>NC_143569.1:76075000-76675000 GCF_054136105.1 Typopeltis vanoorti | reverse complement strand
GCATCAGAAGAGTTGATAATAACTGAGTTGACGTCTCTCCCACCAGTTGGAGAGAGTGACCATATGGTGTTGACTTGGAAAATGAATAGACATGCAGGAGTATCAAAGAGACGGGAACTTATGTGGAATTATAAGGCAAGTGATTATAATAGTCTTAGACGTCAACTTCAGGAAGTTTCATGGAGGGAGGAATTGGAAGGCCGGGATATCACCAGTGCATGGGAAATTGTGAAAGAATATTTGTTATCAGCAATGGTAAGTTGTATACCACGAGTGAAGAAGAGGACGCAATTTGGAGTAAAGTGGATGACAAACAATATTAAACAGGAATTGCATGCGAAAAAGAGGCTATGGAAGAGATATAAGGAGACAGGTGAAGAGATGCATGAGGAATATAAGACACAGGCCAGAAGAGTGACTAGTGTGGTAAGGAAAGCGAAACTGGAATATGAGAGGAGATTGGCCCTAAGATCCAAAGAAAATCCTAGGGAAATTTTTAGCTATGTGGCCAGTAGGAGGAGAAATGACTGTGGAAGAATGATATTGTGGGATAAAAATGGGAATAGAGTGACTGATGCAGAGGACATAGTGGAATTGTTAAATGAACACTTTATTGGAGTATTTCATCCTAGAGGAGTCAGTTTTAATGCTAGAGGGATAGGACTGGTACGAGGTCTGGAGGTACAGGAGGAGAGTGTGTTTCAGATACTGAGTACTCTGGATGTCAGTAAAGCTGTGGGACTGGATGGTATTTTGCCACGAGTTTTGAGAGAATGTGCTAGGGAATTGACAGTACCTTTAACGTGGCTTTTCAATGAAAGTCTGGCTTTGGCAAAGGTGCCCAGGGAATGGAAGGAAGGTAAGATAGTGCCATTGCATAAGGGTGGTAACAGACTGGAAGTGTCTAATTATAGGCCAGTCTGTGTGTCATCAGTAGTTGTTAAGATCTTGGAGAAAGTAGTGAGGGACCGTGTACAGCATTGGGCAGATGAGGGTAATGTTATCTGTGAGAATCAACATGGATTTGTGAAAGGACGCTCTTGTTTTAGCAATATGCTAGCCTTTTATAATAAAGTTACAAGAACATTAGAAGAGGGAAAGGCATATACTTCAATTTTCTTAGACTTGGCGAAGGCATTTGACAGGGTGCCACATGATAAGCTGATATTTAAGTTGCAGCACATGGGTCTGGATGTCAGATTGGTCAACTGGATTCAGGATGATTGACTGTCTGATAGGTATTTGTTGTTTTAAGGATACTTGCGACATAAGACTGAATGATATAATCACGTAATCACAAATATTTGGTTAAATAAATATCTTTCTTGTGATTACGTGATTATATCATTCTGTCTGATAGGTATCAGAGAGTTGTGTATGGTGGAGCAGTTTCCAGGAGGCAGAGGGTTACAAGTGGGGTCCCACAGGGCTCAGTACTAGGACCTATATTGTTTAACCTTTATATCAATGACATAGCCAGTGGATTGCAGGGGGATATTCAGTTGTTTGCGGATGATGCGAAGCTGGGAAGGATTATTAGTAATAGTGCAGATGTGGTAGCCCTGCAAGAGGATTTAAATAAGCTAGATAGATCGGCAAATGAATGGGGGTGTCAGTTTAATGCAGCACAATGTAAGGTCTTGAGGTTTGGGAAACATCGATGGGATGCTGCATACTCTATGGGAGGAGTTATACTGGAGGAAGTAGGGGAGACAAGAGATCTGGGGTTGATGATTGATAGAAACCTGAAGTTTAGGGGACATATTGCAAAGGTGGTGAAGGTAACACAGAGGATTGCTGCTATTATGAGAAGGACACTGACCTGCAGAGATAAGAGGGTTATCATTCCGTTGTATAAGTCTCTGATCAGACCACACTTGGACTATTGTTCTCAGATTTGGTCCCCAGGATTTGAAGGGGATAAATTAACTGTGGAAAGGATACAAAGACGGATGACAAAGATGGTTTCAGGACTGTACAAGGATAGTTATGAGGATCGGCTGAGAGAATGTGGACTGCAGAGTTTGGTGGATAGAAGAAGGAGAGGTGATATGATTGAGACTTTTAAACTGTTGAGAGGTGGTTACAGGGTTGACACTGGAGAGTTCTTTCACTTGGTTGATCAGCAGGAAGGAGTGATGACAAGAGGCCATCCCTGGAAGTTACGAAAGGAAACTGTGAGCAAGAAGGTAAGGAGTGGTTTCTTTGTGTGGAGGGTGGTTGAGCCGTGGAATGCATTGTCTGATGGAGTGGTGGGAGCGAGAACGGTCAGTGAGTTTAAAGAGTGGTATGATAAACTTTGTGTTTCTCAGGGGGGACCTCCCCTCGATGAGTCTTGACAGACTTTATGTCTTAGGAAGGACCTCCCTCGATGAGTATTTTGACTCCTTGGAGGCCTGAATTATAATAATAATAATAATAATAATAATAATAATATACCACCTGAGATTAGCTCTGCTAATGCATTCCTGGATGCTGACAATGTCAAGTTCTTTCCTAATATCCTCATTTTTAATATGATATTGCCATTGATGCCATCTGTTCACGCCTCTAATCTTTCTCAGGACTCTCATATCTGCGGTCTCTAGTCTTTGGTCAAGTGTTTTACTTCTAACCCAGCTCTCAGATCCATAAGTTAAAACTGGTTTGAACACTGTCTTGTATACAGCTAATTTAGTGTTCCGACTAATTTCTCTCTTATTCCATATGAATTTATTCAATTGACTTCCCACCATACCAGCTTTGCTGATTCTGTTGTCTATTTCTATATTTAATTTACCATCTTCAGTAAAAATTGTGCCTAAGTAGCTGAAATGTTTTACTTGTTCCACAGGTTCTCCATTCACAACACAGTTGACATTTTCAATGATTCTGCCTATTTTCATTGTCTTTGTCTTTTTATTGCTGACCTTCATACCATATCTATTACAACAGCTATTCAATTTTGTCAGAGAATCTTGCAGACTTGTAGCGGATTTATTTAGAAGTATAACATCATCCGCATAAAGCAAAGAGCTGACATTAACATCTCCAATTTTGATATCAGGTTTAATACCACATTCCTTCATAATGTGATCTATATAGATAATGAATAACAGAGGAGATAATGTACATCCTTGTCTCACACCAGATTTAACATTAAACCGTCTTCCTGTACTTCCTTCAATTCTAACTGCTGACTTACAACTCAAATAAAGACTAAGTATTGCTTGATATAATGCCCCATTGACACCATATAACTGCAGTGTACTGAATAGCTTCTCTCTTGGCACCTTTTCCAAATCGACAAAACCTAAATACAGATCTTTGTTATATTCCCATGCTTTCTCGACTATTTATCGTAAAGTGAAGATCTGATCCTGACAGCCTCTATTTGGCCTGAATCCAGCTTGTTCTTCACCAAGCTTTTCTTCCACAATTCTTCTCAACCGTTTCTCAAGTATACTGGCATAGATCTTGCCAGGAACACTCAGTAGGGAAATACCTCTGTAATTCTCACATTCAGTTTTATTTCCCTTTTTATATATGGGTACTATGAGAGCTCTACTCCAATCATCGGGAATTCGTCCCTCTGTCCAGGCTTTCTGAACTATGCAGTGCAACCACTGTAAGACTTTTATACCACCATACTTCAGCATTTCTGGTCGAATATCATCTACTCCTGCTGCCTTTCCACATATCAAGCCTTTGATGGCTTTTTCTACTTCAAGTATGGATATGTATTCCTGACTGCATGCCTGGTCAGTGTTTTTTTATCACTGTGCTGTCATCACTGCTTGTTTCATTTAGCAGTTTTTCAAAGTAATTACTCCATACTTCAAGGATATCTTTTTCTCTTGTTTTCATGTCACCTTTATCATCTCTAACTCCTTTTACAGCACTCTTTTCTCCATTCCTAAGCTTCTTCAACAACCTCCAGAATATTTTGCCACCTTCTTGATATTTATTTTCTATATTCTTGCCAAAGTCCTCTCATGACTTTTGTTTAGCTAATTTTACACACTGTTTAGCTTTCTTACATTTGTCTCTGTATTCTGTAAGAGTAAAAGCTGACTTATTTGCCAGGAACTTTTAACATGCTTTCTTCTTTTCCTTCACTGCCTCTTTAACTTCCTGTGTCCACCAGGGAGTTCTGATTTTTTTATCCTTGCACACAACCTCACCACATGCCTCTCTGGCAGAATCAATCAATGTTTTCTTCAGAGTTTGCCACTGAATCTCCAAGGTTTGATTCCTGTTCTCAAACTCTTTCATTTTCTTTTCAATAATATTTCTGTATTTTAGTCTACAGTTCACATCTGAGAGCTGCTCAACTTTTATTCGCTTTAAAACTTTCTTACATGTTATTCTTTTCAATATGAAATTCAATTTTATCCTGCTCAAGACTAAATAGTGATCACTTCCAATTTCAAATCCTCTGTACACTCTGGTGTCCTGCACTAGGGAGAAAACATCACTATCAACAATAACATAGTCAATGAGACTTTTCTTATTCCTAGCCTCTTCTCTCCATGTGAATTTGTGCACATTTTTATGTTGGAACATGGTGTTAGTAATAACCAGTCCATGTCCTGAGCAGAAATCCAACAGATATTTGCCATTATTATTAGCTTTGCTCTTTTCTCCAAATTTTCCCAAAATATTTTTATATGTCTCACAATCATTTCCTACTCTGCCATTTAGATCCCCAACAAGGACCAACTTTTCCTTTTTCATTGTGTCAGTTGCTTTTTCTAAAGCATCAAAAAATTCCTCCACTTCTACCTTAGTAGAACCTTCTGTGGGACCATAGGCACAAATAAGTCTCATTGTCCAGTTCCCCATTCTCATATTTGCCCACATTACTCTACTTGAGACTGACTGCCATTCAAGAAGATTAGCCTCGTATTTTGTGTTGAATACTATGGCTACTCCTTCTTTTCCTTGATTGTCATTGCCTGAATATATAACATTTTGTATTTATTGCTCAGAAAGATCTCACCAGTTTTGGTGTTTTTTGTTTCAGTCACCCCTATTATGTCGATCTGGTACTTATCTAATTCCTCAGCTAGCTCAATTTCTTTGCCATTCAGGCTTCTTACGTTGATAGTACCAATCTTTAACTCTGGTGATGTTGAGTTGGGGTTTGTTTTCAGATTTGTTCCAGTAGCTGACTTTTCACTGTTCGCCCAGGTTCCCTGGCAAAAACAACAGGGGGCCTTGTTTAACCGGGCAACGCCCCAGCAGGCATGAAATTTTGTCATGTTGTACCATCATTTTTTATTTTGGTTTAACCAATAAGAATACAATTTGGTCGGCTAAATCCCAAATTGCCAGCCCATCCTCGTTCGTTCAGTATCAAAGTAGATACCCAACAGGGTGCACCACAAGAAGGTGAGGATTGGACATTAGGTCAGAAGCCCTGGTCGGTTCTCGCATTCCTTTAAAGGCTATGTGGAGGTCTCCTCTCAGTTATACAGCTTTGACCCTTAAGCACCCCAAAGTTTACTTTGTAAGTTTACAAAAATCTTTCATGGATGGGAGTAATAAAAAAAAGTTGTATTAAACTGACATCTTTGTTCGATCATCCAAACCCAACCTTTCTGAAGGACTACAACATCAGCACTATTACTAATAATCTTTCCTAGTTTTACTTTATCTGCAGACAACTGAATACCAATACCATCCTGTAAAGAGGTGACAATATCATTGGCATAAAATTTAAACAGCAAAGTTTCCAATACTGAGAGCTGTGTGGAACTCCACTTCTGACCTTTTTTTTCCTTGATACAGCTCTCTCCTTCTCTTCAGCCACTCTTGTTACCTTATTATAAAAGGCAAGAAGATTACTGAAACAAGAGTGCTCTTTGACAGATTCATACTTATCTTCATAAATAATATTATCTTCATCTGCCCAATTTTTACATGATCACTCAATGATTACTTTAAAGTCATAACAACTGCACAAGAAATAAAAACTGGTCTTTGTTTGCAATCATTTCTCCTTCTACTGGCCACATAATGAAAGAATTCCTTAGGATTTTTAGTGAAAAGAAGAAGAGAGTGCTGCTCTCTTCTTCTTTTCCATTTTTGTCTTGCTTGCCACTATACTAGTCACTGTCCTGGCTCAAATCTTATATTTCTCAGCAACTGATTTCTACCTCGCATTATGCTTTTTCTATAATCGTAGGATGAGTGTTTTTTATTACACCTCAGAAAAGTAGCTTTTCTGTTATGAAAATTCTAGTTTTTTAAAAGTGGTAACTATTTTGCTTGTATAATTGTTGTATGTTGGATATTAGATTAGTGCATTGGATTGGAGACTGGCTATCTGATTGGTATCAACAAGTTGTGTATGGGGTGCAATATCCAGGAAAAGGAAAGTCACTAGTGGAGTGCCTCAGGGGTCTGTTTTAGGGCCATTACTATTTAACTTATATATTAATGATATTGGTGAAGATTTGGATGGAGATATTCAGTTGTTTGCAGATGATGCAAAGTTGGGACGAACCATAATGTGAAAAAAGGGTATATGTGGAACTACAAGGGGGGGTGATTATGAAGAGCTCAGGAGACAGCTTGCAGATGTAGCATGGAATGAGGAGTTAACTGGAAAAGAGATCAATGCAGCTTGGGGGATTTTCAAAAACTATTTAGTAGATGCAATGTCTAAATGTATACCACGGGTGAGAAGGTTAAATAAGGTAGGTGTGAGATGGATGAATAAAGAGATTAAGCATGCAATACAGAAAAAAAAGGCATTGTGGAGACAGCATAAGAGAAGCGGAAGTAACCAATTTCATGAGGTCTACAAAGACCAGGCAAGGAGGGTGACTTGGTTGGTGAGAGTAGCTAAAGAGAGGTATGAACAGCAGTTAGCTAATGAAGCCAAAAAGAATCCTAGGGAGTTCTTTCGATATGTAGCCAGCAAAAGAAAGAATGATTATGGAAGGATGACATTGATTGGAGGAAATGGTATAAAGACAGCTGTTGCAGAATGTGTTGTGGAGATACTTAATGAGCAATTCATAAACATCTTTCAATCTTGTGAATGTGACTTCATGGAGAGATTAAGAGCAGTTGATGATGGGGAGGAGAGACTGACTGTAAGTGAGCAAGAGGTGTTTGGGGAGTTGAGTAAACTAGATGTAAATAAGGCTGTGGGACTTGATAATATATCACCACGTATTCTGAAGGAGTGTGCCAGAGAGTTGACACCTGCCTTGACATATTTTTTTAATACGAGTCTTGCACTTGGTCAAGTTCCTAAAGAGTGGAAGGAGGGCAAGATTGTGCCACTTCATAAAGGAGGTGATCGAACTCAAGCATCAAACTATAGGCCTATCTGTGTGTCAGGTGTTGTGGTTAAGTTGTTGGAGAAGCTTGTGAGAACTAGGATCCAGAGTTGGGTTGACAACAATGGTATAATCTTTGATGGACAGCATGGATTTGCTAAAGGGAGGTCATGTTTTAGTAATCTACTTACTTATTACAATAAAGTGACTGCTTCCTTGGACAGAGGAGAAGAATACACAGTAATATACTTGGATTTCGCAAAGGCTTTTGATAGAGTACCTCATGATAAGTTCACAGTCAAACTAGAGCAGATGGGGTTGGATATTAGATTAGTGCATTGGATTGGAGACTGGCTATCTGATAGGTATCAACAAGTTGTGTATGGGGGTGCAATATCCAGGAAAAGGAAAGTCACTAGTGGAGTGCCTCAGGGGTCTGTTTTAGGGCCATTACTATTTAACTTATATATTAATGATATTGGTGAAGATTTGGATGGAGATATTCAGTTGTTTGCAGATGATGCAAAGTTGGGACGAACCATAAAGAGTAGTGAAGATGTTGTGGCCTTGCAAGAAGACTTGAATAAATTGAGTGATTGGGCAAGCAAATGGGGATATGAGTTCAATGTTGCAAAATGTAAAGTTTTAAAATTTGGAAAACAGAGATGGGATGCAGAATTTATGCTTGGTGAGAATATATTGTTGGAAGTAGAGGAAATAAGAGATCTGGGGGTGATAGTGGATAAGGATCTAAAATTTAGTGGACACATCGCCAAAATTGTGAAGACAACACAAAGACTTCTGGGAATGATGTGGAGGACACTGACATGTAGAAGTAGGGAGATACTTGTTCCAATGTATAAGGCTTTGATTAGGCCACACTTGGACTATTGTGCCCAGATTTGGTCACCGGGTTTTCAGAAGGATGAAGAGATGTTGGAAAGGGTCCAAAGGCGACTGACTAAGGTAGTTTCTGACCTCTGGAATGTTGAGTATGAGGAAAGATGGAAAAGATGTAATTTGCAGAGTCTCGTGGAGAGAAGGAAGAGGGGAGATATGATAGAGACCTACAAGTTGGTAAGGGGTTGTTATAGGATCAATGGTGGAGAAGTTCTACAGAGAATAGTGGGAGATCAGGGGAGAACCAGAGGTCATCCCTGGAAACTGTATAAGGAGGGTGTGAGTAAGGGAGTGAGAGGCAGGTTTTTTTCGTGCAGAGTTGTGAGTGATTGGAATGCCTTGCCTGAGAGCGTGGTGTCTGCAAGTAGTTTGAATGTGTTTAAGACACGGTATGATGAGATGTGTGTGTAAGATAAAAGGACCTCCTAGATGAGTCTTTGACTCCATGAGGTCTTGTTTAATAATAATAATAATAATAATAATAACCGTTGGAAAATGTTACGTATAAAGCAGGTGATTTTGCATGTTGGTGATGAATTCATACATTGCCTTATTCCTTCCTCCCATTCGACATGAACTGACCCTTCTTGGTGCTGTGTCAGCTAGGATTCTCACAACTGTGAGCAGACTATAATTTGCCTTTGTTGCTGTTTCTGATATCTTGCCTTCTTAAGTCTTCCTTCCATGAAATTGTCCCAAGCTGACTTCTAAGATTTTATAGTCACCTGCCTTATAATTCCAAATAAATTATTTTCTTCTGGAAATCTGTTTATCCTCTCCAAGTCAGGGCTACACGATAACTTTCATCAATTGGGGGCAAGGATGGCATCTTGGTTACAATCAGATCCCCCCCCCCCGTTACTAGGACCAAATCCAAAATTCTTGATTGTCATATTCCCTCCAGAATTTCAGAAATTCTGCTTCTTTATTAGTGTACAGTGTTTCTTCTGCTCAATTTAAACTGCTATAGGATATTATTATTATTATTATTATTATTATTATTACATAACACCTCTAAGGAGTCCAAAGACTCATCGAGGGAGGGCACCTCTCAACAACTCTCCATGTTTACCACTTAATCCACCAACTATACTGAACTGCCACTGCCATCATCATCTACACCAACACCATCTACTGCTCACCACCACCACTAGTATTTTTGTCTGTAAATTGCATGTATTCTGAAGGTTGATTTGACTGTATGTGGGATGAAAAACCCAAGTTTCCAGGTGAAAAACCATGCTAGTAGATCAGCTAACTCACCTTCAGTTGAAAAAACCCATATCAAGATTCCTCCCATCACGAGGAGAATTGAACTTAGGCATTTTCCATTTGAAAGGCACAACATATCATCGTTCTTCAAATTGTGCTGTGAAGGCATAATGTCACATAATCATCACTTGCTTTGCATTTGCCAAGCTTACTTGCCTAAAATTTCCTGCTCATCATCTTCTATGTTCACTAGCCTATAGCTGCAGCCCTGAAATATCCTGTACTGTCTGCTTGCATCCACCTCACACCATATGCTTTCAAAACCATTAGTATCTTTCTTTCCAAATTTTCTATTCTTAGGGGACACAATTTGTCACCTATCATAAGTAACACTCCACCATCTGGTTTGCCCTTCCTTTCCTATAAAATGCTATACTCTTCTATTCTTGTCAAGACATTATTTTATGTCAACCATGTTTCACTGATTCCAATAACCTTTGAAATATTTAATTCTAAAATTTTTCTCAAAAAAAAAAAAATAATAATAATAAAATAAATAAATAAAATAAAATAAATAAACCTGTGCTTACTCCCTTTGGGGAATTAAAAGGTATTAAATGTTTTATTTTTATAGGAGGGGAAAAAAAAATTAGAAAAAGATGAGTGTGGTGCAGGCATAAAATAGCATAAAATCCCCATTTATAAATTTTGTGGGATCCCTGAAGTGCTTTCAGTGAGACTTATTGGCTTTTCCTCTCCCTAATTGTAGTGGTATTGCCACTACAGAGAAGAAAAAATTTTGGCAGCATTTATATTACCACATTTAGTAATTAAAAGTTATAGTTAAAATGTGTCATTATTATTATATTGTTATCAACATTTGACCTCCATGGAGTCAGAGACTCATTGTGGGAGGTACTCACTATTGCATACAATGCTCATCCAACCGTATCTTAGACTGATTCAATGTGTCCACATCCACAACACATACAGGCCATGCATTCCACTCGCCAACCACCCTCCATGCAAAGAACCTGCTTCTCACTCCTTTGCTCACACCCTCCTTATAGTTTCCAGCAATGGCCTCTTGTTCTACTCCCCTCTCCCATTCTATGAAAAATCTCTTCCATGTCTACCTGATAACAACCCCTGACCAGCTTATATGTCTCCATCATATCCCTCCCCCTCTTCCTCCTATTTACAAGGCTCTGCAGCTTACATTCTCTCAATCTGTCCTCATACTCCACATTCCAAAGACCACTGACTGCCTTTGTGAATCTTCTCTGTACCCTTTTCAACATATCCTCTTCACCATGAAAACCTGGCGACCAAATCTTACACAATAATCCATATGGGGCCTGATCAAGGCCTTATACAATGGAATCATAACCTCTCTATTTCTACATGTCAGGGTTCTCTGCATCATTGTCATTATTTGATGTGATGTCATCACAACTTGTGCAATGTGGCCCTGAATTTCAGGTCCTTGTCCACCATCACTGCTAGATCTCTCATCTCCTCTACTTCTGTTAAAGTTTCCCCACCAAGTGTATACTTTGCATCCCATCGTTGCTTACCAAATCTCAAAACCTTACACTTGGCAACATTGAACTGATAGTTCCACTTACATGCCCATTCATGCAATCTATTCAAGTCCTCTTGTAAGGCATTAACATCAGCCTGACAGTGCATTGCTCTCCCCAGTTTTGCATCATCTGCAAACAGCTGGATACCACTAGTTAAACCTGACCCAATATCATTAACATACAAATTGAACAACAATGGCCCAAAAACTGACCCTTGCAGTACACCACTGGTGACTTTCTCTTTCGAGATACTGCACCCCCATATACAACTTTCTGATACCTCTCTGACAGCCAGTCACTGATCCAACACAGAAGTCTGTTATCCAATCTCATCTGTTTCAATTTATTTAAGAGCTTGTCATGTGGCAGTCTATCAAAAGCCTTTGCAAAATTCAAGTACACCACTGTATATGCATCTCCTCTGTCCAAGGTATTTATCACCTTGTTATAGTACATAAGTAAGTTAGTGAAACATGATCTCCTCTTAACAAACCCATGCTGATAACCACAGAGAATACTGCTGTTATCAACCCATTTCTGTATCCTACTTCTCACCAACCTCTCCAGGACCTTCACCACAACTCCAGATATACAGACTGGCCTATAATTTGAAGCTACAGCCTTATCACCGCCTTTATGCAGTGGAACAATTTTACTCTCCTTCCACTCCCTTGGAACCTGTGCTGTTGCAAAACTCTTATTAAACAGGCATGCCAATGCTACTGCCAATTCCCTGGAACATTCCCTTAAGATGTGTGGTGATATTTTTATGCACTCTCTATGATGAAAGTTTGTAAACTTATCACCTATACTGAACATGGTACTTTATACTGTATGCATAAAATGTCTTTCTATGTATTGTGCATTAGTGTATTATGCTATAATGCATAATCAGTGTATATGTAGTATATATTAATGAAAAATAACTATCTTGAAAATCTGCAAGAAAGAGTCATAATTTATAATATTTTCATGTCAGTAGCTCAATATCCATATTCCATATACTTGATGTTCAATCCCTATGTTTTGTCAAGTTATCGCATTTCACTCAATTAATTAATTTTGCTTTGCTTTTTCTAGAATTTAACAAATATTTTTCTATTTACAGCTTACATGTGGTCCTGATCCAAATTACAATAACAGCTGGCATCCTTGTGAAGATTCTAACACAGATGAATTTTGGTTAGCAGCTTGGTTCCAAAAACCTGTTGTAGCTACCTCAGTTTTCATCTTTCTGTCTTCAGATGGTTCTATTCCTTTTATATCACATTACACTAGCGCCACCTTGAACCTTATAGATATTTCTGGTAATCAACATCTTGTCAGGGATATTGCTCTTTCATGTCTAGATAATCCTACAGTGGTTGATATCATCCATGATTTGTCAACACCATTTTTTTTAACTACAGGAGTAAATGTGACATTTTCTTCATCAGATGTTGCAGTTGCAGCAATTCGTCTTAGGAATTCAGAGTACCTAAATCCTGTTACAATAAGCCAATGTCAAGGGAAACAACTTTATAATCCTCGTGTTCAGAAGTGTGTTTCCTACAACTGCAAAATACCACTATGTATTAGACCACTTTCCAAACATGCAAAGCTTTCCTGCACTGGATATGAAGAAGGAGATACCTGTCAGGTTGAATGTGATGATGGTCACTGGAAAACAGCTGATGATAATGAGACAAAATGCATAGGTGGGAACTGGGTGGGAGCAGATCTGCACTGCAAACCTATGGATTGTGGACCGCCAATGATATCCCATGCAGATGCTTTCTGTCCGGATGGTACAACTTTTGGGAAAGTATGCAACTTCAAATGCCGACCACCAGCACGACTTAAAGGTAATATTAGAAAATTTTAATATTTTGGGGTGAATATAACAACTGTAAATGAAAATGCCTATTTTTCAAGTTTGATATCATTAGCATATTTTGTGAGCTTTTACTCAACTTTAAAGCAGTATGAATAATGATAATGTTAATCAACATTACCAACAAAGTAAGAAGGAAGAAATAAAGAATGATCTTTCTATTTGAGAGAGAAATTCTTTATCATGCTGATCAATAAATGAATGTCAGAATAACACTGATAAAGCATTTAATACTACAATTCCAATTTAGAATTAAATCGAATATATATTTTTCAGTCTCATTCAAATTACTTTGGAGCAGTAGCTATCAAACTTCTACTGTTTAAGTACTAATTCTGTCCTCTGTTCAGTATTCTTGTATTTCATATTTTTACAAAACCATTTGTGAACTATTGGTTAAGATGATCTAGAGTGAGCTTTGATCACACATTAAATTGAAAAATCTATCAAGGAGAAGAGCCAGAAATTAAATAGAAATTAAATATAATCCTTGGTTATTGTTTTAAAAATTAACACTGTTTAAATGTACACCAAAAATTCTATCTGTTGGAATACTGCAAAGTTTTTTGATCACACATAGTAGTTTAGGAATCAATGGTATTGGGATTTTCAGTGAATCAAGAGTCATGGTAATGATATTTCAACCAATTACTGTATCACTGAATAACTACAAGAATCATTTCACTTGCCATTGTCCCATTCTTCTTACGTAATAATAACAGATGCTCCAATGCAGGCTTGCCAGATTCCAGATAACTCTTATTTAAGATGGCATGAGAGAATAATGCATGGATGAGGCTTCAAGTGCAAAGCCCATACTTTCACCTAAACAAAAAAACACTAACTGAAATTCTAGATTCCACAAAATATATATTTTAAGGAATAAGTAAATTAAGGTGGACAGGCTTTGGAAAGGTGATAAATGTAGATGGATATCAAATAGTATTCAATATCCATTTATAATGTGATGAAAACATTGAAAAAGAAGTAGCACTTATACTGAACGAAAAGATAAGTAAGAGCTTGTTGAATTGGGAGCCTGAAAAGTAATTGAATACTAATGTCTAGATTATAATAAAGAATGTATTAAAATTAACCATACAAATTTACATATCATCAAATGATAAGGATCTTGAAAGAAATGAGATTTTTCATGAAAAATTACACAACTCATCATCATTAAATTCCTGATAAGTACCCTTGGGGTAGGGGGTTACAGGATATTATGATAGTATTACATGAAAAAGATTATTACTAACTTTCTATCAACAGTTATTGTTATTATTATTATTATTATTATTATTATTATTCAGGCCTCCATGGAGTCAAGAGACTCATTGCAGGAGGTCCTTCCTAGGAAAAGCAGTTTATCATACCACTCCTTGAACTCATTGACCATTCTTGCTCTCACCACTCTATCAGGTAATGCATTCCATGGTTCCACCCTCCATGCAAAGAAACCACTCCTCACCCTCTTACTCACAGCTTCCTTTCGTACTTTCCATGGATGGCCCCTTGTCATCATTCCTTCCCGCTGCTCCATCAAGTGAAAGCACTCCCCAGTGTCCACCCTGTAACTGCCTCTCAACAGTTTAAAAGTCTTGATCATATCACCTCTCCTTCTTCTATCCACCAAACTCTGCAGTCCACATTCCTTCAGCTGAACCTCATAATTAACATTGCACAGTCCTGTAACCATCTTTGTTATCTGTCTCTTCACCCTCTCCACAGATCCTGGGGACCAAATTTGAGAACAATAGTCTAAGTGTGGTCTGATCAGGATCTTATACAATGGAATGATTCTCACAGAGTGCAGTGAGTGAGTGGAATAATTTGCCCTTAGCAGTAGTGAGTGCATCTAGTTAAATTTAAGGGATGGTATGATAGCTGGCTTGGGTGATTTATAGCCTCCCTTGATGAGTCCTTGACTCCCTGGAGGTCTCAGATAATAATAATAATAATGATGATGATGATGATGATGATAACTCTTCTATCTCTGCAGGTCAGCATCCTTCTCAGTATTGCAGCAATACTCTGGGTTACCTTCACTACATTTGCCCCACCTGAATTTCAGTTTTCTATCAGTCATCACCCCCAGATCTCTTGTCTCCCCCTCCAATCGAGTATGTAGCCTCCCATCGATGTATCCCAAACTTCAAGACTTTACATTTTGATGCATTAAACCGATATCCCCATTCATTTGCCCATCTGTCTAGTTTATTCAAATCCTCTCGCAGGGCTGCCACATCTGTACTATTACCAATAACCCTTTCAAGCTTCACATCATCTGCAAATAACTGAATATCCCCTTGCAATCCATTGACAATATCATTGATATAAAGGTTAAACAATACAGGTCCCAGTACTGAGCCCTGTGGAACCCAATTTGTAATCTTCTGCTTCCCTGATATTGCTCCACCATACACAACTCTCTGATACCTATCAGACGGCCAATCATGAATCCAGTTAAGACATCTAAACATTTAAACCCATGTGCTGTAACTTAAATATCAGCTTATCATGTGGCACCCTGTCAAATGCTTTTGCAAAATCCAAAAAAAAAATGGCAGTGTATGCCTTTCCCTCATCAACTGCTCTTGTCACTTTATAAAAGGCAATCACATTACTTAAACAAGACCACGCTTTAACAAATCCATGTTAATTTTCACAGATAACATTACTCTCATCTGTCCCTAATGGGGGCAGATGAAAGTACAGCAATCCCTCAATTAGTGTGCCTAATGCGTTCTTTAAAACAGGCGCATCAATCAAAAATGCACTAAATCGAATATAATAACCTAGGGGAAAAAGTATAATTCGTTCCTCAAATTTCTTTTTTGAATCTTAATTTTTTTATATAAAAGAATTAAGGTATGTCTCAGGGCCTAGATAAAGTAAAATCATGAAGCTGAAAGACAATAAAACATATTCAGAATATAAATGTTATTATTCTACTTCTTAACAAAGAATTGAGCTAATGTAGTTTGGCAGGCATTTTGTTTCTTTTTTTTTTTGTGCAACCGACAGTATGGCCCTATTGCCTCTTCTACTCTTCTGCAAATTTTACTGCTTCTGTCTTCATCAGGGTCAGCTTCTAAGCATTGCTGCTTAAAAACTTCGATTGTACGAAAAATATTTTCAAATTGTTTCTGTGAAATCTCTTTTGGCTGACTATCAGTGGTTAAATTTTCTTCATATTCTTCGGGATCTTCCCACTGTGCATCTAAATTTAGCAGGTCGGAATCACTCAATTCTTCAGAATGAGATTTAATTAACTCTAGGACGTTATCATTGAAGGGGAGAAAGAAATGAAGGATGTACGAATTGGTCACCAACACGCAAAATAATGTGCTTTATAGATAAAATTTCCCAACTGGAAATTTCCCAACAAGCAAATTAATTACCACTTTAAAAACTACAATGATCATAAAAGAGAAGTTAATTTTCCGACGTGTAATAATAAACAACTTATCCCAGAAGACGGATTGATTATCCTATTTCTGAATGGATTATCCTTTTTGTGACATGCAGAGAAGTGTCGAAGGGTCTCAAATCTGTGGGCGTACTATAGCAGACGACATAAATTTTGGCAGTAAAAATTTGGAACACAGTATACATAGTGTACATGCAAGTAGTGTAGTATGCTATTAAAAATAACTTTGTAAAATGTTTTTAAATCGTAACTAAATTATTTCATTCTGGTGAGTGATTTTTTAAAATAGTTAGCCATAAAAATGTATAGATAGAAAATTTTTAAAATCTGTAACAGTTATTTTTAAGATGTATATCATACATCAGAAAAATTGGGGAATGCAAATTGTAAAGACACATGAATAAGAGGAGAGGGAATACGTATGACTTCTTCTTCTTCTGCAGCTTCTCCCACTTAAGTGGGATCACTGTTGATGATGAGTCTCCTCCACATCCTCCTTGGGCTGTCACCACATCCAAGTTCTTCATCCTCAAGTCCACTTCTACCAGCTCCCTCCATCTCTTCTTTGGTTGCCCACGCTTCCTCCTTCCTTGCACATCCATCTGCATGACCCTTCTTCGTCCTCCCTCCTCATCACATGACCAAACCATCTCAACCTTGTCTCCTGTATCTTCGCACCTAAGTTCGTAACTTTCACTGTTCCCCTCACATAGTCATTTCAGTAATGCAGGATACAAGTTCCCTTGTATCCTGCATTACACTTCCTTCTCAGCTCCTCCATCTTCTTCCACTGTTGAACCTAAGTATCTGAAGTCCCTCACCTTCCTGATGACATTTCCTTCCAGCTCCAGATCTGTCTCCTGGCTGCCACCCACAGTGCAACACATATACTCTGTCTTACTTCTGCTCAGTCTCATACCTCTCTCTTCCAGTACTTTTCTCCATCTTTCCAGTTTAATTCCCGCTTCTTCTCTTGAATCTGCACACAGCAAGATGTCATCTGCATACAACATTGTCCAAGGTGCATCTTCTCTCACCTCCTCTGTCACCACCTCCATCTCAATGTTAAACAGAAACGAACTTAATGCTGATCCTTGATGCAAGCCAACTGTTACTTGAAAACTTTCTGTCTGTCCCAGACAGGTCTGAACACTTGTCTTCACATTTCTGTACATCTACCGCACCAACCTGACATATTTCTCCGGAACCTTCTTCTCCCTCAGACAGCTCCAGACTTCTTGACCTAGTAATTATATGACTAAAACATACAATTACAAGGTTAATGTGGAAGAAATTTTTCATAGAATGGGAGAGGGGGTAGAACAATAGGCCATTCCTAGAAACTATAGGAGAATGTGAGTAAGGGAGTGAGGAGATGATTCATTGCATTATATTGTGTATAGATTTGGTCACCTGGTTTTCATGGTGATAAAGATTATTATTATTATTATTATCTCTGATATCCAATCTTTGAGTTTCTTATTCGGTTTTAAAACAATGTGGGATTTAACATCCCCTTAATTTAAATAATAATTATTATTATTATTACCCCAAGTCCTCATGGAGTCAAAGACTCATCTGGGAGGTCCTTTTATCACACACACATACATCTCATCATACGAGCCTTAAACACACTCAAATTCCTTGCAAACACCACATTTTCAGGCAAGGCATTCCAATCATTCACAACTCTGCACGAAAAAAACCTGCCTCTCACTCCCCTACTCACACCCCTCTTTATACAGTTTCCAGGGGTGACATCTAGTTCTCCTCTGATCTCCCACTATTCTCTGTAGAACTTCTCCACCATTGATCTTATAACAACCCCTTACCAACTTGTAGGTCTCTATCATATCTCCCCTCTTCCTGCTCTCCACCAGACTCTGCAAATTACATCTTCTCAATCTTTCCTCATAGTGAACATTCCAGAGGTCAGAAACTACCTTAGTCAGTTGCCTTTGGACCCTTTCCAACATCTCTTCATCCTTCTGAAAACCTGGTGACCAAATCTGGGCACAGTAGTCCATGTGTAACCTAATCAAAGCCTTATACAATGGAACAAGAATCTCCCTTCTTCTAAACGTCAGTGTCCTCTGCATCATTCCCAGAAGCCTTTGTGTTGTCTTCACAATTTTGGCTATGTGTCCCCCTAAATTTTAGATCCTTATCCACTATCACCCCCAGATCTCTTATTTCCTCTATCTCCAACAATATATTCTCACCAAGCATAAATTCTGCATCCCATTTTTGTTTTCCAAATTTTAAAACCTTATATTTTGCAACATTGAACTCACATCCCCATTTCCGTGCCCAATCACTCAATTTATTCAAGTCTTCTTGCAAGGCCACAACATCTTCACTACTCTTTATGGTTCGTCCCAACTTTGCATCATCTGCAAACAACTGAATATCTCCATCCAAATCTTCGCCAATATCATTAATATACAAGTTAAATAGTAATGGCCTTAAAACAGACCACTGAGGCACTCCACTAGTGACTTTCCTTTTCCTGGATATCACACCCCCATACACAACTTGTTGATACCTATCAGATAGCCATTCCCCAATCCAATGCACTAATCTAATATCCAACCCCCATCTGCTCTAGTTTCACTGTCAACTTATCATGAGGTACTCTATCAAAAGCTTTTGCAAAATCCAAGTATATTACTCTGTATCCTCCTCCTCTGTCCAAGGAAGCAGTCACTTTATTGTAATAAGTAAGTAGATTACTTAAACATGACCTCCCTTTAGCAGATCCATGCTGTTCATCAAAGATTATACCATTGTTTTCTATCCAAATCTGGATCCTAGTTCTCATAAGCTTCTCCAACAACTTAACCACAACACCTGACACACAGATAGGCCTATAGTTTGATGCTTGAGTTCGATCACCTCCTTTATGAAGTGGCACAATCTTGCCCTCCTTCGGGACTTGACCGAGTGCAACATTCATATTAAAAAAATATGTCAAGACAGGTGTCAACTCCCTGGCACATTCCTTCAGAATACGTGGCGATATATTATCAAGTCCCACAGCCTTATTTACATCTAGTTTACTCAACTTCCCAAACACTTCTTGCTCACTTACAGTCAGTCTCTCCTCCCCATCATCAACTGCTCTCAATCTCTCCATGAAGTCACATTCACAAGATTGAAAGATCTTTATGAACTTCTCATTAAGTATCTCTACCACACATTCTGCAACAGCTGTTTTTATACCATTTTCTCCAATCAATATCATCCTTCCATAATCATTCTTTCTTTTGCTGGCTACATGTCGAAAGAACTCACTAGGATTCTTTTTGGCTTCATTAGCTAACTGCTGTTCATACCTCTCTTTAGCTACTCTCACCAATCGAGTCACCCTCCTTGCCTGGTCTTTGTAGACCTCATGAAATTGGTTATTTCCACTTCTCTTATGCTGCCTCAACAATGCCCTTTTTCTCTGTATCGCATGCTTGATCTCTTTATTCATCCATCTCACACCTACCTTATTTAACCTTCTCACCCTTGGAATACATTTAGACATTGCATCTGCTAGATAGTTTTTGAAAATCCCCCAAGCTGCATTGATCTCTTTTCCAGCTAATTCTTCATTCCATGCTACACCTGCAAGCTGTCTCCTGAGCTCTTCATAATCACTGCCCTTGTAGTTCTACATATACCCTTTTCTCACAGGGGTCCTCGCACTGCTGGCAACTACCCGGGTAATCACCTCATGGTTACTCTCACCAATTGGTGGATGATTTGACACCTTATTTATAATTACATCCTCTGATGAGATGACCAAATCCAAGACCCTCAATCCTCATGTGCCCTCTGTTACATACCGTCTGAGGTAGTTATCCCTCAAAAACTCAAGAAACTCATTTTCTTTACTTCCAGTTGCTATCTCATCATTCCAGTCTATATTGCCATAATTAAAATCACCCATAATGATCACTCCTTTTTTATTTGCTTGGCTAATTTGACTATCCATTTCACTATCACCACCATCCACATTACCTGGTCTATAACAACATCCCACCAAGTATTTGATTCCATTCACCTCTATCTCACACCATACTGCCTCAAAACCACTGGCACTATTTCTGTCTTCCATCTCTACTTTGTATGGACATAACTCTTTCTCTATCAACAATAGCACTCCCTCTCCCTTTTTTACCCCTTCTATCCTCACGAAACACATCATACCCTTCCATCTCTATTCCTGTCAGGATGTCATCCTCATCTAACCATGTCTCACTTATTCTGACAATCTTTGGGTAAACAGACGCAATTAGTGCAACCATTTCATCTGCCTTGTTTCTTATACTTCTAGCATTGGTATACAAACAACAGCTCATTTCTGGATCTACAGCTAGTTCCACTGATACCACTCACTCGATGTGATCTCTCCAGCATGGAGAGATCACATCGAGTGATCTCTCCAGCATTTCCCTTTCTGCTTCTTCATTTTAGAACCCTTTTCAATTCCAACTGTTTCCTCTTTATCCCTGGTCATCCCATTCCTTTCCTGTCTACCCATGCTCAGATTTATAATTCAGATCTACACAGATTTAAAAAAGGTTCAAAGAACATTCACAGAACATAGTAACTAGTCTTTGAGATATGAAGAAAAATTGAGGAATGCAAATTGTAAAGCCACATGAATAAGAGGAGAGGGAATACGCATGACTAAAGCATACAATTATTAGGTTAATGTGGAAGAAATTTTTCATAGAATGGGAGAGGAGGAAGAACAATAGGCCATTCCTAGAACTATAGAAGAATGTGAGTAAGGGAGTGGGAAATGATTCATTGCAGTCAGTAAGTGGTGAATGGAATGCATTTCTGAGAGTGTGGTGAATGTAGACACACTGAATGAGTTTAAGGCACAGTTTGATGAGCTTTGTGTGTTTGATAGTGTGTACCTCTCACAATGAGTCTTTGACTCCATAGAGGTCTGGCCTTAATAATAATAATGTGTATTTAAGTTCTGTAGATCTAGAGAAGACATTATTATTGTTATTATCCTAAGATCCCATGAAGTCAAAGACTCATCTAGAAGATCCCTTTGTCATATACACAGCTCAACATAACTTTCTCTGCAGATACCACACCCTCAGGCAGGGTATTCCAATCATTCACAACTCTGCATGCAAAAAATCTGCTTCACACTCCCTTGTTCACACCATCCTTATTCAGCTTCCAGATGTATACAGGTGTATACAACTTCATTATACACCTTATACTAGGATCCAGAAGTGGGTTGACAACAATGGTATTATCTTCGACGGACAGCAGGAATTTGCTAAAGGGAGGTCATGTTTTAGTAATTACAAATTATCTTACTTTGGACAGATAGGTAGGTCTGTTCAGAAACGCATCTCGGAACATCAAGACCACATTCGTCTTCTTAAACTGCAGAAATCTGGCCTCTCTCAACACGGAATTGAAAATCCAAACCATAGGATCCATTGGGAAAAGGCTAAACTTTTACATAGATCTTTATTTAAACATGAACGTTTATACAAAGAAAGTTCTGAAGCCCTACTACACAGACCACATTCGTCTTCTTAAACTGCAGAAATCTGGCCTCTCTCAACACGGAATTGAAAATCCAAACCATAGGATCCATTGGGAAAAGGCTAAACTTTTACATAGATCTTTATTTAAACATGAACGTTTATACAAAGAAAGTTCTGAAGCCCTACTACACAGACCAAACCTAAACCGCAACGACATTCTTACTATTCCTAAAGTATGGGAAATTATCATACAACGTGTTAAATAATTAACGTTTTTTTTTTTTTTTTGTACTACTTTAGCACGTTATGCACGTTTTCATGAGATTCTATTGTAATCATGCACCCTAACTGTATGTTATTCCTAATTTTTGTTTAAATACTGTACTGATGATGTCCTAAGATACTTAGGATGAAATATTTACAATTAAATAATTTTCACTGTGGTTTATACATGTGTTTCTTCTAATTAATTAAAAAAAAATACAATAAGGTGATGGCTTCATTGGAGACAGAGGAGAGGGATACACAGTAGTATACTTAGATTTTGCAAAGGCTTTTGATTGTTTACTGCATGATAAGTTGAGAGTCAGACTAAAGCAGTTGGGGTTGGATATTAGATTAGTGCATTGGAGGGGAGACTGGCTATCTGATAGATATCAGCAAGTTGTGTATGGGGAGAGCAACATCCAGGAAGAGGAAAGTCACTAGCGTGCCTCGGGGGTCTATTTTAGGGCCATTGCTGTTTAACCGGTATGTTAATGATATTGGCGAAGATTTGAATGGGGATATTCAGTTGTTTGCAAATGATGCAAAAGTTGGGATGAACTATGAAGATTAGAGAAGATGTTGTGGCCTAGGGAATTTATTCAAGAAGACTTGAATAAATTGAGTGATGGGCATGGAAATGGGAATGAAAGTTCAATATTGCATAATGTAAGGTTTTAAAATTTGGGAAACAAAGATGGGATGTAGAATTTATGCTTGGTGGGGATATATTTTTGGAGGTGGAGAAAATAAGAGATCTTGGGAGTGATAGGGGATAAGGACCTGAAATTTAGTGGGCACATTGCCAAAATTGTGAAAGACATACTAATAAGCATATCAGAAAAGATATTGGGATTGTGAACTAATACAGACAAGAAATGGATATCAAAAAACACCAAATTAAAAATAGAGGAGAGTGATAGAATAAAAGAGAAACTGTTACAGATTGGCAAAAATGTTGAACAAAAACAAGCAGAAAGATATACAGCAATTAACAAAGAAATAAAAAGAAGTGTAAGAAATGATAAAAGAAAATACATAGAGAATCTAGCACAAGAGGCAGAGGATGATGCATATATAAATGATACTAGAAAGTTGTATGATATTACAAGAAATGACTGATGGTGACCAGAATCTAGAATTAAATGAACAAAATGCATCATTAGATATAAATTTGAACGAAATAACAAAAATAGAAATTACAAAAGCAATAACTCAGATCAAAACAGGTAAAGCACCGGGAGCAGACAACATACAAGACACAGGCCAGAAGAGTGACTAGTATGGTAAGGAAGACGAAACTGGAATATGAGAGAAGATTAGCCCTAAGATCCAAATAAATCCTAGGGAATTTTTTAGATATGTGGCCAGTAAGAGGAGAAATGACTGTGGAAGAATGATATTGTGGGATAAAAATGGGAATAGAGTGACATGCAGAGGACATAGTAGAATTGGTCAATGACCACTTTATTGGAGTATTTCATCCTGGAGGAGTCAGTTTTAACGCTAGAGGGATTGGGCAGGTTCAAGGTTTAGAGGTGCAGGAGGAGAGTTCAAATACTGAGTACTCTGGATGTCAGTAAAGCTGTGGGACTGGATAGTATTTCACCATGAGTTTTGAGAGAATGTGCTAGGGGACTGATAGTGCCTTTGACCTGGCTTTTCAATGAAAGTCTGGCTGTGAGAAAGGTGCTCATGGAATGGAAGGAAGTTAAGATAGTGCCATTGCATAAGGGCAGTAGCAGACTGGAAGTGTCTAATTATAGACCAGTTTGTGTGTCATCAGTAGTTAGTAACATCTTGTAAAAAGTAGCAAAAGACTGTATACAGCATTGGGCAGATGAGGGTAATGTTATCTGTGAGAGTCAACATGGATTTGTGAAGGGGCGCTCTTGTTTTTGCAATATGCTAGCCTTTTATGATAAAGTTACAAGAGCATTAGATGAGGGAAAGGCATATACTGCCATTTTCTTAGACTTAGCAAAGGCATTTGACAGGGTGCCACACAATAAGCTGATATTCAAGTTGCAGCACGTGGGTCTGGATGTCAGATTGGTCAACTGGATTCAGGATTGGCTGTCCGATAAGTACCAGAGAGTTGTGTATTGTGGAGCAGTATCAAAGAGGCAGAAGGTTACAAGTGGGGTTCCACAGGGCTCAGTACTGGGACCTATATTGTTTAACCTTTATATCAATGACATTGTTTGCAGATTGCAAGGGGATATTCAGTTGTTTGTGGATGATGCGAAACTGGGAAGGGTTATTAGTAATAGTGCAGATGTGGTAGCCCTGCAGAAGGATTTGAATAAGATAGATGGGCAAATGCATGGGGGTATCAGTTTAATGCAGCAAAATGTTATATCTTGAGGTTTGGGACACATCGATGGGACGCTGCATACTCTATGGGAGGAGTTAAACTGGAGGAAGTAAGGGAGATGTGTAAAATCTTCTAGGAAGGTGGCTAAATAAAGTATTTGCTATTACCAGATTGTTTTCTTCACAGAACTGTATTAATCTTTCTCCTCTTGGATTTCTATGTCCCAGGCCCTGGTTTCTCATGCAGGAAGAGATCTTTTCTGAGCCTACTTTCGATTTAGATCTCCCATAACGATATTTATGTCATCTGATTTAGCATTGTTAAGTGCATTTTGAATACCTACATAGAAATATTCTACATCTTCATCTGGGTAATCAGAAGTAGGTGCATATATTTGAACAATAAATATATTAAAAGGTTGAGCTGCAATTTTTAATGCAATTATCCTGTCACTTATGGGCCAAAATCCAAGTAAGGATTGTGCAATCTTATTTTTTAGTACAAATGCTACTACATTCCTATGACTGTCTCCACATGAGTATATAATTGAATGGCTCTTTCTGTTTATTTTTCCACTATTAGTCCATTTGACTTCATTGATAACAGCAATGTCAATTTTCATTGCTTCAAGTTCTTGTATAAGGTTATCTAACTTCCCAGCTCCATTTTTAAGAATGATACTGGGAATATATTGGCCAAAACAAATATCAAACGAAGAACTATAACAGAGAATAAACCAGAAACCCATGTTGCAACAGATACGTGAAAGGAAATGGAGATGGTTGGGGCAAAAAGTGTTGAGGAAAAAAGATAAAATAATAGTAAAACAGGCTCTAGATTGGAACCCACAGGGTAAAAGAAGACAAGGAAGGCCAAGAGAAACATGGAAATGAACAATACTGAAAGAAATAACAAATATTAATAAAAACTGGAACCAAATAAAAGCAGAAGCAAAAAACAGAGTCCGGTGGAAAATTGTGGTGGAAGACCTATGCTCCCAGGTGGAGTGAAGAGGATTAAGTAAGTAAGTTGCCAAAATTGTGAGGACAACACGAAGAATTCTGGGAATGATGTGGATGATACTGACTTGTAGAAGTAAGGAGATTCTTGTTCCATTGTATAAGGCTTTGATTAGGCCACACATGGACTTCTGTGCACAGATTTGGTCATCTGTTTTTCAAATGGACAAAGAGATGTTGAAAAGGGTTCAGAGGTGACTGACTAGGGTAGTTTCTTATCTTTGGAATGTTGAATGTGAGGAAAGGTTGAGAAGATGAAAATTACAGAGTCTAGTGGATAGGAGGAAGAGGAGTGATATGATTGATATGATACAATTTAGTAAGGGGTTGTTATAGGATCAATGGTGGGAGATCAGGGAGAACATGAGGCCATCCCTGGAAGCTGTATAAAGAGGGTGTAAGCAGGGGAGTGAGAAGCCGGTTTTTTGCATGCAGAGTTGTGAATGATTGGAATACCCTGCCTGAGAGTGTGGTGTCTGCAGAGAATTTGAGTGTGTTAAAGGCACTGTATGATGAGCTGGGTGTATGACAAAAGGACCTCCTAGATGAGTCTGACTCCATGGGGTCTTGGGATAATAATAATAATAATTTCAGTTTTTTTATGGCTTTTTCTATTTCATGTAGGATACGAGGCAGGGTAGATCTCAAAAAAGGATATTGGATGGATAATGAGACCAGAACAGACCAATATGGTCTATACCCATAATTAGCATTATGATGATGATGAAGTATGGATATGCACTCCTGCTGGAAGTTTTCTAAGACTGTGCACATTGCTTGTTTTATTTAGCAATCTTTGAAAGTAATTACTCCAGACATCTAGAATATCTTTATCTTCAGTTTTCATGTCACCTTTTTTATCTTTTATTCCTTTTACAGTACTCTTTCTTCCTTTTCTAAGATTTTTCAATGGCCTCCAGAATATTTTTCTGCCTTCCTGACATTTACTTTTAATATTCTTTCCAAAATCTTCCCTTGATTTTTGTTTAGCTAGTTTTATAAAAGTGCTTTGCTTTCTTACATTTTTCTCTGTATTCTCTAAGAGGCACAAGCTGACTTACTTGCCAGGAACTTTCGATATGCTTTCTTCTTTACCTTGACTGCCTCTTTAACTTCCTGTATCTACCATGGAGTTCTTATTTTTCTATTTTTACAGAGAACTTCACCACATGCCTCTCTGGCTGAATCAATCAATATTTTCTTCAGGATTTGACAATGAATCTCTATGGTTTGATTCTTGTTTTCATTCATTTTTTTTAAGTGTATTTGAATCTACAGTTCACCTCTGAACAGTGTTCAACTTTGATTCGTTTTAAACTTTCTTACACACTCTTCTTTTTAATATGAAATTCGATTTTATCTTGCTCAAAACTAAATAGTGATCACTTCCTATTTCAAATCCTCTGTATAATCTTGTGTCCTACACCTGTAGTAAAACATTGCTATCAAGTATAACTATAACATAGTCAATGTGATGGTTCTTATTTCTTCCATCTTTTCTCCATCTAAATTCTGCACATTTTTATGTTGGAACATGGTGTTAGTAGTAACTATTCTATGTCCTGAACCAAAATCCATCAGGCACTTACCATTATTATTAGCTTTGCTCTTCTCTTCAAATTTTCCCAAAACATTTCTATATGTCTGGTGATCATTTCCTACTCTGCTGTTTAGATCTCTAACAAGGACCAACTTTTCCTTTTTCATTGAGTCAGCTGCTTTCTCTACCTTGAAAAACGACTTTGTTTCTTTCTTGGAAACCTTCTGTGGGACCACAGGCACAAATCCAAAAAAAAAGTCCATTATTGTCCATCACTGTACTTGACATTGCCTACTATTCAAGAAGATTATCCTTGTATTTGGTGTTGAATGCTATAGCTACTCCTTCTTTTCCCTAATTGTTATTGCCTGAATATAACATTTTGTATTTGTTGTTTAGAAAGATCTCACCTGTTTTTGTGTTCTTTGTTTCAGTAATGCCTATTATATCGATCTGGTACTTATCCAATTCTTCTACTAGTTCCATTTGTTTTCCACTGATACTTCTTTCACTGTTAGTACCAATCTTTAACTTAGCTGATGTTGAGTTGAGATGTGTTTTGGGATTTGCTCCAGTAGCTAACTTTGTGCTGTTTGCCCTGGTTCCCTGATGAAAACAATGGGGCCTTGTTTAATCAAGTGATACCCCAGCCAGCATGAAATTCTATCATGCTGTGCCATCATTTTATATTGTTGTTTAAGCCAATAAGAATACAATTTGGTTGGCTAAATCCCAAAATGCCTGCCCATCCTCATTTGTTCAGCATCCAGATAGATATCTAATAGGGTGCCTTATGAGAAGGTGAAGATTGGGCATTAGGTCAGAAGCCCAAGTCAGCTCTCAGCATTCCTTAAAAGGCTACATGGAGGTTTCCTTCCAGTTATACAGCTTTGACCATTAGGCACCCCTCTTCCACAAGAGATTTAACTCAGTTAAATCTATTTAATAAAAATGAACATAATAATTTACAGTGTGTGAAATATATAACTATTCATTATGTAACATATATGATTATTTATAATATGAATTTTTTATAGGTGGTACCTCTAATAGTGGTTTAGTGATTTGTGAAAAGAGTGGCCACTGGTCCATTCCTGAAGTTCAATGCCAGATCACATGCAGCACTCCTTCTGCTCCAAATCATGCTGTTTTGGATAGCCATCATTGTCGACATGTTGATTACCTATATTATGGTCATCGCTGTCGTTTCCGCTGTAAAGCTGGATATTATGTGGAGGGCTTCTCTATCCGAAAGTAAGATAGACATGTTTTCTAAAGTTACTGAAATAGTTGAATGTATAAAAACTGCATTGATTATAAAGCTGTATTTAATTATAAAAACTACACCCTTAGTTTTCTATTATCCTAGTCAAATCATTCCAATGCATATTTCAATGAATGCTGGAATGATTAAGAATGATAAGGGCAAGTAATAGAACATTAATATCAACTTTTATGCTGCTATAATAAAAATAAGGCTGATTTATTACTAACAGAGTGAAATAACTAGTAGAATGGTTAACTTTTGTCTGATTTCTTTATGAAAAGGAAGTTACTCAGCTTGATCCTCTTTTTTTCTCTTTATATTAAATATCATCAATTAATTAAAAACACATTTTGAACATATTATTATTATTATTATTTGACACCTCCAGGGAGTCCAAAGACTCATCGAGGGAGCGTGTGCCAACAGCATCGAATGATTGGTCCCCTTCCAACTACTAACCGCGCTCAAACTTACTTAACTGAGCCATTAGTAGCAGAGGCTCTACCAATCAACCAACCTTTATTAATTATTCTAGTCTCCATGGAGTCACAAGACTCATCTTGGGAGGCCCACCCTACAAAACACAAAAGTCTATCATACCACTTCTTGAATGTTTGTTCTGTCACCTCTATCAGACAATGCATTCCATGGTTCAACTATGCTCCATGCAAAGAAACCACTCCTTACCCACTTGCTCACAACTTATTTTTGCAACTTCTGGGATGGCTCCTTATCATCGTTCCTTTCCCCTGTTCCAGAAATGAAAGAACTCCCTGTATCAACCCTGTAATTGCCTCTCAACAGTTTAAAAGTCTCAATCATATCATCTCTCTTTCTTCTATCTACTAAACTCTGCAGTCCACATTCCCTTAGCCTATCTTCATAGCTAACATTGTACAGTCCTGATACCATATTTGTTATCTGCCTCTGCACTCTTTCCACAGTTAATTTATCCCCTTCAAATCCTGAGGACCAAATTTGAGCACAGTAGTTCAGATATGATCTGATCAGGGCTTTATACAATGGAGTGACAACTCTTTTATCTCTGCATGTCATCATCCTTCTCAGTATTGCAGCAATCCTCTGGGTTATCTTCACCACCTTTGTAATATTTTCACTGAATTTCAAGTTTCTCTCAATCATCACTCTATATCCCTTATCTCCTCCACTTCCTCCAGTACAGTTCCTCCAAAAGAGTATGCAGCCTCCCATCAATATATTCCAAACTTCAAGACTTTACATTTAGCTGAATTAAACGAATCCCCATGCATTTTCCCACCTTTTCACTTTATTCAAATCCTCTTGCAGGGCTGCCACATCTGCACTATTACTAATAACCCTTCCCAGCTTCATATCATCTCCAAATAACTGAATATTCCCCTGGAAATCATTGACGATGTCACTGATATAAAGATTAAATAATACAGGTTCTGGTACTGAGCCCTGTGGGACTCCCACTTGTAGCCTTCGGCCTCCTTGATACTGCCTCACCATACACATCTCTCTCTCTCTCTCTCAAACCTATTAGATGGCCAATCCTGAATCCAGTTCACTAACCTGACATCTAAATCCATGTGCTGCAACTTAAATATCTGCTTATCATGTGGTACCCTGTCAAATGCCTTTATAAAATCTGAAAAAAATGGCAGAACATGCCTTTTCCCTCATCAACCCCTCTTGTCACTTTATTATAAGGCAATCATATTACTAAAACAAGAGCAACCCTTAACAAATCCAAGTGAAAAAATTCCTTAGGATTTTCTTTGGATCTCAGGGCCAATCTCTTCTCATATTCCAGTTCTGCCTTCCTTACCATACTAGTTACTCTCCTAGTCTGAGTCTTATATTCTTCATGCACCTGTCTCCATCCCCTCTCCTTATATTGAGTTCTTTATTAAGTTTTATCTATCATCAAGAAGAGAGCGAGCACGATGTCCTAGTGTAGAAATGATTCCAAACTTTTGAGGAGGATAATGATGGGAGTGACCATGGTGACCGTTGGTGTGGGTAGGTTTTCTGTAAATTGAAATGTTTAATTTCTCTGAGGAACTGGTCAGTTTGATGTCCAACAAAGTAAGAGCACCATTGGCTTTAAACTCAGCCATAAATTTATGTTCAGATGTTGATTATTTAGATGTTCTAGGAAGTTCAGGAGAGATTCACAGCCATGGCTCCAAATCAGGAAAATGTCATCAATATATCTTTTCCAAATTCTTGGTTTTAAAGGATAAGAAGAATGGCTTTAACTTCCATATCTTCTAAAGAGATGTTTGCAAGTACAGGTGACAACAGACTACCCATTGCAAGGCCAAAATTTTGTTTATAGATGGCGTCCTGAAACTTAAAGTATCCTGACTGGATGCAATTATTATTATTACCCTAAGACCTCATGGAGTCAAAGACTCATCTGAGTAAGTAAGGCCATGATCTTTCTAGATAATTTATCTTTGAGTAATACAAGAACTTCACCCATAGGAACATTAGTAAATAAGGAGACTATATTAAAACTAGTCATTATTTCATCTTCCTTAATAATAATATCTTTTATACATGAAACAAAATCTACGGAGTTTTTAATGAAAGACGGTGATATGTTGGAGAATCAATTCCTTCTATGATAAGTCGAAGTAGGGTATTTTCTTTATAAAATTTAGGAAGTCCATATAATTCTGGAATAAGCGGACGGAGAGAATGAAGAGAAAGGCGTATGTTTCTAGGTAGTTCAGAGGTAGTTTTCAGTAGGTTGTTGGTTCGGTGTATTTATCAATGTTCTTAACATTGATAAATATCATAACAAGATGATGGAATTGTTACAGAGTGACACTCGAGGATCGAGTGTCACTCTGTAACAATTCCATCATCTTGTTATGATATTTATCAATGTTAAGAACAACTGTGGCTTTGCCTTTATCTGCAGGAAGAATAATTATATTTTTGTCCGATGAAGAGATATTGTCTGTAGGAGGTTTGGCGTTATTGATGATGAAAGTGGATTCAATGCGGTTTGCCATAGGTTTGCCTCTTCCCCCCCCCCCCACCCCTCATATCATTTGAAAATATTTATGTATGTTTGTGTTGGATTCTGAATGAAGAGAAATTTAAATTATTAATACTCTCCTCAGAATCCAACATAATCCACTATGGCAAAGGCTACATTTGTAAATATTATTTAATGTAAATCACTTGTTTATAATTTAATATTCATATAACTACCTTTAATTTTATCTAATATTTAATTATTTAATCAAGAACGTATGTATTAATAATAGAAAAACTCTGTGATAAAATATTATTAAGCTATTTTAATTATTACTATGTTAATATTATAAGACCTTGTATTTGATAATTTAACTGCGCATTATTTGAAATGTAAATATTCTCTATTTATTCCTGTTTGTGAAAGTTTAACATTATGTAATAGCTCAATTTTATTTATGTTTTGTTTTGTTGTCATGGAGCCGCATGTAAGTAAGCGAGAGCAAGAATTGGAACAGAACGTGAAGAGGAGGTTTATTGAAAATGCTGAAAGTTTACTGGAAAGTTAAAGAGATCTCGAGAAGAATTTAGGCGGGAAAAATGGATATAAAAAGGAGGAACGCTGGAAAAAAAAGCATTAGGAGAATAGAGCATTAGAGATTTATTAGAGAGAGAAGGATTGGCATTAGGTTGGAATCGGGCATTCAGCAATCACAGTGTGATAATAGCGAGTCGGCAAGTCACTCAAGCAACTAAATAAAGTCTACAAGTTGAGAAGCAGTTAGCTAATAAGTTTCTGAATAACAAATAAAGCAACGGAAGATAGCTGAGTGACTACTGAATGACTAGCGATATTTTAGTTGAGATTTATTTTCAGGGCCGACCTTTCAAGGACACACCGAAACGTGAAGCATAGTAAGAAGTGACTAGAGAATAAATAGAGGCAACAGGGTTGTGTTTAATGATAGCGGTGTTTAGAATTATAGTGCCTAAAGAATTATTTGAATGCCGGAGGAATGAATATCTGTACATATAAAACCCCAAGTTAAAGAATTATTGTGTATTGCCCTAATTCAAGAGTAATCAGTAGTGCTTCATACAAGAACATCTGATTATATGTATTGTGCTCGTAAATTAATTCAGTTAATGCTAGAAGATTTATTTTAATGAGTGCTGTTTATTGTTAAAAGTGTTTACAGTTATAAAAAGTGTTTGTGTGTATGTTGATGAAGGAAGAAGATTAATGGTAAGATTATTCCAACTTTAATATTTCTGTTCAGAGAAGTGTGTGAGTTTCATCTTAGAATTCCCTGATGTTAACAGTAACTATCGTGGAGAATTAAAAGAAGCGTAAAATTAAAAGTGTCTGTTTATGAAGAGGTATTACTGCAATTTTTATTGTATTTGGAACTTAAGGAACTATGAAAAGACTGTGATATAGAGATAACAGATTTATCTTGTCAGAGTTTGATTGTACTTATCGGAGAAACTGAAGTGATTGTGATATCTTAATTACTGATTTGAAGTTAAGTTTAAAATTTATGATTTTAAAATTAAATGTTTGTTTTTGTTAATGAAAAGTTGTATTTTGCCTGAATCTCTTTTACTGCATTCCTAAAATATTCGAACCAAAGCGGGAAAATTAAGTAGGTTAAATATACTCGGCCAGTATATATAATAACATCATATAAAAGAGGATAGTTGTGAGTTGGTTTTTCTTCAATTCTTGAACTAATTCAGATATAGAGTGGCACAGTCTATAAATATAAATTTTCTCTATATTGAATTAGAAATCAACTAGCAACTTATAATTTTGTTTAAGAACATCATCGTGACTAACATGTCGGATCCAAAGTATAAATTAAGAAGTAGGATCCAACATTTGGAAGTGATTTTCTTCTCTGTTGTTGAGCTCTTCAACAAGAATCAGTCTTGTCAGTAGCTCTCCACTATGACTTAGAGACTTCTTCTTTCCCTACTGAAACCTTCCCTGGGATTAAGATATCAAGCACTAAGAAAATTTCACTGTCAAAATTTTTTCCAGTTTGCAATTTTCCCACATCAACCTACTTGAATACCATTATGAAGCAAAGGCATTTATCCTGTTGCTCAATAACTATATGAAATGCAATCCAAGATATACCTGAAACCTGTAAAACAGTCACACTGAAATTAATATCACTATTAGAAAAGCTGTTTTTAACTGGTAGTACAACATTCAGTTTATGAATAGTCTCTTTTTTCTGCATTACTAAACAGTTTTTTTTTTATAGCAATCTCATAAATGCTAGGTTTTTTAAGCCATAGTATCAGGTGGCCATAAAATAACTTTCCCTCTTTGGAAGCATCTGTAGCTAAAACCAATAAACGGAATGAGCCAAATTTTATATTGAGACATTTGAAGGCATGGGGAGATGATTTCCGCAAAAAAAAGATTTAGTACCAAAAGTCGCTGACAGGGGAAATTTTGGCACTGGCGGTACTGAAAACAAGTAGATAATTACATTAAAGGCAGATAAAATGGAATAATAACATTTCGACGGTGTAAGCGACAGCCGCATCATTCATTCTAGCTGGATATGTGGCATGTTACAATGATAATAATAATAATAATTAAACTAAAACAACAACTTGTGAGAGACACAGAAATTAATGTAATTATTGAACTCACAGGAAATAATGTTTTATTCATCAGAATCAATGTCCCCTGGACCACATACATGATTTTCAGTGTGCTGACCTTTCTTGTGTACAACAAATTGCATCCCGTGTGCAACATGCTCTTACAGCTGAGCGCAAGGGGCTGGATTGGATTTTCATAACAGCCCGTTTTATGTTCTCTTTCAAGACATGCAAGTTGGGAACGCCACCAACATACACAATGGATTTCAAATACCCCCACAGCCAAAAGTCGCATGGTGTGATGTCCGGGGATCGAGGTGGCCATGCCGTCAGAAAGAACTGACTGATAACTCTCTCATTACTGAAATGCTGGCGTAAAAGGCGCTGTACTGAACATTCAATGTGTGGCCGTGCTCCATCCTGCATAAAAATTATGGAGTCCAAACATTGTCTTTGCTGCAATGAAGGAATGACAAATTTTCCAGCATTCATCGATAAATCTCTCCAGTAATGGAGCAGGTTATAAGACCTGTAGGGGTAATACACTCAAAAAAGATTTTCCAGACTGTACCATAAGCCATATCAAATTTGCGTGCTATGGCATGAGAGCTTGGACCAGTATTGGTCTCTGTGTTGTTGAACACCATAGTAGCAATGCCTGTTACTGTCTCTTCTTGCACTGCTTTCCATCCTCTGCCAGGTCTAACTCCCAGTGATCCAGTTTCTTCAAACCTCTTAATCATAGCTCTCAGTGCTACAGCTGACATAGGACCTGTACGCAGGTTATGAGGTCTTCTAAATTCCCGAAGGGCTGCTACGGCATTGCACTGTTTAAGGTAAAACAACTTAACAAGTAAAGCATGCTGAGACAAGGTAGGATGCATATTGAGCATAATTTGTCAGTCATTTGAATAACTGCCTGAACGTTCCCAATCCCCTTTTAAGGAATTGGTGGCGCTGTTGTCATGTAAGCACAGTAAAATTCGCATAATCCTTTTTTACCTGGGTTTACTGCAAATATTTGATTCTTTTGGCTCAGTCAGTGCCAAAATTTCCCCTATCGGTGACTTTTGGTACTAAACCTTTTTTTCGCGGAAATCATCTCCCCATGCCTTCAAAAGCCTCAATATAAAATTTGGTCTCAATCCATTTATTGGTTTTAGCTACAGATGCCTCCAAAGAGGGAAAGTTATTTTATGGCCACCCGGTACATTAGTACCATGGAGAGGTAAAATGTGGAAATGAAACAGAAAATTGTTAAGATTGGATTTGAAAAAACTGTACATTGTAATCTTTAGGAGATACAAAACTGTTCATAAGACAGCAAAAGAATGAATGAACAGGAAGAAAAATTTATCCTGTGAGATTGGAGTCAAACTGTTAAGGAAGGCGAGGGGTAGGGAGAACTGTTGAACAGTCTGCACATTTAGAGTCAAGTGGGGTAATTGGTCACATTGCCATTCCTTGGATGCCATATGGTCACTCCCATACCTCATAGGATTTTGGGAACAAAGTCTCTACTAAAAGAAGAAGAGGTAGGGTCACAATTCCCTTTCCACACAGAATTAGTAAGAGAATCACAAACATCCATGCCCATGGTGGGATCTGAACCGACAATCTGTTGGTGGGAGAGCAGGTATGCTATCCACTCATCCAACCAGGCTGGCAGTGGAGGAATTGCCAGTGCTAAATGTGATGAACAGTGATGATGGAAAGATTTGTAGAAAATGAATCAACAGAAACTCGTGTGTGTGTGTGTGTGTGTGTGAGATGTGATGTTATTGAATGATATAATCACGTAATCACAAGAAAGATATTTATTTAACCAAATATTTCGGTCTGGAAATAGCAGACCATCGTCGGTGGTATTACAAGAACAGTTTAAAAAATATACAAGCTAGAATACTAACAATAGATCGTTGAAATTAGAACATGCCGCGTGATGTTATATCACTAAGTATGAAACGAAATATTTTGAAGTAGAAACATGATTGAATTTGCTATTAAAAAAAAAAAAAAAAAAAAAAAAAAAAAAAAAAATTAATGAGTAATCTTGATTAGGCTTTCCCAGATTTTTGATATAGATATGCAGTCATTACGATTCAGGTTGGGATGATGGAGCAAGGCCTCCACGCTTTCCTTGAACAAACGTTCGAACCTGTAACGGGATCTATGTAAGAGGCGCGTCTTGGACCAAAGGATGCTGTGGTCAGTTTCAATCCCGTGTTGAGCCAAACCAGACTTTTCAGGTTTATTGTGAAGAATGGATGATTGATGTTCTTGGATTCTTTTTTCAAGAGAACGTCCAGTCTGTCCAAAGTAAGAGAGATCACAGTTGCAAGGAATTTGATAAACTCCAGGAAGAGATAAAGTTGAGCGTTTGTCTTTAGGAGAAGGAAAATGAGAAGACAATTTGTTAATAGGAGAATACGTAGCTGTTAAATCATATTCTCCTAAAGACAAACGCTCAACTTTATCTCTTCCTGGAGTTTATCAAATTCCTTGCAACTGTGATCTCTCTTACTTTGGACAGACTGGACGTTCTCTTGAAAAAAGAATCCAAGAACATCAATCATCCATTCTTCACAATAAACCTGAAAAGTCTGGTTTGGCTCAACACGGGATTGAAACTGACCACAGCATCCTTTGGTCCAAGACGCGCCTCTTACATAGATCCCGTTACAGGTTCGAACGTTTGTTCAAGGAAAGCGTGGAGGCCTCCTTGCTCCATCATCCCAACCTGAATCGTAATGACTGCATATCTATATCAAAAATCTGGGAAAGCCTAATCAAGATTACTCATTAATTTTTTTTTTTTTTTTTTTTTTTTTAATAGCAAATTCAATCATGTTTCTACTTCAAAATATTTCGTTTCATACTTAGTGATATAACATCACGCGGCATGTTCTAATTTCAACGATCTATTGTTAGTATTCTAGCTTGTATATTTTTTAAACTGTTCTTGTAATACCACCGACGATGGTCTGCTATTTCCAGACCGAAATATTTGGTTAAATAAATATCTTTCTTGTGATTACGTGATTATATCATTCAGTCTTATGTCGCAAGTATCCTTAAAACAACAAATGTGATGTTATTATTATTATTATTATTATTATTATTATTATTCATGCCTCCATGGAGTCAAAAGACTCATCGTGGGAGGTCCTTCCTAAGAAACACAAAGTCTATCACACTCATCGAGGGGAGCCCCCCCCCCCAAGAAACACTAAAGCTATCATACCACTCCTTAATCTCGTTGACCATTCTTGCTCTCACCACTCTATCAGGCAATGCATTCCATGGTTCAACCACAGTCCATGCAAAGAAACCACTCCTCACCCTCTTTCTCACAGTTTCCTTTCGTAACTTCCAGGAATGGCCTCTTGTCATCACAACTTCCTTATGATGGCAACTTCCTTATTATGACCAAATCCAAAAACTCTTGAACCTCTTGTTCCCTCTATTACATGTTGCCTAAGATATTTGTACCTCAAGAATTCTAGAAATTCTATTCTCTTATTGCTACATGCATCTTCCTCTCCCCAATTTATACTGCTGTATTTAAAATCTCCCATAACAATTATTCTTCTTGCACTTGCCAAACTCAACTGTCTAAACATTTCCTAGTCCCCACCCTCTGTGCTCCTTGGTCTGTAGCAACACCCCCACTAAATATCCTGTCTTGCCCACCTCTATCTCACACTATATGCTTTCAAAATCATTAGTGTCACTGCCATCCAAAGTCTCCACTCTTAGAGGAAAATAGGTCGTCACTTATCATAAGCAGTACTCCACCACCACACTTTTCCTTCCTATCCTGCTGAAAAATGCTGTACCCAGCGACTTCTATTCCTGTTATTATATCCTCTTTTGTTAACCACGTCTCAGTGATCCCAATAATTTTTGGCCAGGCTGATGCTATTAGTGCCACCAATTCCTCTCCCTTATTCCGGATACTCCTGTCATTAGTATAAAGCATATAAATGCCTTTGTTTCTATACCCAGCATTATCCCATCTAGTCTCCACTGGGCTCAGGTAGATTATTAATCGATCTCATTGCTATTTTGTGTACTAAGTCAAGTATTTTTAGGGAGCTCTAAGAGTCATTACCTCAAATATGAGAACAATATTCAATGGTTCAATTGGATTTGCAATTTGTATATGTTGCTAATAGCTGTTCCATAGTGAATGAGAGAGAAAACATTTTTTTTTTCTGAGATGCAGAGTAGGAGCTATTACTAACATGGTTATGCCAAGAAAGATTTCCAGATTACAGTTATCCCAAGAAGAGAAATTCTATCTTGTCCAGAGATCTGGGCATTTTCAAAAGTAAGACCGAAGAAAAGGTTTTGTTTTGTTAGACATAAGATGGGATGGATTTTTACTAGGACTGAAATTAAAAGTTTTAAGAACCGAAGAACTGAAAAATGGTTTGTGGATCAAAATTATTGGTTGATATTCTGGATGTTTTGGTAATTTGCTTAGCGCAAGATTTATCATGTGAGAAAAAAAGTGGTGCAGAATATGTTCTGCACTACTTGAAGTGAGAGAAATTGCATGAAAATGAAGTGAGGGAAATTGGATGATAATTTGTCATTCTTTTAGGAATAGACTGAATGTGAACTAATTTCCAGGCTGCAGGAGAGATGTCAGTGGAATAGCAGAGAATTAAAAGGCAACAGAGAATAGGGGTCAATTCTGCAGCAAACCTTCAGAACAATCAGAGAAATGCCATCAGGAAACTTTTTGTATTCAATTTGGACATAATCTTCTGATCTCTTTTTGATGAAAAATCAAGGTGGATGTTAAATGTTTAGAATAGCAGAAGTATTTATGAAGACTGTTGATGTGAAAACTGGAAGAAAATCAAGAAATGAGAAGAGTGACTTTTTATATGGGTTACAGTGCAAGAACCATCTTAAGTGCTAAAGAAGCAGAAATAGGATGGAACAAAGTTATGGCCAGCAGCTTTGCTAAGAGGCCAGAGTGCATATCTTCCTTTCATGTTTTCCTGCTTTTAGCATAACCAAAATCAGTTTTGGATGTGCTGATAATTTACTTTTAGTTGTTTCTTATTTTAGGCATTGGTATACACAGAAAAATATGTAGATTTTAATGAAAGCCTGTGATATACTTGATTTTTCTGTTGTACAGTTTTATTACACTTCTTGGAGCAGTTATGAGTGATGGTTCAGTTTACTATAGTACACTGGTAATGTCATAAGTAGGATTCAGTATATATGTAAAAAAAAAACGTACCACTGACTGTATATATGTAAAAAAAAAACGTACCACTGACTGTATATATGTAAAAAAAAAACGTACCACTGACTGTATATATGTATATACATACACATAGTCCAGTCAAAATATTAAGTGGTCGTTAGAAATTGCTAGCTGATATAAGCAAGGGATGCGATCTATTAGACTGTGAAAAAAGACATGATTGCAAGTTAATGGTGGAAGGGATAAGTAATACTATTTATTTAAGGTCATATATTTCAGAATAAATATTACAGACCATCATCAGTAGTGAACAACAGTTAATTACAAAGTAGAATGCAAAGAATGGATTGATTTGAAAAATTAGCATGATGTTATACATAAAACAATGCAATGGTATAACTGAGGAAATATTGATAATTCATTAGCTATTTAAAAATTGTTTATGTGTGATTAAAATAAGACTTTCTCATATCTTAGAAAGACAGAGACAGTTGTTCTGATTTAAGTTCGAACAGTGAAAAAGGCCTCAGTGGTTTCTTTAAACAAGCATTCAAATTTATACTGAACATCAATGAAGTGAGTTTCAGACCATAGGATGTGGTCTGTATCTATTCCATGTTGTGCCAAGCAGTGCTGATTTCAGATTGGTGTTCTTGTATTCTCTACGGAGCATCCAGTTTGTCGAAAGTAAGAACAAATTTTTATGTGAAAAAGTCCGTCATGTGAAAAAGTTTATTTTTCACATGACAGTCATCACATGGAGAGAGAGAGAGAGAGAGAGAGAGAGAGAGAGAGAGAGAGAGAGAGACACTGTTTACCTTTTGAAGATAGAAACCATGCTGATAATTTGTTGATAGGAAGAAAAGTAGCCATTCAATTGCATTTCTTAAGAATTAAATTTAATTTCTGATCTGTTTGTGTACTGTTGTGAGAAACAGTTTTCGTGCTCTGAAGATTATTATTATTATTATCAGCAGACTTCCATGGAGTCAAGAGACTCATTATTGGAGGTCCCAATCTCACATGCACATCTCATCATACCTCGACTTAAATGCATTCACTGTCCCTGCACTCACCACACTCTCAGGCAATGCATTCCAATCACCCACTACTCTCCATGCAAAAAATCTACTCCTCACCCCCTTGCTCGCACCCACCTTACACAGCTTCCAGGAATGGTCCCCTCATTCTTCCCGTCTCCAGATATTCTGTGAAAAATCTCATCCACGTTAATCTGGTAATTATCCTTTACCAACATTTACATCTCGATCATGTCTTCCCTCTTCCTTCTGCCCACTAGGCTCTGAATTTGCATTCTCTCAATCTGTCCTCATATTCCACATTTCAGAGACTAGAAAGCAACTTAGTCAACTGTCTCTGAATCCTCTCCAACATCTCATCATCCTTTGAAAACCACAGTAATCCACAAGGAGCCTGATCAAAGTCTTGTAAAACATCCTTACTTCTACATGTTCAATGTTCTCTGAATCAATCCCATAATCTGCTGTGTTGGCTTCACAATTTTAGCAAAATGCTCACAGAATTTCAAGTCCTTATCTACCATCACCCCCAGATCTTTCATCTCCTCCACCTCTTCTAAAATATTCCCACCAGTCCTATACTCTGCATCCCATCTTTGCTTCCCAAATATTAAAACCTTACACTTTGCTGCAATGAACTAATATCTCCACATGTTTGTCCATTTAGACAGTCTGTTTGGGTCTTCTTGCAAAGTTACAACATCTGCTCTACTTCTCATAGTTATCCCTAACTTTGCATCAACTGCAAACAACTGTATATCACAATTTAAGCCCTTTCCAATGTCATTTACATACAATTTAAACAACAATGGCCCCAAAATAGATCCCTGGGGCATGCCACTGGGGAGTTCTTTCGTTTGGTTGAACAGCGAGATGGAGTCATGAGGGGCCATCCCTGGAAGTTACGAAAGGAAACTGTGAGAAAGAGGGTGAGGAGTGGGTTCTTTGCATGGAGGGTAGTCGAACCATGGAATGCATAGCGTGATAGAGTGGTGAGAGTGAGAACGTTTAACGTGCGTTTAAGGAGTGGTATGATAGACTTTGTGTTTCCTAAGAGGGACCTCTCTCGATGAGTCTTGATAGACTTGTGTTTCTTAGAAAGGATCTCCCATGATGAATCTTTTGACTCCATGGAGGCCTGAATAATAATAATAATAATAATAATACACAACTTGCTGACACCTACCAGACAACCAATCTCCAATCCAACACACTAATCTACTATCCAACCCCATCTATTCCAATTTAATTACTAGTTTGTCATGTGGCATGGTGTCAATGGCATGATGCCTGATGTAATACCAGCAAATAAGTTAAATAAATATTAATTATTTTCTTATTATTCTGTGTTGTAAATTAATGCCATCAAATAAATTGACACTCCAGTATCATGATCCAGAAACAGATAGAAAGCAGTTTCATTATTGGAGATATTTTCCTGAAAAGCCCTTGGAGAGCAGATACCTATAGATCATACTATGAATGCTTCAAAGTCTCTATTCATTATGGCTGATGGTATAATCCCTTCATAATGGATATTTGTCTGGCATAGGTATGTTCTAGCAGGATAATGTGCAGTGTCACAATGCCAGAGAGAGAGAGATATCTGGTGTTTGATTCCTTCACCCTAAATCTCACAGATATTATTATTATTATTATTATGGGTAACTCCAAGGAGTTCTTAAATTCATCGAGGGAGGCCCTAAACATCATGTCAAGAACAACTATTCAGCATTCGCACAGTATCTATCATACTTTGCTCTGAACTCATTTACAGTCAATGGCACACACAACAAACTCTGGCAACTTATTCTGCTCATTCTCCACTGTCCAATTATAATAAATTTAGTTTAATCCTTTATCCAAGTGTGAGCAAACAAAGTTTGCGCCTGAAAGTATCTTCAGGACTGGGGTCAGGTAGTACAACACTGGGAAACTCGCAGCAAAGCTGGACCTAGCTAACATTACTGCTATCTCAGTATATCCCATAATGCAAAACACATCTGCTTGCAGATATGTATAATGTTATGCATTAAGGGAAGGGCCACTATCCAGACTAGTTTTGACCTTTATTGAGGTCTCTTCAGTGGGAGCCACACCCAGATGTGGAGATACCAGGCAGAAGCAATAGCGAGGTCATCTTTACCTATAGGAGTTGCCAAAAGGTGTGCCTCCTTTTTATTAAATTACTCTGGATTTAGAGAAAGATGTTGAAAGTTTATTTTTCACTTGGTTAGACTATAATAAATTTAGTTTAATCCTTTATCCAAGTGTGAGCATACAAAGTTAGCACCTGAAATATCTTCAGGACTGGGATCAGGTAGTAGGGTCAGGTGTTTTACTTCGTGAGAACAGAAGGGGTAAAAAGGGAGGGGGAATGCTATTGATGATAGAGAAAGAGTTATGTCCATATAAAGTAGAGATGAAAGAGGGAAATAGTGCCAGTGGTTTTTGAGGCAGTATGGTGGGAGATAGAGGTGAATGGAATCAAATACTTGGTGGGATGTTGTTATACACCAGGTAATGTGGATGGTGGTGATAGTGAAATGGATAGTTAAATTAGCCAAGCAAATAAAAAAAAGGGTGATCATTATGGGTGATTTTAATTATGGCAATATAGACTGGAATGATGAGATAGCAACTGGAAGTAAAGAAAATGAGTTTGAGTTTTTGAGGGTAACTACCTCAGACAGTATGTAACAGAGGGCACACGAGGATTGAGGGTCTTGGATTTGGTCATCTCATCATAGGATGTAATTATAAATGAGGTGTCAAATCATTCACCAATTGGTGAGAGTGACATGAGGTGATTACCTGGGTGGTTGCCAGCAGTGCGAGGACCCCTGTGAGAAAAGGGTATATGTGGAACTACAAGGGCGGTGATTATGAAGAGCTCAGGAGACAGCATGCGGGTGTAGCGTGGAATGAGGAGTTAGCTGGAAAAGAGATCAATGCAGCTTGGGGGATTTTCAAAAACTATCTAGCAGATGCAATGTCTAAATGTATTCCAAGGGTGAGAAGGTTAAATAAGGTGGGTGTGAGATGGATGAATAAAGAGATCAAGCATGCAATACAGAGAAAAAGGGCATTGTGGAGGCAGCATAAGAGAAGTGGAAATAACCAATTTCATGAGGTCTACAAAGACCAGGCAAGGAGGGTGACTTGGTTGGTGAGGGCAGCTAAAGAGAGGTATGAACAGCAGTTGGCTAATGATGCCAAAAAGAATCCTAAGGAGTTCTTTTGATATGTAGCCAGCAAAAGAAAGAATAATTATGGAATGATGACATTGATTGGAGAAAAAGGTATAAAGACAGCTGATACAGAATGTGTGGTGGAGATACTTAATGAGCAGTTCATAAAGATCTTTCAATCTTGTGAATGTGACTTCATGGAGGGATTGAGAGCAGTTGATGATGATGGAGAGGAGAGACGGACTGTAGGTTAGCAAGAGGTGTATGGGGAGTTGAGTAAACTAGATGTTAATAAGGCTGTGGGACTTGATAATATATCACCACATATTCTGAAAGAATGTGCCAGGGAGTTGACATCTGCCTTGACATATTTTTTTAATATGAGTCTTGCACTCGGTCAAGTCCCTAAGGATTGGAAGGAGGGCAAGATTATGCCACTTCATAAAGGAGGTGATCAAACTCAAGCATCAAACTATAGTCCTATCTGTGTGTCAGGTGTTGTGGTTAAGTTGTTGGAGAAGCTTGTGAGAACTAGGATCCAGAGTTGGGTTGACAACAATGGTATAATCTTTGATGGACAGCATGGATTTGCTAAAGGGAGGTCGTGTTTTAGTAATCTACTTACTTATTACAATAAAGTGACTGCTTCCTTGGACAGAGGAGGAGGATACACAGTAATATACTCGGATTTTGCAAAAGCTTTTGATAGAGTACCTCATGATAAGTTGACAGTGAAACTAGAGCAGATGGGGTTGGATATTAGATTAGTGCGTTGGATTGGGGAACAGCTATCTGATAGGTATCAACAAGTTGTGTATGGGGGTGTGATATCCAGGAAAAGGAAAGTCACTAGTGGAGTGCCTCAGTGGTCTGTTTTAAGGCCATTATTATTTAACTTATATATTAATGATATTGGCAAAGATTTGGATGGAGATATTCAGTTGTTTGCAGATGATGCAAAGTTGGGACGAACCATAAAGAGTAGTGAAGATGTTGTGGCCTTGCAAGAAGACTTGAATAAATTGAGTGATTGGGCACGGAAATGGGGATATGAGTTCAATGTTGCAAAATGTAGGGTTTTAAAATTTGGAAAACAAAAATGGGATGCAGAATTTATGCTTGGTGAGAATATATTGTTGGAGATAGAGGAAATAAGAGATCTGGGGGTAATAGTGGATAAGGATCTAATATTTAAGGGACATATCGGCAAAATTGTGAAGACAACACAAAGGCTTCTGGGAATGATGCGGAGGACAATGACGTGTAGAAGTAGAGGGATTCTTGTTCCGTTGTACAAGGCTTTGATTAGGCCACACATGGACTGTTGTGCCCAGATTTGGTCACCGGGTTTTTAGAAGGATGAAGAGATTTTGAAACGGTTCAAAGGAGACTGACTAAGGTAGTTTCTGAACTCTGGAATGTCGAGTATGAGGAAAGATTGAGAAGATGTAATTTGCAGAGTCTGGTGAACAGGAGGAAGAGGGGAGATATGATAGAGACCTACAAGTTGGTAAGGGGTTGTTATAGGATCAATGCTGGAGAAGTGTTACAGAGAATAGTGGGAAATCCAGGGAGAACCAGATGTCATCCCTGGAAACTATATAAAGAGAGGTCTGAGTAGGGGAGTGAGAGGCAAGGTTTTATCGTGCAGAGTTCTGAATGATTGGAACGCATTGCCTGAGAGTGTGGTGTCTGCAAAGAGTTTGAATGTGTTTAAAACACGGTTTGATGAGCTGTGTGTGTGATAAAAGGACCTCCCAGATGAGTCTTTGACTCCATGAGGTCTTGGGGTGGTAATAGTAATAATAATAAAACCCTTCAGTAATTTGAATGTCTAAATCATACACCCCTTTTCTGCCTATCAACAAATTTCTGTAACCCACAATCTTCAACCTGTTCTCGTAAGGTACATTCCATAGACCAGCTATCATCTTGGTCACTCACCTCTGGATCCTTTCTTATTGAAGCTTGATAAAGAGGAACAATAACTTGCTTGTCTCTTCTCGTCAAAGTATTCTTCAGTAACCAAGTGATCTGATGTGCTGATTTAGCCACTTTTGTTATGTGTCCCCTAAACTTCAACTTCCAACACTTCCAAATCTGTGGCTTCGTCAATCTCCTGGAATACAGTTCCATCAATATGGCATACTGCTGTATGCCATATTGATTGAACTGACATCCATTCTTCTTAGCCCAGTCTTCCAATCTATCCAAATCATCCTGCAAAATTTTGACATCATCTGTATTCACTATTGCTCTGCCCAACTTTGCATCATTAGCAAATAAATGAACAGTTCCTTTCAGACCCTTTTCTATATCGTTAATGAACAAATTAAATAGTAGTGGTCCAAGAATAGAACCCTGCGGCACACCACTAGTCACAGGCCTTCTTTTGGACTCTACTCTTGAATAAACTACTCTCTGATATCTCTCCATCAATTCTGATATCTCTTCATCTATACAGCATTCGCATAGTATCTATAATACTTTGCTTTGAACTCATTTACAGTCATGCCACCCACAACAAACTCTGGCAACTTATTCCACCCATTCACCACTCTCCAAGTAAAAAGCCTAGTTCTAATACCCTTGCTAACTACACTCTTGCTCAGTTTCCATGGATGGCCCCTAGTTCTACCACCCTCCTATCAATCTTACCAACCCTATATCCTTCCTCATGTGCTGCAGTTTACTGATTAGAATTCCATGTGGTATCCTGTCAAAGGCCTTAGCAAAGTCCAGCAGTATCACTGTAAACCCATTACCCTTATCCAGTTCAGCCGTCACTGTATTATAAAATGCGAGCAAGTTATGGGATTGGATGGTATGCCAGCTCAAGTCTTACATGAAGCTGCAAAGGAATTGTCAGTATTGTTTAATTTAAGTCTCAGCTCTAGGTTAGTCCTAAGGGAGCAGAAAGAGGGGAAAATAGTTTCATTGCATAAAGGAGGCTCCAAGACTGCTGTTGCAAATTACCAACCTATCAGCATATCAGGAGTCATTGTCAAGGTTTTGGAGAAGACCATGCTGCTCCCCACATAGAGCATACCATTTTCATCTATCCATTCCTGTATTTTGCTCTTGACTTCCTTCTCCAAAACCTTGACAACGACTCCTGATATGCTGATCGGTCAGTAATTTGCGACAGCAGTCTTGGAGCCTTCTTTATGCAATGGCACTATTTTTCCCTCTTTCCACCCCCTCGGGACTAACCCAGAGCTGAGACTTAAAATCAACAATATGGTCAAGGGCACTGACAATTCCTTTGCCGCTTCACGTAAGACTTGAGCTGGTATACCATCCAATCCCACAGATGTATTCACATTAAGGTTCTGTAATATACTATTCACTCCATTTCATTCACCTCAATTCCTGTATAAGCCATTGGTTCCCTCATTCCTGCAATATCACCTCCTGGATGATATACTCTTGCAAAGTGTTTGCTTAGTAATTCTACTATTTCAACTGATTCAGTTACCTCCCCACCATCGGCATTCCTTAAAATCATTCTGCCATATACATTTTTTTCTTTTACTTGCAGCATATCGAAAGAACTGTTTGGGATTCTATTTAGCTTGCGATGATAATTTCCTTTCATAATCTGGTTTTGCTTTTCTTACTACACTAATTACCCTTCTGGCCTGTGCTTTGTACTGTTCGTGTGCCTCCAGGTCATCTTTCTCCTAGAGTCCGGAGAGTAAATCAAGTGGGAGTTAAATGGATGAATAACACCATTAAGCTTGAACTGCAAAAAAAGAAACAATTGTGGAGGGAATTTATATGCCATGGCACTGATCCACGCAATTTTCTAAAGCTTGTCATACTTACCAGCCTGGTAATTCCACATGTACCCTGTCTTATTTGAAAATTCCACACATTTAGCCACCTCCCATGTCAAGACCTTTATGATCACTCTCACCAATTGGTGGCAACGTGGTCATATTCATTACAGTCAAATTCTCAGATGCAATTACTAGGTCAAGCACTCTCGAACCCCTAGTATATTCCATTACATGCTATCACAGGTAGTTATCCCTTAGTAACTGCATAAAATCCATTTCCTTCCTCCCATGTGTCCTCTCTTCCTTCCAATCAATGTTAACCTTAGTTGAAATCCCCCAGAATAATTACCTGTTCTCCACTCATTGAGTCTATTTGCCTATGCATACTATCTCCATCATCTATTCCATCGCCTAGTCTATAGCAGCACCCTACTGTATATTTTGTTCTGCTGGCCTCAATCTCACATAAGATAGTCTCAAATGTGCTATTTTCAATTTTTGCAGTTAAACTTCTATTTCTTTGGCTGCAGTTCATCAGCTATCAACAATGACTCCTCTCCCCATTATTTTCTCTGTCTTTCCTGAAACACTATACCCTTCACATTCTATCCCACTAATTATATCATCCTCTGTTAGCCATGCCTCACTAATGCCAATAACCTTTGGCCAGGAAGAGCCAACCAAGGCCAAAAATTCCTCCTTCTTGTTCCTAATACTCCTGGCATTAGTATACATAAAATGGGAAGCAATATATGGGAAGCTTCCCATATATTCTCATGATATCAGGATTGCTTCCCATCCTGATATCATGGTACAGCAAGCCTCCTGCAGCGCTCAAAGTTCTTATCAAGTTCTGGCAGCAAGAGTGTATGTAGCCTATGAACTATTAGAATAGTGGTAATAATATTTTGAGTAATCAGTAAATATTGTATATTGTAAAAAAAACATGTAAAACATACTGAGTTTATTTCTTTTCCTTCCTAGACGAACATTATATTTGCAGTGCAACAGTAGCGGATCATGGACAGGGCCATCCTGTGTGCCTGTCACTTGTCACCCACCACCACAGATATTAAATGGTCATTACGAATGCACTAATGCTTTTAAGGCTGGTAGTGTATGTACTATATATTGCAGTGATGAGAAAGAGGTAAGCTAATGATTAAGTACTGTTTCATATTTTAAATAACTTTCTGGGAATAAAGGAAAGTATTTCTTTAACCACCAATCATCCAGAACAAAAACGGGTGTTGCATGAATGTGCAAAGGAATTGTCAACGCCTCTTACTTGGTTATTTAACTTAAGTTTGAACTCTGGTATGGTCACTAGAGAATGGAAGGAAGGCAAAGTAGTTGATTTGCATAAAGGTGGCTCTAAAACTGCAGTAGTTAATTACAGACTAATCACTATCTCGGTAGTGGTGGTAAAAGTATTGGAAAAGTTGGTTAAAGACAAAATTCAAGAATGGGTAGATCAGGATATGATACTCTATAGGGGCCAACATGATTTTGTTAAAGGTCGATCCTGCCTTAGCAATTTATTAGCTTTTTATAATAGAATGACATCTGAGATGGACAGGAAATGGCTACACAGTGGTACTCCTGGATTTTGCTAAGGCTTTTCACAGGATACCCCATGGAATACTGTTGCGCAAATTGGAGCCCTTGGGACTCTGTGCTTGGGCCATTGTTGTTTAATTTGTACATAAACGATATAGAAAATGGCTTAAAGGGAGATATTCAGTTGTTTGTTGATGATACAAAGTTGGGTAGCACAATAAAAAATCAAGCTGATGTTGAGAGTTTGCAGGATGATTTAAATAAGCTGGTAAAATGGGTGAAAGGAAATGGATGTCAATTCAATGTAGAAAAGTGTCAAGTTATGCATTTTGGGATTAAAAGATTACCTGCTGTGTACTACATTGATGGAACGGTACTTCAAGAGATTGATGAGGCTAGGGACTTAGGGATGTTGGTAGATAGGGAGATGAAGTTCAGGGGACACATTATTAAGGTGTCCAAGATTGCACATAGGATTACTTGGTTATTGAGAAACACACTAACATCCAGAGATAAAGAGGTTATTATTCCCCTTTATTATTATTATTATTATTATTCGTGACACCTCCAAGGAGTCCGAAGACTCATCATGGGAGGAGCATTGATACTTCCACATTTGATTACTGTTCTCAGGTCTGGTCACCTGGATTCCTTGGAGATGAGGAGGTTGTGGAAAGGGTACAGAGGAGAGTGACTAAGTTGGTGAGTGATGTAAAAAATGCTCCCTACATTGATAGATTGAGAGCTTGTGGATTGCAGAGGTTGTTTGATAGGCAGAGAAGAGGAGATATGATAGACACATTTAAATTACTGAAAGGTTTTTATAAGATTGATGCAAGGGAAATATTTCAGTTGTGTGATAGTGATGGAAGAACAAGAGGTCATCCCTGGAAATTAAGGAAAAGTGTGGTTAACAAGGGCGTGAGAATGAGGTTTTTCACCTGGAGGGTGGTGAATGAGTGGAACGCACTGCCTGACTCAGTTGTGAGTTCTTTGTTGGTAAATGAATTCAAGAACAGCTATGACAGATATTGTTTTGATAGTTTGGGTCTCCTGCGATGAGTCTACTGACTCCATGGAGATACCCATAATAATAATAATGATAAAAATCAAAGATGTATGAAATTTTTATGAATGTATGAAATGAAAAGCAATGAGAAAACTGAAATCCATTTTCACAGTTGGAAGAATAATAGACCATTTCATCCTCTGAATGGAAAAGACCTGAGTTTAATTCTTATCATGAGTATGGAAATCTTTATATGGTTTTCCAACTGAAGGTGAGTTATCCAATCTCATACAGAGGTAGCTGGGTTCTTTCTTCCAGCTGGGAATAAAGGAAAGTATTTCTTTAACCACCAATCATCCAGAACATAACGGGTGTTGCATGACCCACAGGAGATAAATCTGAGAAACTCAGGTTTACCATGTATCCAAATCAGATACTACATTCAAATAACAGACAAAAATGCTAGTGGGCAGCAGATAGCACAGGATGTAAATGGTGAATAGTGAAGTAGCATGTGGAGGATCAAGTAGTGCAGATAATAGACTGTGTAATGTAAAGTGCCCACCTATGATGAGTCCTTGGACTCCTTGAAAGTGTCACCTAAAAACAACAACAACAATGAAGTTTTGAAGCAAGCAAAATATATTTGTTTTATAGAAAGTACCGAATGGCTTGATTTTTTAACAATACTTGTGACATAGTGATTAGAAATATATACATGTTTGCACAAGAATAATGCTCTATGTGTGAATGATCAATTGTTCGTATTCCACTTTTTTTTTGAAACTATTCCTATGTAGCCACTGAAGATGGTCTGTAATATTCAGACCAAAATATTTGGCAAATTAAACATTATTCTTGTGCAAACGTGTATATATTTCTAACTGAATGGCTTATTCACACACTTCTGAAACTTAAAGTATGATTTACAATAAATATTAAATCTGTTAATTATATCCCTTCTTAAATACAAATTTGTCCTATTGTCTCTACCTGGTATTTATGAAGTCCCATGTTCAAGTAACTTATTTTACTTCAAACTTGTCAAATTGGCCTTCCACTAGATAAGCAGATTTCTAAACATCAAAAGGAGGTTTATAAAACCATAATCTCGATCTCATTTTGATTTGACATTAGTCCTAGGAACTTTTTGACTTCTCTAGATTACTGCACCAAAGCATCTTAAATATAAGTACAGTCCTGTACACCCTCTGTCTAAAAAGAAACCGAACTTTTTGAAAATAGAAGAAACTGATGGCACCACCTGTTGTATCTTTTTGTTGTCAAAAGCAGTGACCTTCATTAGTGTTGTGTCAACTGTTTATGACATTTGTTTCATTAGAAGCCGAGTTATAGTCCCAAGAGTGAGAGTGTGTTTTGACGAACGGTCGGAAAATTAATTTCAAACAGAGAGCTGAGATTGACTTTTGTGTTAAATTTGGTAAAAGTTTTACTGAAATGCATCAAATTTTTCAAAAAGCATACGGTGATGAATGTTTATTCTATATTCAAGTTTACGAGTGGTTTAAGTGATTTCAAAGTGGTCGTGAAATGTTTGAGGACGACGAAAAGCTAGGCCGTCCAAAAACTGGACTGAGTGAAGTTAACATCCAAAAAGTGTATGATTTCATCAAAGAAAACCCCAAATCATCCGTGAGTGATTGAAAATGAATTGGGGATTCCAAAATCAACTGTGCATAACATTTTGAGCGAGAGTGTAGGCTTTCATAAACTGAATTCGTGATTTGTTCCCCACAAGTTGACCGATGACCAAAAAATGTATCATAAGGACTCAAACTTCCTTGAAGTGATCGTTACTAGTGATCGTCACCAGAGTGCTGAGTGGAGACCACCAGAAGAGGGACATCCGAAAAAAAAAAAAGTCGCTTGGAGAAGTCAAAAGTAAAGACAATGCTGATTTTTCTACGATTAATAGGGCATTATCCACAAAGAATTCATTCTGCCAGCCAAATGGTCAGTTTTATCTCGAAGTGATTGATAGCGAGAAATCGTCGCGTGCGGCATGAATATCGTGATGCAGGCAGCTGGTCACTTTTGCACAATAATACACCATCTCATCATTCAAACATTGTGAAACAGTTTTTGAGCAAAAAACAAGTTTGTGTGTTTGATCACTTGCTGTATTCACCTGATTTAGCACCCTGTGACTTCTTTCTCCTCAACTTCATTTGCAGATGTAAGGAAAGCGATACGACACCATTGAAAACGTTCAAGCGGCAGTAACCACAACCCTCAATAGTATCCCAAAAACCGATATAATAAACTCGTTTAACGAATTAATTGACCATGTCAAATGCTGTATTGAAGCTGAGGGAGAGTATATTGATTGAAATAAATGATTTGAATAATTATAATTTGCCTGTGTTTTATTTTCTATGAAAAATGGTCGGTTTCTTTTTGAACAGAGGGTGTATATTCAAAGAAAGTTTCTAAGCCTTACTGTGATAGCCGAGTCTAAAGTGCAATGAAGGTCTGGAAAACTGATCAGACTTTATCAAATAACATTTAACTTAAGTTTATAGTCCTTAATAGATTGGAAGTGTCTAATTATAGGCCAGTTTGTGTGTCATCAGTAGTTAGTAAGATCTTGGAGAAAGTAGTGAAGGACCGTATACAGCATTGGGCAGATGAGGGTAATGTTATTTGTGAGAGTCAACATGGATTTGTGAATGAGTGCTCTTGTTTTAGCAATATGCTAGCCTTTTATGATAAAGTTACAAGAGCATTAGTAGTTTATTCAGGAGTAGAGTCCAAAAGATGGCCTGTGACTAGTGGTGTGCTGCAGGGTTCTGTTCTTGGACCACTGCTGTTTAATCTGTTCATTAACGATATAGGGAAGGATCTAATAGGAACAGTTCATTTGTTCACTGATGATGCCAAGTTGGATAGGGCGATAGTGAATGCAGAAGATGTCAAAATCTTGCAGGATGACTTGGATAGATTGGAGTTCTGGGCTAAGGAGAATGAATGTCAATTTAATGTAACAAAATGTAAGGTTATGCATTTTGGAGTGAAAAGATTAGCAGCAGTATACCACATTGATGGAACTGTACTCCAGGAGATTGATGAGGCCAGGGACTTGGGAGTGTTGGTGGATAGGGAGATGAAGTTTAGGGGGCACATTGCAAAAGTAACTAAATCGGCTCATCAACTCACTTGGTTGTTGAAAAATACCTTGACGAGCAGAGACAAGCAAGTTATTGTACCTCTGTACTGAGCCTTGATAAGACCTCATCTCGACTACTGTACCCAGATTTAGTCACCTAGGTTCCTTCTTGATGGGGAGGAGGTGGAGAGGATCCAGAGGTGAGTGACTAGTGGATCTATGGAATGAACCATATGAGAACAGGTTGAAGATTTGTGGGATGCAGAAATTAGTTGATAGGTGGAAAAGGGGAGATATGATTGAGACATTCAAATTGCTAAAGGGTTTCTATAAGATTAATTCTGAGGATATTTTTGAGATCAGGACTGGTGGTGGGAGAACTAGGGGACGCCTATGGAAGCTGAGCAAGAGTGTGGTTAGCAAGGGTGTTAGAGCTGGGTTCTTTACTTTTAGAGTGGTAAACGAGTGGAATAAGTTGCCAGAGTCTGTTGTGGGTGCTATGACAGTGAGTGAGTTCAAGGTAAGGTATGATAGATACTGTGAGAATGTCGTATAGTTGTGTGGACATGATGTTTAAGGCCTCCCCTCGATGAGTCTAAGGACTCCCTGGAGTCGCCCGTAATAATAATAATAATAATTAGATGAGGGAAAGGCATATACTGCCATTTTCTTAGACTTAGTGAAGGCATCTGACAGGGTGCAACATGATAAGCTGATATTTAAGTTGCAGCACATGGGTCTGGATGTCAGATTGGTCAACTGGATTCAGGATTGGCTGTCTGATAGGTATCAGAGAGTTGTGTATGGTGGAGCAGTTTCCAGGAAGCAGAGGGTTACAAGTGGGGTCCCACAGGGCTCAGTACTAGGACCTATATTGTTTAACCTTTATATCAATGACATTGCCAGTGGATTGCAAGGGGATATTCAGTTGTTTGCGGATGATGTGAAGCTGGGAAGGATTATTAGTAATAGTGCAGATGTGGTAGCCCTGCAAGAGGATTTGAATAAGCTAGATAGATGGGCAAATGAATGGAGGTATCAGTTTAATGCAGCAAAATGTAGGATCTTGAGATCCTACATTTTGGGAAACATCGATGGACACTGCATATTATATGGGAGGAGTTATACTGGAGGAAATAGGAGAGACAATCGATCTGGTGTTAATGATTGATAGAAACCTGAAATTTAGGGGACATACTGCAAAGGTGGTGAAGGTAACACAGAGGATTGCTTCAATAATGAGAAGTACACTGACCTGCAGACATAAAACAGTTATCATTCCGTTGTATAAGACCCTGATCAGACCACACTTGGACTATTGTTCTCAGATTTGATCCCCAGGATTTGAAGGGATAAATTAACTGTGGTAAGGATACAAAGGCGAATAACAAAGATGGTTTCAGGACTGTACGATGATAGTTATGAGGATCGGCTGAGGGAATGTGGACTGCAGAGTTTGGTGGATAGAAGAAGAAGAAGGAGAGGTGATATGATTGAGACTTTTAAACTGTTGATAGGTGGTTACAGGGTTGACACTGGGGAGTTCATTTGCTTGGTTGAACAGCAGGAAGGAGTGATGACAATAGGCCATCCCTGGAAGTTACGCAAGGAAACTGTGAGCAAGAGGGTGAGGAGTGGGTTCTTTGCATGGAGGGTGGTTGAACCATGGAATGCATTGTCTGATGGAGTGGTGATAGTGAGAACGGTCAATGAGTTGAAGGAGTGTTATGATAGACTTTGTGTTTCTTACGGGGGGGGGGGGATGACCTCACTTCAGTGAGTCTTGATAGACTTTGTTTCTTAGGAAGAACCTCCCACGATGAGGCTTTTGACTCCATGGAGGCCTGAATAATAATAATAATAATATGTGAAGTGAATATTTAATTCTTGAGTTTCTAATAGTGTTTTGGTATCAACCAAGTATACATGAATTGGCATATGAATGACAGTCACCTTTAGCACATATACACCTATTATAATAGGCTGCTTCTCATTTTCCATAGTTTCCAGCTTTTGGCAGATGTGGCATAGTAATCAAGAGTGAAATATGCTGGACACAGTGCTTAACTTCATGAATAATTAGCAAACAAATATTTTGTACCAAAACTAAGCAGTACATCATCAGTGTGGAAGAAATAAGCAATTCAGAGAGAAAGAGAGAGAGGAAATACAAGGCAAATACAGAGTGATTCATATAGAACTGAACCAAAGTTTTCACTTCTATATTAATGACATTCTGACTGGCTTAACTGGAGATATGCAGCTGTTTGCCATTGATGCAAATTAGAAAGAACTACGAAAAGTGGAGCAGATGTTGTAGCCTTGCAAGAGAATCTCAGCACTGTGTGAGTGGAGTTATCAGTTGAATGTCGCAAAGTGCAAAATCTTGAAAGCTGGTAGGTAGACAAGGCTGGAATAAAGAGTATACAATTAATAGAAAAATTCTGAAGGAGATGGAAGAGATCTGAGGGTGATGGCAGAAGTTTAGAGATCACATTGATAAAATTGTAAAAGCACCACAATGGATTATGGAAATAATTATTACTATTACTATTATTATGAGCGACACCAGGGAGTCCTTAGACTCATCGAGGGAGGCCCTAAACATCATGTCCACACAACTATACGACATTCTCACAGTATCTATCATACCTTGACTTGAACTCACTCACCGTCATAGCACCCACAACAGACTCTGGCAGCTTATTCCACTCATTTACCACTCTAAAAGTAAAGAACCCAGCTCTAACACCCCAGCTAACCACACTCTTGCCCAGCTTCCATAGGTCTCCCCTAGTTCTCCCACCACCAGTCCTGATCTCAAAAATATCCTCTGAATTAATCGTATAGAAACCCTTTAGCCATTTGAATGTCTCAATGATATCGCCCCTTTTCTGCCTGTCAATTAATTTCTGCAACCCACAAATCTTCAACCTGTTCTCATATGGTTCATTCCATAGACCTGCTATCATCTTAGTCACTCGCCTCTGGATCCTCTCCACCTCCTCCCCATCAAGAAGGAACCTAGGTGACCAAATCTGGGCACAGTAGTCGAGATGAGGTCTTATCAAGGCTCGGTACAGAGGTACAATAACTTGGTCTCTGCTCGTCAAGGTATTTTTCGACAACCTAGTGAGTTGATGAGCTGATTTAGCTAATTTTGCGATGTGCCCCCTAAACTTCATCTCCCTATCCACCAACACTCCCAAGTCCCTGGTTTCATCAATCTCCTGGAGTACAGTTCCACCAGTGTGGTATACTGCTGCTAATCTTTTCACCCCAAAATGCATAACCTTACATTTTGTCACATTAAATTGACATTCATTCTCCTTAGCCCAGGTCAACCTTATGATCACTCTCACCAATAGGTGGCAACATGGTGATATTCATTACAGTCAAATTCTCAGATGCTATTACCAGGTCAAGCACTCGCACACCCCTAGTATTTTCAATTACCTGCTGTCTCAGATAGTTATCTCTTAATAATTGAATAAAATTCATTTCCTTCCTCAGATGTGCCCTCTCCTCCTTCTAGTCAATGTTACCATAGTTGAAATCCCCCATAATAATTACCCTCCTCCCACTCATATCATCAATTTGTTTATGCATACTATCTCCACCATCTATTCCATCACCTGGTCTATAGCAGCACCCAACTGTATATTTTGTTCTGCCAGTCTCAATCTCATACCAAATAGCCTCAAATGAGCTCTTTTCACTATCCTGCGATACAACGTCAATTCTCCTTGGCTGCAGTTCATCAGCTATCATGAATAACACCCCTCCCCCATTTTATTCTCTCTGTCCCTCCTAAACACACTATAACCTAGACATTCTATCATCATCATCATCACGAACCATGGGCTCACTGCCCGTTGATGTCTGATGCCTGTTTCACTATCTTCTTCCACCTTTCTTTGTCCAGTGCACAGTGTCGTAGTTTTTGTACACCCATTCCACACCAGTCTTTTATATCATCTATAAATTCTCTTTTCTTAGAACCTTCCTGTAACAAGTTCTTTCAAATGCCAAAATTCTTTTTCTTGATTCTTTATTTATTGCCCACGTTTCAGATCCGTACAGTACACTGCTGAAGATGCATGTTTCCAATACTCTTAGTTTTGTTTGCAGACTGATCACTTTACTTTTCCAGATGTTATCCATGGCCTTCACATTTGTTCTTCCCTTTGCAATCCTGATCTTTATTTCTTTTTTACAGTTGAAGTCATATGTCAGTTTACTTCCCAAATATGTGAATTGTTCTACATATCAGTTCCATCCACTTGTAGCTTTTGTTTCATGTTCTTCTCACCAAATACCATTGTCTTTGTTTTTTCCAAGTTCATAACAAGTCCAAATCTCTTCCCTTCCTCATTTAACAGTTTCAGTGTTTTTTTGTTTTTTTTTGTAGTTCTCTTTTGTCTTCTTCAATAATAACAATGTCATCTGCAAATTTCAGATTGTTAATTCTCATTCTGTGTACAGATATTCCTTTGGCATCTTCTTTCATTTCATCCATTGCTCTTTCTAAATGTGCAATGAAAATGGTTGGTGATATTGGATCTCCCTGTCTAGTACCTCTGCTTGTTTTAAACCATTTCCCCAAATCATCACCTATTCTAACTGCTGCAACTGCATTTTGATAAACATCTTTTAATACAGCTATTAGTTTTTTACCAATTCCATAGGATTCCAGAACTGCTAATGTCACTTTCTGAAAATCAACAAAACAAGTATATATGTTTTTTTTTTTCTCCTAGCCTTCTCTGCTATTAACCTCATTGTCAAAATCTGTTGAATTGTAGTTCTATCCTTCCTAAATCCTGCTTGCTCATCTGCAAGGTATGCTTCCAATTGTGTTCTCAATCTTTCTGTCAATACGATCATCATCACTTTACCAAGGTGACTTATCAAGGCAATTGTTCTATAATTTTTACATTCTAGCTTATTTGCTTTCTTATATAATGTTACCAATATTGATTTCACCCACTCCTCTGGCATTTTCCCTTCTTTCCATACTATATTACATAGTTGGTGCATTTCTGTAACCATACTTTTACCACCATATTTAATCATTTCTCCAGTAATGTTATTGTTACCAGGACTCTTGTTGTGTTTTAGCCATCCTATTGCTTTTTCTACCTCTCCTCTTAAAATGTCCATATCATGCTCATTACCTGGTGGTGATATCTGCTTCAATTCTTCAGTTAGTTTCCCAATGCTATCTGAATCTAGTTTTTCTTCATATAACTCACTACAGTATCTTGTCCACCTCTGTACAATTTTTTCTTTATTCATCAATACTTTGCCTTTTTCATCTTTAATTGTGGTCTGTTTTGGTTGCCACTTTCTATTAATGGTTCTGATCATTTTGTATACCTCCCTTGTTTTATGCTCTCCATAGTACTGTTCTATATTGTTGCATTGGGCTTCTAACCATTTCATCTTATCCATTCTGACTGCTTTTTTCACCTCATTACACTTTCTTCTATATTGCTCTTCTATTTGTTCTGATGTATCCCTTCTTATCTTCAACATTATTTTCTCCTGTACTAACTTCAGTGTTTCTTGTGTAATCCATTTCTTCTTGATTTTCTCTTCTTCTGGTACTGTTTCTTCAGCTGCATCTTCTATCGCCTTCATTACTCTTTTTACTCTTCAATTTGAGTTTTTTCCTTTCTCCACACTTTTAAGTTTCTCTTCTAACACTGTTCTGTACCTTCTTCCTATTTCTGCTTCACTTATTCATGCTGTATCTCTTCTATTCTGATGTTGGGGTTTATATTTCTTTTTTAATTTCATCTTGATGTTTGCAATCACTAAACTATGGTCCGAGTCTATATCCGCTCCTTGAAAAGTTCGACATTGCTGTACTGATGTTATCCATCTTCTTTTAATCATAGTCATATCAATCATGTTTTTGGTTTTCCCATCATTTGATCGCCATGTCCATTTTCTACACTCCTTTTGTTGGAATCTTGTGTTACAGATCATCATCTCGTGGTCGACAGCAAATTCTAACAATTAATAACACATTCTATCCCACTAACTATATCATCTTCTGTCAGTCATGTTTCTCTAATGCCAATAACCTGTGGCCAGGAAGAGTCAATCAAGGCCAAAAATTCTTCCTTCTTGTTTCTAGTACTCCTGGCATTAGTATACATGAAATGCAGTGGTCCCTTTGTCCCACCCCTATCTTGATGCGTTATTCTAACTATCCCATTCCCATTTTTGTCCTTAATACTAGCTCAGGTACATTATATACATTCTTACACTCAACTGTCTCACTGATGTCTGCATATCCACCCCCCCCCACACACACTCCTTGGTAGTTCTAGTTTACCTAGTTCTGCACATCCATTTTCACTTCATTCAGCAACACTTTTTCCAGTCTCCGCACACCAAATCCATTCAAATGCAGGCCATCCATCTTGTATAAATCCTTTCGCCCATCAAATTCATTCCACACGTCCACGAATTCCACACCACACCGTCTGCATAACCTGCGCATAATGTCATTTGCGATTATGGCCCTCCTTCTAAACTCCTCTCTGACATACCGCAGCAACAGACTCACCATTCTAACTCTGTCACTCTCTTCTTTTGCTACCTTTAACAATACTTTCAAGTCCTCTCTCATAAAAAATTTATCTCCTTTCAATTCATTCATACCTGCCACAACTATCAATTCTTTCACCCTCTGTTTTTTGCGCTCTAATACTCTCACTTACATCCTTAAATTTTGCACCCGGTAAGTATGATTTAGTTAAACCCCCATCTATCACTCCTCTTAATAATGAGTCACCATACAACACTCTTTCCTTTATTTCAGAAACTCTCCCACTCTTACGCTTATTTTTCCTTTCAAACACTTGTTTATTTACGTTAGGCGAATCACTCTGGAAAGACTTTTGCAGGTGCTCTAATTGCCGCTGCGCATTTTGTATCACTGCGCACAACCTAGCGATCTCACTCCCTACAAATAATTCCTCATTTTTTTCATCATTTAAACCATTTTCTCTCTCTGTATAGTTACTTTCACTCTCTCTTTGATCACCACTCTCATTTCCATCTTGTACAACATAATCAGGAGGACATTGACATGAAGCAAAGAGGTTACAGTTCCTTATTGTTCCCTTGTATAAGGCTTCGATCAGGCTGCATATGGATTACTGTACACAGATTTGGTTGCTTGGTTTTCAAGTGGAGGAGGATATATTAGAGAGGGTCCAGAGCAAGTTCACTGTCACTTTTGGGTCCAGAGAATGAAGAACATGAGAACAGACTGAGAGAATGCAACCTGCAAAGTATTGTGACTTGAAAGAGAGGGAATATGATTAAGATGCATAAGTTGGGGACTGGGCTGTTACCAGATTAATGTAGATATTTTTAATAAAGTAGAGGAGACAAAGGGTAGAACAAGAGGTCATCCCTGGAAGTTATATAAGAAGGGTGGGAGCAAGGAAGTTATGAGCAAGTTCTTTGCATGGAGAGTGGTTGATGAATGGAATGCATTGCATGAAAGTATGGTAAGTGCAGAAACTATGAATGGCTTTGAGGCATGTTTTAATGTTCTTTTTATATGGGAGTATGAACCTCCTCCCATGATGGGTCTTTTGATTCGATGAAGGTCTGATGTTAATAATAACAACAAACCTTGTGATTGCAGATGTATCACTTTTTGACACATGCAGTCATAACACTAAACTAATAGCACATGGTTTTAAGGCACATTTTGTTGATCTTCTTGCATGAAAATGTGGACCTTCTGTGATGAGTTTTTTTTTTTTTTTTTTTTTTTTTTTACCATGGAGGTCGGATGTTAATAATAATAATAATAAATCACAATATGCAAGTTGGTATGTTCCAGCCTGCCATAAAAAGAAAAATCAATGTGTTTGTATTTGCCTTTAATTTCATTTTAATTGCTATTACAAATATGTTTTTTTTTTTTTAATAGTTGGCACGAGCTTACACCTCCATGGAGTCAAAAGACTCACTGTGGGAAGTTTGCACTCTCAAGCAGAAAAGATCAATAAACCGCCTTAAACCCATTCACAGTTTCTACTCTCACCAGACTTTCAGGCAGTGCATTCCACTCACCATTCTCTGTGCAAAGAATCTGCTCCTCATTCCCCTTGTTCACATCCTCTTTATACAGCTCCCAGGGATGGCCTCCTGTTCTACCCTATAACATCCTCTTCTATTCAGCCATATTTCCTTTTCTTCTTCAATTCACAAGCTTCTGCAAGTTTCATTCCTCAAATCTTGAGAAATGCAACCTGTGTGATCAACTCAGTGAACATTCTCTGTACCCTCTCTAATATATCCTTGTCCCCTTGAAAATTACACAACCAAATCTGCACACAGTAGTTCATATGCAGCCCGATTATTCTTATACAAGGAAACCATAGCTTCTTTGCTTCCCCGTGTCCTTCTCATTATTGGCATAATCCATTATAATGTTCTTATAGTTTTATCAGTGTGACCTACTGAACTTCAAGTTTCTGTCCCCCATCACTTCCAGATCTCTCATCTCTTCCACCTCCAGAGTTTCTCCAATAATTATATACTCTGCATTCCAGCCTTGCCTACAGTTTTAGCAATTTTTGTCGTCTGGTAGCATCCTCTAGCAAGAGGGTTGCAGCAGATGAGCAGCTCTTCTCCATTTCTCTCTGTCTTTCACCTCCGTCATTCTTAAACCAGTCCATTCCACGATATCATTGAACCACTCTTTAGTTGGTCTTCCACATCTTCTCTTCTCCTCAACTTTCCCTTGTAATATAGTTCTTGACAGGTCCCAAAGAACCTCTCAGAAGATGTCCTGCAAATCTGGTCTTTCTTTGTATAATATTCTTGAGCAGTGTTCTTTCTATTCCAACTCGTCTTAAAACTTCTTGATTTGATATTCTCTCTATATAGCTAATCTTTCCATCTTTCTATAACACCACATTTCCAATGCATTAATTCTTTCCGTATCTTTCTCTCTTTCTGAATGTCCATGACTCACTTCCATAACTTGCAGTACTCCAAACTGTTGCTTTAACTATTCCAACTCTAACACCTATTTTAATATTCTTGTTTATTAAAATTCTCTTCATTTCCATAAATGCCGATTTAGCTTTGCCTATTCTATTTCTAATGTCCAACTCTGAAGTTCCTTTCTCTGAGATCCAGCTACCTAAATATTGAAATCTATCCACATCCTCTAAAATCTTTCCTCCACATCTTATCTTTACATTATCTCCTATTTTTCTGCCCATTATCATTATCTTGGTCTTCTTTGTGTTAATCCTTAGTCTGTATTCTTTACAAGAGTTTTCAATTCTTTGAACAATTTGTTGTAATCCATTTTCACTTTCTGCCATCACCACTACATCATCCGCATATCTTAATGATTCTTCCATTTATTTTTATTCCTTCTTCTACATCCTCAGGTGCCTCTCTAAGCATCTGTTCACTATAAAGATCAAACAATAATGGTCATAATTTGCATCCTTGTCTAACTCCTCTTTCCACTGGGAATTCTCCTCTTTCCTCTCCATTTACACATACTGATGCTGTTTGTGACCAATATAATCTCTTTAAAATTTCCAAGTCATAAGAGTCAGTATCAGCATTTTCTAGAATGTCAAAAAGCCTTTTATGTTTCACTGTATCGAATGCCTTTTCAAAATCTAGAAATCCCCAAAACAACTTTCTACCATGGTTTAGTGTTTTCTCCCCAATAATTCTTAGACAAGTTATAACCACTCTAGTTCCTCTGTGGGTTTGGAATCCAAACTGTTCCTCATTCATTTCTTTTTCTATTTTATTCTTAATTCTCTCTAAAATTATTTGTGCCAGAATTTTTGCTGTGTGAGTTATAAGACATCGTTCTAAAATTGTTACAATCTAAAACTCCCATCTTTTTTGGAATGGGAATAAAAATTGATCTTCTAATTGATCAATTTTTATTCCCATTCCAAAAAAAAAAGGGATTGATCTTAATGATTATTAATTCTTAATTTTTAAGATCAATTAAAGAAATTGATCTTAAAAATTGATCTGGTAATTCTTGTCTCTCATAAATTCCATTAATAATTTGCCATAACACTTCCATACTTTTTTCACCTATATTCCTTATAAGTTCTATTATATGGGGACTGTACATCATGAGGGGATTATCCTTCTTTCATCTTTTGAATTGCTAGATTCAATTCCTCCTCATGATGTACAGTCTCTGCCCACTATGCTCTTCCATTTGATTTTCTCCTCTTTCTCTGTCTTCATAAAGTTTACTTACATATTCTTCCCATCTCTGTAATATCTTCTCTTCTTCTATCAGAATTTCACCTCTTTCATTCTTGACTGCCCCAGTCCTTTGTATCTTTCTCCTGCCTGTTATCATATTAGCAGACTGGAAGTATCTAATTATATGCCAGTTTGTGTGTCATCAGTAGTTAGTAAGATCTTGGAGAAGGTAGCGAGGGACAGTATATAGCATTGGGCAGATGAGGGTAATGTTATCTGTGTGAAGAGTCAACGTGGATTTGTGAAGGGGAGTTCTTATTTTAGCAATATGCTAACCATTTATGATAAAAGGTTAGCATATGGGGATGAGGGAAAGGCATATGCTGCCATTTTCCTAGACAGCAAAGGCATTTGACAGAGTGCCACATGATAAGCTGATATTCAAGTTGTAGCACTGGATGTCAGATTGGTCAACTGGATTCAGAATTGGCTGTCCGATAGGTATCAGAGAGGTGTGTATGGTGGAGCAATATCAAAGAGGCAGAAGGTTACAAGTGAGGTTCCATAGGGCCTGGGACCTATATTGTTTAACCTTTATATCAATGATATTGTCCATGGATTGCAAGGGGATATTCAGTTGTTTGCGGATGATGCGAAGCTGGGAAGGGTTATTAGTAATAGTACAGATGCAGCAGTCCTGCAAGAGGATTTGAATAAGCTAGATAGATGGGCAAATGAATGGGGGATCTCGGTTTAATGCAGCAAAATGTAAGGTCTTGAGGTTTGGAACACATCGATGGGACACTGCATACTCTATTGGTGGAGATATACTGGAGGAAGTAGGGGGAGACAAGAGATCTGGAGTTGATGATTGATAGAAACTTGAAATTTAGGAGACATATTGCAAAGGTAGTGAAGGTAACACAGAGGATTGCTGCAATAATGAGAAGGACCCGCAGAGATAAAATGGTTATCATTCCGTTGTATAAGACTGATCAGACCACACTTAGACTATTGTTCTCAGATCTGGTCCCAGAATTTGAAGGGGATAAATTAGCTGTGGAAAGGGTACAAAGGCAGATAACAAAGATGATGTCAGGACTGTACAGTGTTAGTTATGAGGATCAGCTGAGGGAATGTGGACTGCTGAGTTTGGTGGATAGAAGGAGGACAGGTGATATAATTAAGACTTTTAAACTGTTGAGAGGTAGTTACAGGGTTGACACTGGGAATTCTTTCGCTTGATTGAACAGCAGGAAGAAGTGATGACAAGGGGCCATCCCTGGAAGTTACGAAAGGAAACTGTGAGCAAGGGAGTGAGGAGTGGTTTCTTTGCATGGAGGATGGTTGAACCATGGAATGCATTGCCTGATAGAGTGGTGAGAGCGGGAACAGTCATGATAGACTTTGTGTTTCCTAGGAGGGACCTCCCTCGATGAGTCTAGATACTTGTTTTTCTTAGAAAGGACCTCCCACGATCAGTCTTTTGACTCCATGGAGGCCTGAATAATAATAATAATAATAATAATAATAATAATAATAATGTTTTTATAAACACCTTTTATGTCATTTCTTTCTGCCTTTGCTGTTGTATCTTTACTTATTTCATCTAACCACTCTTCCTTTTTCCTTCTTATCTCTCTTTGTATCTCCTTACTCAAGTCTTTATACTGCTTTTTTTCTCCTCTGATTTACTATTAACTAACTTTCTTCTTTGTGTTATTTTCCTCAAGATATTGTCCGTCATCCATGGTTTCTTTCTTTACTCTCTTTCCTCTTCTTTTTTTTTTGGCTAAATGTAATTCTGTAGCGGTAATTATGCTTTCCTTCAGAATCTTCCACTTTTTATTTACATCATCACTTTCTTGTATATTTCTCTCATTCATTTCTTCCTCTACTTTCTTTGCGAATTCATTCGGCGTACTTGTTATCTTCAGCTGTTCCATGTTCCATGATTTGTTCTGTTTCCATGCAGTTACCTTTTTTAGATTAATCCTAATCTTAGTTGACAGCAATATTTGATCTGTATTACAGTCTGCTCTTGGATATGTTGTCACATCTGTTATAATGTTTGTATATATCTTTTGTTTATCAAAACATAATCTATCTGATTTCTTCTACTATTTATATCCTCCCCTGGGACTTTCCACATATACAATCTTCTTGGATTTTTCTTAAACCAAGTGTTCATAATTGCTAAATCATGTTTTCTACAGAAATCCAACAGCATATCTCCTCTTTCATTTCTCACTCCCAATCCATATAGCCCAACAATATCTTCCTCCCTTCCTCTTACGATTTTTGCATTCATATCGTCCTGTATTATAATTATATCTTTTGTTTCTTTACATTTCAAATCCTGTTCTATATTACCATAAACTCTCTCTCTACCTTCTCATCCTCATAATCACAAGTAGGTAAATATACCTGAATAAGTAGAATATTTCTTGGTTTTGCTTTCATCTTTACCACCAAAACTCTGTCTGAGATTTGCCAGTAGCCTTCCACACATCCTGCCACTCGTTTATTCAATATTATACCAACACTTGCTTGATGTTGCTCTTCGCCTCCTGAATAAATTATTCTCATTCCATCCTCTGTTCTAAAATCTCCTATTCCTTTCCATCTCACCTCAGTCATTCCCAGAACATATATTTTCAATCTTAGCATTTCCATCTTTACAATCTCCAATGTGAAAATTACTTTTAGCCGCTTTTCCACATGAATATATTCCATTTTCCTCTTCTCCACCTCCTGGAGGCTTTAGTAAAGATGATTCATATGACTGACATGCACTCTGGTCAATATCTATACTGGAACAAGTATGGATATTGACCAGATATATACAGAGGATAATTGTAGCCAATTGCGCAGTTCCGGACCCAGGAGTCCCATCCTGAGCTGTGCATCGCTCGTCATTTTGATCCTTGCTGCTCATCCAAACTAGGGAAAAGTAGAAGCATGGTGGTTTCCCATTGCCTTTATGCATGAAAAAATGAAAAAAGTAGAAACACAGAAAGATTCACCCCTAGCCCTCAAGTACTCTAATAGCATTGGGGGGAAGGAACAAGAAAGAAGAAAAAGAAAGAAAGAAATAAGAGTAGGGACATCCTATAGATAATATAACAGATGTATAGTACATGAAATAAGGTATGGTCCAGCATCAGGTATCTTGGGTTCGCCACTCCCGTATACTCTGCATTCCAGCCTTGTCTACAGTTTTAACAAAATGATCCCTAAATTTCAAATTTCTGCCCAACATCAACCACAGATCTCTCATGTAAGCTGTATAAGGGAATCTGAGAGTGATCGTGGACAGATGAAGTTTAGGGGGTTTGCATTACTAAAAACATCACTACTGATTATGAAAATAATGAGGAGGACATTGACATGCAGAAGTAAAGAGGTTATGGTTCCCTTATATGAGGCTTTGATCAAGCCACATATGGACTATTGTGCACAGAATTGGTCACCTGGTTTTCTGGTGGGAGAAGATGTATTGGAAGGGTTAGAAGGTTCACTAAGTCAGTGTTAGGTCTATGAAATGTCAGATATGAGGAGAGATTGAGGGAATGCCATTTGCAGAGGATAAGGAGAGAATTTGATAGGATAAGGAGAGAGAATATGACTGAGATGTACAAGTTGGTGAGAAGTTGTTACCAGATTAATGTGGTGGTTTTTTATACAGCAGAGGAAGCCATTGCTGGACCATGTCATATCTGAGCAGGGAGTGAAAAGCAGGTTCTTTGCATGGAGAATGATTGATAGGTGAGTGGAATGTATTGCCTGAAAGTGTGGTGAGTGCAGAAATTGGGAGAGAGGAGGAGGTTAAGGCATGGTTTAATGATCATTGGGTATGAGGGAGTGTGGACCTCCAATGATGAGTCCTTTGATTTCATGCAGGTCAGTTGTTAATAATAGTAATAGTAATAATGATGATAATAATAATTTGCTTCCATTAAGAAACCATGTAAGCATTGAAAGTCAGTTGGTGAAACAGTGTCTAGTTGTGAACACAATAACCAGAGCAAAAATAAAAGCTCTGATGGAAAAGAAGTGAGTTAACAGAAGAATTACACTGTCAGTACGATTGATGTTAATGAGATGAAGAGGACTGAAACAAATGAAATAATTTTATTTCATAAGATGATTTATGATGAGATGGCTTCAAAACAGATATTTTTTATATAACTAATTAACTGAGATCTTACTGTTATTACAGAGCAGAAATAGGATATCAACATATTTCCCTACCTAATAAGTCAGCTTCTTTGGATTAATAATATTTAATAAGCAAAAAGCATTATACACATGGAAAGATAGTTAATGTAAAACAATTCTTTTCAAGTGTTGCATAAATTATACTGACTTGCCTGATTGATGAAATAGTTTTGGTTTGACATTACTACAAGTATGTTGGAAGTTTTTCCACTTGGTTATTCTTCTTCTTCTTCTCCTCCATCTGGTGATGGGTTGAGTCCCCTTTGTACAATCTGTCTCCAAATGGTTCTACTTCTAGTCTTCTCAAACATAGTAATGAAGTTGGAGAATTTGCCTCTTTCTTTTAAGGATATGAGCCAACTTTTCCTCGGTCTTCTGGGTGGACACCGTTTTCCTGTTCTTCCATTTAACACAATGTTTGGAAGTCTGTGAGGAGGCATTCTCCAGACATGGCCAAACCAATGGAGTTGTTGCTGAAGAATAATGTCTGTGAGGTTGTCCTGGTAGTTGAGACCCTGCTTTACTCGTTCTGTGGTTTTATGTTCAGTCCAGTGTGTTTTGTTTATTTTTCTTAGGCATTTTCCCTTGAATGCACTTATTTTGAGTAGTTCCTTCTTAGTGAGTCGCCATGACTCACTTCCATATGTTGCTGTAGGGATGATCATGGCTTTGAATAGTTTGATTTTAAAACGTTTCAAGAGTTTGTTATTGTTCGATATTTTGTTTAGTTTATTCATGTTTGACCATCCAATGTTAATTCTGTGTTTTACTGTTTCAGTACTATCTAAATTGTGTGTAATGGTGTTTCTAAAGTTCACATAGGATTTTATTTGCTTTAGGATTTGGTTCTCCAGAGTTATTGAGATGTTTTTACCTTCTCTTCCTATTTTCATTATTTTGGTCTTACTGCTGCTGATCCTCATTTCAAAGTTTTTACATGCTTCATTTAAAAGATGGACTGTTTTTTTCTAATTGTAGCTTAGATACTGCCAGGATTACTATCATCTGCATATTTGATGTGGTTGATGTTTCTTTCATTTATATTTATCCCTAGTTCATTGGAGATTTCCTTGCATATTTCCTCTAAGTATATGTTGAATGAGTGTGGTGAAAGTGGGCAGCCCTGCATGACTCCTTTTTCTATCTTAAATTCTTATATTATCTGTTATCTATATTCTTATCTGTTTTTATATTATTAAATTTGCTGAGTGCTTTTGTGTCTTTGTAAAAGTTTGAAATGAACGTCAACAATTTGGAGGCTATTGATTTAGAGTTTAGGATGTTGATCAGTTTGTCTCTATCCGTGGAATCAAAGGCTTATTTAAAATCAACGTACAGTGGAAGATTGTGTTCCCAGCACATTTCTGCTATAGTATTAATTGAGAAAAGTTGATCAATTGTAGATATTGTCAGTCTGAAACCAGCTTGTTCCTCCTCGACGATTTCTTCCATTAATTTATGCATGCGGTTTTGTATAATTCAAACAAATATCTTGTAGCTATGATTTAAAAGGGTGATAGGGCAATAGTTTTCACATTTTTGTTTGTCACCTTTTTTTTTATCAATGGTTATTATGATCCCAGTTTTCCAATCCTTAGGTATTTTTCCTGAGAATAAGATTTGATTAAAAATTTCAATAAATATTTTGTGGTTCCCTGACCTCTGTGTTTCCAGAGTTCAGTAGGAATTTGGTAATTCCAAGAGTTTTGGATGTTTTCATTTGGTTTATTGCTTTAAGTAGCTCATCTTTTAGAATATCAGGTGCTCTTTCTTTTTCTTCACTATTTGATGAATTCCATGTTGGGTTTCTTTGGAATAGTGTGTGGTATTCTTTCCATATTTTTGTATATCTTGAATTGCGCCAGTTTCTATATTATTAGAATCTGTCATTTTTAAGGTGATGTTATTATATTCTTTGGTTAGATCTTTTATTATTTGGTTAGATCTTTTATTATTTTGTAAACAGTTTTAGTGTCATGCTTTTTATTTGCTTCCTCACATGGTTTTACTTTTTCTTCTAACCATAATTCCTTTGCTGCTTTGCACATTCTATCGATTTTATTTTTTAACTTTTTATAGTGTTGTCTGCTTTCTTTGGAATTATTCTTAAACCAGTTGTTATTTGGTTTGATTATTGTTCTTTCCTGGTTCCATACAGTTTCTATGTTAGCAAAGGGTATGTTTTACTATTCTCTTTCTATGGTATTCTCATATAATTTATTTATATGTTCTTTGTTTATTTTGTTATGTCTTATTAGGTTACAGTTGCTCTTTGGAATGTTATTTTTGAATTTTAATTTAATCTTTGTTGAGAGGACATCATGGTCAGAGTTGAAATCAGGCTTTTTTAGAGCTTTGACATTCTGGACTGATGCTTTCCATTTATTTCTTATTAAAATGTAGTCAATACAATTTTTGGTGACTTGAACATCACCGGATGGAATATCCGGTGATGTTCAAGTATATTTATGGGAAAGCCTATGGTAAAATTGAGTGTTGGAAATGAATAGATTATTAATATTATTATTATTTTTTTTTTTTTTTGCAGAATTTAAGTAATTTTTCTCCTCTGTTATTTCTCTCATCTATTCCGAATTTGCCCATGACACCTTTCATATCTAGTGAGTATTTCCCTATTTTGGAGTTGAAATCTCCCATGACTATTAGGATATCCTTTTTATTAGTTTTGTTTATGAAGTCTTGTAGTTTGTGATAGAAGACATCTATTCTTCATCATCATGTGAATGGTCCAGTGCATAGATCTGGATTATTTTTATGTATATCCCCTCTTCCTTAGCTTTCATTCTAATCGAGATCATAGCACAATGGCTGTGATGGATTTTATATGGGTATTTTTTTACTAGCAAGCCAACTCCTTCTCTGTGGACATTACTGTCTCTCCCTGAGTAGAGCAATCTTCCACTTTCTTAGTTTATAGCTCCTTCTCCTGGCCAATGTGTTTCTGCAAGATCAGTTATATCCCATTTGATTCTTTTCAATTCCTTTTCCATTTGTCCCAGCTTTCCTGTCTTATAAAGCATTATTATATCGAGGGGAATGAGGTAAGAACATTTTTTTGGCTGACCACATCACATATTTCCCAACTGCTTCCCATGCTCGAGAAGCAGTCGTGTTAGCTGCCATGGATGCGGTAGCATTTTGTCTATTTGGATCCTCCAAGTTCATTGGTGTTTATGTCAAACTGTCTGCAGGTGGCCTGCCATTCATCTGCTGCAACCTTTGGTTCACAGCTCCTTATTCCTTATTCAGAGCAGCCCTTTGGGGCTTCCCTCATCTGCCACCTGAGGGATGGGCACGGTAGGAGTATGGTCTCCTCCGGGTGACCACATAGGAAAATTTGGTTATACTATAAATTAAAGATGCCAAGAAATTATATTCTTGGTTTAATCCTTTATCCAGTGTAAGCAAACAAAGTTTGCACCTTAAGTAATTTCAGGACTGGGCAACTCATATATAGAAGCTAATGACTTTACATCACTTGCCTTAGTATCCGGTAATGCAAAGCACATATCCTTACAGACGTGTATAATGCTGTGCTCTACTAAGGCAAGTGATGTGAAGTCATTAGCTTCTATATACAAGTTGTTTGGTCCTGAAATTACTTCAGGTGCAAACTTTGTTTGCTCATACTTGAATAAAGGATTAAACCAAGAATATAATTTCTTGGCATCTTTAATTTATACTACAAGTAATCAGCAATTCCCACACAGCATACAAATAGCCTCATTATCTTTGTCTTCTTACGTGTTACTCAATGGCTATCACAGCAAAGTAATTAGGTTCAAAGAAACCTAATGATGATAATCGTATTGCACTATCACAGTATGTATATTCCTTTTAAGAGTCAACACCAGAAAATGCTACAGCACATTTTCTTGTTTATTAATTCCTAAACATTGTGTCATTCAGATAAAAAGAATAAATATGAACAGCAGCTTCTTGATTCTGAAATAATGAATAGTCTTTTTTCTTACAGGTTATAAGTACCCGCTGTGAATTGGATGGTACCTGGAGTCAAACATTTTATTCTTGCTTTACACTTTCTGATCATTCTGAAATAACTTGCACAAAGCCTAAATTAAATGATTCTGGTCTCCAAGTCCACTGTGATGGCCTAAATATAGGTATGTATCAATGGTATAAAATTATGCTAAAAATGATATGCTTATATAAAAATCCTGTTTTGCATTTCTAGTACTTTGAAACATGCTTTACATACAGAACACAGCTCTTATAATTGCAGAAATAATTTTGATCCAGGTAACAAAGATCGTATCAGGACTGTACAACATTAGTTATGAAGACAGGCTGAGGGAATGTGGACTGCAGAGTTGGTAGATAGAAGGAGAGGTGATATGATTGAGGCTTTCAACTCTTGAGAGGTAGTTATAGGATTGACATGGGGAGTTCTTTCAAAGAAGTTATGAAAGGAAGCTTTCATAAGGAGTGGTTTCCTTGCACAGAGGATGGTTGAACCATGGAATGCATAGTGGTGGGAAGCACGAACAGTCAATGAGTTCAAGAAGTGGTATGATAGATTTTGTGTTTTCTAGGATGGGCCTCCCATGATGAGTCTTTTGACTCCATGGGGGCCTGAATAATAATAATAATAATTTCGCACATGTTACATTGTGGACTTTGATTATACTTATAACAGACTCAGTAATTATAATTCAAAATTTCTTCAAGATTATAATTTGAAATTGATTATAATTCAAGCGTTCTGGATCTGATCATTGCAACAGAAAACTCAACACTAACCAATCAGTTGCAGTCAATCAACCTATGCAGCTTCTGTTTGGAGGAAGTAATCGTGTAATCTTGACCTGGGAGATTGCCAGACATGCGGAATTTTTGATTAAGAAGGGATATTACAAATTTTCTATTAAGAAGGGAATTACAAAGTAAGTGATTATGACAAACTAGGAGTCAGTTTTTAGCAGAGCTATGACATAAGACTTTGGATGGGAGATGGTAGTGGTGCATGGGAGATGGTTACAGGGTGTTTGAAGAAAGCAGTATCTGAATGTATACCTAGAGTTGGAAGGATAACTCAGGCAGGAGTTAGATGGATGAATAGCTTTTAAGCAGGAGTTACACATAAAGAAAAAATTGTGAAGGGATTATAAAGAACAAGGTGATTACAGCTTGCTCATGAGTAGTACACAGCGCAGGCAAGAAGGATGACTCATATAGTAAAGAAGGCCAAAGCTAATTATGAGAGGAAGCTAGTTGATGAGGCCAAAAGAAATCCTAAAGAGTTCTTTTGCTGTGTGGCAAGTAAAAGGAGAAATGACTATGGAAGGATGACTTTAAAAATTGTCATGGTGGGGAGTTAACAGAACACCAAGCGGAGATGTTTAAAATATTGCTGAACAACAATAAGAACACAGCCATGGGATTAGATGACATATCAGCACATATTATGAGAATGTGGAAGAGAATTATCATCTCCTCTGACCAAGCTATTTAATTTAAGCCTCAATTGAGGAAAAGGTGCCATTGGAGTGGAAAGAGGGCAAAATAGTCCCACTACGTAAATGATGCTCTAAGACAGAAGTAGCAAATTATAGACCACTCAGCATCTCAGGAGTGGTGGTTAAGGTATTGGAGAAATTAGTGAAAGACAGAATTCAGGACTGAGTGGATAGGAATGTGATACTCTATGAGGGCCAACATGATTATGTGAAGGGTATGTCCTGCCTTAGTAATTTGTTTACTTTTTTATAATCAAGTGACAATGGAGTTGGATAAGGGAAATGGTTACTCGGTGATATTGCTAGACTTCAAAGGCATTTGACAAGATTCCACATAGAACTTTATTCATGAACTGGGGAAAATTGGGATAGATATGAATCTGGATTGAGTCCAAGGTAAGTGACCTGTAGTGTGCCACATGGCTCAGTACTTGTTCTTCTGTATCATTAATTTGTATATCAATGATACAGAATGAATCCAGGAATGCGTTAGCAGAACTAATCTTAGGTGGTCACTTATTATTATTATTATTAAGAGCACTTAAACAGAATGGAAGAGGAAAGATTAACAAAACAAGTGTTCTCTGCCAGGTTGGCAGGAAAAAGATCCAGAGGAAGACCAAGATATAGGTGGATTGATACAGTAAAAAGTGCCTTAGAAGATAGACATATAAGATATGATAATGTTGGAGCCTTGACAGATAACAGACTGATTTGGAGGTAAATTGTAGATAAGAAGTTAGTTATGATGTAAATTTTTCACGTAGTACTGTCATATCCTATACACCCCCTTGAGGGTACATGCCAGGAATTTGATGATGATGATACAGGAAATGATTTGACAAGAAATGTTCAGTTTTTTGCTGACAACGTTAAACTGGGAAGAGCAATGGTAAATGAAAGTGATGCAGAGATCCTGCTGGAAGACTTAAACATATTAGCAGTATGGGCAAAGGTAAATGGCTGCCAGTTTAATATGGCCAAGTGTAAGGTGATGCACTTTGGAAAGAGAGCACAAGCTGTGTACTGTATTGATGGAACTGAACTGATGAGGCCAGGGATTTGAAATTTAGAGGAAATATTATGAAAGAATATTACGAAAACAACATATCGGATTATGTAGTTGTTGAAGAACACACTAACAAGCAGGGATTAAGAAGTTATTGTTCCCCTATATAAGGCTTTAATAAGGCCACATCTGGACTCCTGGATTCTGTGAGAATGAAGACTTAGTGGAGGGGATCCAGAGGCAAGTGAAAAAGATTGCGGCAGATCTGTGGAATACTCTCTATGAGAATAGACATACAGTCTGAAAACTTAAGTGTTTCCTGCAAAATAGACAAGAAAGTAGGAGAGAACACTGAATTATTATTATTGCTATTATTATTAACACCAGACCTCCATGGAGTCAAAAGACTCGTTGCGGGAGGCAAACACTGTTACACACAAAGCACGTCAAACTATGCCTTAAACTCATTCAACGTATCCTCATTCATCACAGTGTCGGGCAATGCAGGCCACTCACCAGCCTCTCATTGCAAAGAACCTGCTGCTTATGTTCCTGCTCACATTCTTCCAGGTATGTCCTGCTATTCTAGTCCCTTCTCCCATGCTATGAAAAATTTCTTCCACATTAACCCACTAACAACCTTTTACCAACTTATATGTCTCAATTATACTCCTCTCCTTCTCATTCACAAGACTTTGCAAACTGCATTCACTCAATCTGTCCTCATATCTCACATTCCAAAGACCAGTAGCCTTCTATTGATCCTTTCCAATATATCCTCATCAGCATGAAAACCAGGGGACCAAATCTGTGCATGGTAATCTATACAATGCCTTATACAATGTAACCAATGGCACTGTTCATCTATAGAAAAATAAAGTACTGATTGTCGGAAATATTTACTCTGGAGTGATTCGTAATTATTATTATTATTATTAAGAATAAGAAAGCCCTCCAGGGAGTCAGGGACTCATTGAAGGATGCCACATACTACATGCCCGTGCTATCATACTTATTCTTGAATTCATTCATACTGCTTGCACACACAACATCCAATGACAGTCCATTCCAATCATGCCCTATGAGAGAAAAATGTAGTCCTCACTCCCACCTTAGTGGTATTCATTCTCAGCTTCCAAAGATGCCTTCTTGTCTACAAAGATAATAAGCCGAAAGGCTATTTTACCGGCGAATTTGTTAATTAAGAGGGAGATGTTAAGTTAAGATGTTAAGAGGGAGTGGAGCTTGCTCCACCTTTGCATGGAGTTGCCCTGGTGTTGTACTATCCAAGTGATCATTTACACTTGGTTCCGCCGATAGTTTTTTCGGCATTGAAACTCTATGGAGGTCGATGGATTTCGACCCGAGTTTCGTACCCGGCTATAAAATATAAAATAAAACGGGATTTAACATCTCCCTCTTAATTATGCCTTCTTGTCCTTTCCCCACCCTCCATAAAATGAAAAATTCTATCAATTGAAATCCTGTATGACCCTTTCAGAAGTTTGTAAGTCTCAATCATATCACCCCTCTTTCTCCTGTTTGTTAGTGTCTGCAGTCTACAAATTCTCAATCTGTCTTCATAATCAGTATTCCACAATCCTGATATCATTTTACTCTCCTTTGCACTCTCTCCACCATATCAGAATCAAAACGGAAACCAGGAGATCAAACCAGTGCACAATAGTCCAAGTGAGGTCTTATCAAGTATGAAATTCAATTTTATTCTGCTCAAGACTAAATAGTGATCACTTCCGATTTCAAATGCTCTGTACACTCTAGTGTCCTGCACAAGTGGGAAAACATCATTATCAACAATAACATAGTCAATGAGACTTTTCTTATTCCTTGCTCCTTCTCTCCATGTGAATTTGTGCACACATATTTAAGGTTGGAACATTGTATTAGTAATAACTAGTCCATGTCCTGAGCAGAAATCCAACAGATATTTGTCATTATTATTAGCGTTGTTCTTTTCTCCCATTTTTCTCAAAATATTTTTCTATGTCTGACAATCATTTCCTACTCTGCTATTTAGATCCCCAACAAGGACCCAACTTTTCCTTTTTCATTGTGTCAGTTGCTTTTTTTAAACCCTCAAAAAATTCCTCCACTTCTACCTTAGTAGAACCTTCTGTGGGACCACAGGCACAAATAAGTCTCATTGTCCAATTCCCCATTCTGATATTTGCCACACATTGCTCTACTTGATATTGCTTATCATTCAAGAAGATTAGCCTCATATTTTGTGTTCAATACTATAGCTACACCTTCTTTTCCCTCATTATCATTGCCTGAATATAACATTTTGTATTTATTACTCAGAAAAATCTTACCAGATTTTGTCTTTTTTTGTTTCCGTCACCCCTATTATGTTGATCTGGTACTTATCTAATTCCTCAGCTTACTCCATTTCTTTCCATTCAGATTTCTTATGTTGATAGTACCGATCTTGAACTCTGGTGACGAATTGAGGAGTGTTTGGGGATTTGTTCCAGTATCTGACTTTTCACTGTTCACCCTGGTTCCCTGGCGAAAACAACGGGGGCTTTGTTTAACTGGGTGATGCCCCAGCCTGCATGAAATTCTGTCATGTTGTAACATCGTATTATTGGTTTAAGCCAATAAGAATACAATTTGGTTGGCTAAATTCCAAATTGCCAGCCCATCCATGGATACTGAACAAACGAGGATTCGTTTGTTCAGTATCCAGGTAGATACCTAACAGGGTGCACCACGAGAAGGTAAGAATTGAACATTAGGTCGGAAGCCCTGGTCGGTTCTCTGCATTCCTTTAAAGGCGATGTGGAGGTCTCCTCTCGGTTATACAGCTTTGACCCTTAAGCACCCCTAATCACCTTAAACCAAATCCATATTCTCCAATTTATGCAACAGTCTTCCATGCTGTGTTCTGTCAAAAGCCTTAGCAAAATCCAAAAGCATGTATCCATTCTCCTTGTCTAGTTCAATGGTAACATTATAAAATGTGAGCAAGTTGCTCTGGTACACTCAATACTAGTTAATAAACCCATGCTGTTCATTCCAAATGAAATGATTCACTGTCAATCCATTTCTGAATGCGAGCCCTAACCAATTTTTCCAAAATCACCATTATTCTTGAGATATTGATTGGTTATTATTCATTTATTTCGTATCCAAACACAAGTAGTAGAGTAGTAAGTAAATGGTACAACATGATTTACAACAAATTAGGATACATTACAATGAGATCAGCTTAGATTTGGTAGGTGAATTATACAGGGAATAATAATTAAATATGAAAAAAAGGAAACTACACAATAACTTATATACAATAAACATGGTCAGATGTTTCTCCAGTATCTTGCACAATCAACTGCTCTTTCTGTGCAGGATATAAGGTCCTCTTTTGCACAAGGCAATGGAAGAAAGGGACAAGAAAGAAGGTGTTCCATGGACTGGGTTGTCCCACACTCACAATTGTCTGGGCCAGTGAGGTAGCCTCATTTGATGAGGTTTTGTTTGCAGCGTCGAGTCGTCCGGAGTCTGTTGAGGCTTTTCCAAGTATTCCAGTCCAAGTGGGCACCACATGGAAGATGTTCGGCTGTTGGAATACCAGTATTATTTTCAGGTTATAGTGCAAGCCATTGTTGAAGTCTTGTTCTCTGGGAGTTTTTTAGGTGGTTCAACAGTTGTCAGGAAGCTATGTCGGGATCTTAGTCTTTGGGGCACTGCGGTCTGGCCGAACAGTGGGTGGCGTTCATCATTCATTTGTCTACTTCTTTCATTAGCTGAGAATGCAGATCTTCGAATTGAAGAGGGGTGCAACACCAGCCAAAGTATACAGGTCTTTTAGTGGTGTTGGTTTCAGGCATCCTATAATTAAGCGGCAGCTTTCATACAATGCAGGATCAAGTTTTTCAGCATGGCAGGATCTGGACCATACTGGGCAGACATATTCAGCAGAAGAATAGCAAAGGGCCAAGGTAGAAGATCTGCCTTGGCCCTTTGCTATTCTTCCTCCTCCAAATGGGGTGCAGACCCTAGCACCCCATTTGGAGAAGGTAAGCTTTCTTAGTATGTTGTTTCTTGCATTCACTTTTGCCTTTGTTTTTTCTATGTGGGTTTTATATGAGAGGGTGCGATCGATAGTCACACCAAGGTAGATTGGGTTCCAGGAATGTTCTATATTAGAGCCTTCCCAAGAAATCTTAGCTTCCTTATTGTTAAAGTGGAAAAGGCCACTGGGTTTTCAAGGGGTTTGGTTTTAGTTGATTGCTAGTATAATATGTGGTTAGACTATTTAAGGCAAGTGATAGAGTAGTTTCGATGGACTTGAAATTTTTTGACCGAGTAGCTATGGCAAGGTCATCAGCATAGATAAAATTTCTAGTTTCTGGAAAGATGGGGAGATCATTGACGTAGATGTTGAAAAGTAATGGCGATAACACACTTCTCTGGGGGAGGCCATTTTTTTGGTGGTGCCAGCGGCTCTTCCTACCCCCAAAGTCCACATAAAAACATCTGTTTTCCAGGCGTGATTGGATCAGGAGGACAAGGCGATAGTCTCTAGTTATTCTGTATATTTTATTTCTGAGTGTGAGATGGTTTATGGTATCATATGTTTCAGTTAGGTCTACAAAGACTACTCCTGTGGCTAGTTTTTGCTCATAACCATTTTCTATATATTGAGTGAGGTTGAGAATTTGTGATGTGCAGGATTTGCCTGGTCTAAAGCCAGCCTGCTCAGCAATAGGATGGGGTTCGATTAGGGGTTATAGCCTATTCAAAATTAATCGTTCATAGAGTTTAAAGAGGCATGAAAAGAGTAATCATAATGGGAGACTTTAATTATCCAAATATTGATTGGGTAGCAGTAAAATCTCATTTATTGAGCTGTTGCGAGACAACTTCAAGCAGTATGTGACAGAAGGAACTCGAGGTCAAAAAGTATTAGATTTGATTATAGTGTCAAAGAGTCACATATCAACTGCTAGAAGTTGATATGTGACTCTTTGACATATCATATGTATGGTGACCCCACCCTTGTGCAGTCGGATTACCATACATTTTTTCCATTCCTGCGGAATCTTCTCTACCGAGACTCAAATTATATAGCCTGGTCAAAGGAATAGCCAGTTTAACTGAACACTCTTTTAGCACCTGTGCTGATATTCCATCAGTCCCTATTGCTGAATTCTTATTCAGTTTGTGCAGCAGCTCTAATACCTCCTATTTATATACCTGAGTTTCTTCATTCAGTGAAGAGGTAGCAGTGAACTCAGTATTGCATACTTCAGGTTGATACCTTTTAGCAAAATGGGCGCTCATTAGTTGAACAACCTCTTCTGCATCTCTCAACCCCATCTGTGTTCAGAAGAGTTATTCTTTCATATTCATTCTTTCTTTTACTTGCAGCATATCGATAGAATTCTTGTGGGATGTCTTTAGCTTGCAGAGCAAGTTTCTTTTCATACTAGAATAGTCACAACAGTTGTGACTATTCTAGCCTGCTGCTTATAATTTTCATAACGGACATCCTTATGCATACAGTATTCCTTCCACATCATACGAATCTCTTGCTTAATATTACACATCCATTTGACTCCTACCTTAATTATTCTTTGAACTTTCAGGACACATTCTGATATTGCATCATTTAAGTATTTTTTAAATGCTTCCCATCCAGCAACTGATACTATTCCACTGAACTCAGTATACTCCTCAGTTGGTCATAATGTCCTGCTTTGTAGTTCAGCATGTAACCTTTTCTGAATGGAACATTCATAAACTTAGTCACTTTCCAAGTGAGTACTGCATGATCACTGTCACCAACCAGATGCAGAATAGTTAAGTCTTTAACTGACACACTCTTTGACACTATAATCAAATCTAATACTTTTTGACCTCGAGTTCCTTCTGTCACATGCTGCTTGAAGAAGTTGTCTTGCAACAGCTCAATAAATGAGATTTTACTGCTACCCAATCAATATTTGGATAATTAAAGTCTCCCATTATGATTACTCTTTTCATGCCTCTTTAAACTCTATGAACGAGACTTTATACTCTATAAATGAGATTTTACTGCTACCCAATCAATATTCGGATAATTAAAGTCTTCCATTATGATTACTCTTTTCATGCCCATCATCTCTATTTGATGGTGCATTTCTTCATCACTAGCAACTGATCCACCAGATCTGTAACAACACCCCACTATATAATTGATCTTGTTAGATTTCACCTCACACCAGATGGCTTCAAATTCACTGCCACATGAAATACTGTTACTAGTACTACAATCATAGTTCTCAGCACTAACTGGATTCAAGTCATTTGATATCATTAGCCACACTCCTCTCCTATCTATATACCTCCTAAAAATACTGCACCCTTTACACTCGATACAAGTTAGTATGATTCTGGTAGCCAACCTCAAAATGTTGGGACCTCAGATTTAATACTTAAATATGAGGTCCCAACATTTGTTGACCAAAAGCAACAAACTCTACCCCTTTGTTTCTGATACTTCTAGCATTCATGTACAGATAATAAGCTCTTGTCTGCAGTCTGCATGACACAGTTGGACAACTTTCAGATTGCTATTCTTCTCTTGTGCCTTATACATATAGACATCTTTGCAGATGTTTGATGGGTCCGAACTGGATGAGCACAAAGTCGAAATCGTTCTCTCCTTGTAATAATTTCCATGATAATACCCATCATTAGCACAATTATATAACATTATTGCTCTTACACTCGTATTCCTTCCATTCCTCCCATTATAATTTAGTTTACCTGACTCTGTGTTAGGTCTCATACCAGTTATTAGTTTTTCAAGACTCCTGATACCAAACACATTCAGACTCTCTTATATAAATCTAATCTTCCCTCAAACTCACTCCACATATCATATCATCTCTCATACTGAATTTATCATCAGTTAAGTCGTTAGTAACTACTTCAATTACGATCGCATTTACTTTTTTTTGTTTTTGAATTACTTGTGTCATATTTTTAAGGTCCTGTAAAGCTCAAAGTTATAACCTGTTGATCAGCATGTTTTATAATAGTCGGCATAGGAAATAACATCCTTTTTACAAACGTTACTTACCTGATTTTCGTTACTTACTTACCGACTTATTCGATTCCATGCTTTGTTTCTTATTTTGATGCTTAATTTTCTTTTCCTTCATATGTTCATTCAAACTCAACATTTTAATTCATTTAATCTTAATCAAAACAAAAAGTTTACTTCTTTGTGTATGAAGACCATTAAGACACTTGTGCTTCAAATGTTTTTTTTGTATAGAGTAAATTAAAAAATCTCAAATTCTGTGTAGGGCAGGATATAATGAGGCATAATTATACAATTTGCATATTCTGTTGAATATGCAAATTATGTTTCCAAGTAACAAAAATGATGCATAAATAAAACAAGAAACCTTAATAAGCATATTCTTACTGCTTGCATGATTTTAAGAATACACTTATTCTTAATCAGAAAAATTGAAAATCATGATTGAGAAGCTTATCACTGCTTCTTTGTTCATATTTTCACAATTTAGGGTTGCTATTTGAGAAAGAGCAACTTGGAGGCAACTTTTAGTGTATTGAGTAGTGCTCTGTCTTCAAATTTGTACTGTTAAGTAATGCTATCATCCAGATGTTATATTCAGGTATGGTTAAGTGCTAAGAAAAAGGGTACAATTATTCCTTGTTTATTTTCCTCCAGTTTAAATTTATTATTATTGGTCTTCCATGAGACTTGATTCTGTCCAAATTGGCTATAGTATAAACTCAGAAATTACCCATTTCATACTTTATATTGTTATAGTACATGTAACTACTAGCAAATGTGTTTAAATTTAAAGTCAGTTTTATGTTTGTAAAGAGAAATTAACTTCAAGAGGAAAACATCCCAGAGTCACAATCTGAGACTAACTCAGTACTATAAAGAAAACAACAACAACAACAAAAAAAAAAAAAAAAAAAAAAAAAAAAAACAGTAGGTGAACCTTATTTTATTATAAGGTATTAAAGGAGTTTAGGTTTCGTAAACAGAGAAACTCAGAGCTAAATAGCAAAGAAACCATGTATATATTTAAGTAAACTGTTGGGTTGAAAGCTGCTGACTTTGAAAACTTCATTTACAGTGTCATGTAAATACTGGTAAACAATGGAGAAAGAGAGCTCATCGGTCTCCATCAACTACAGTAATTTAAAACTGCATTTGAACAGAAATTTTTGATTCTTCCACTAAATTATTTTTTTTTATTACAGGTTTTCTTTCTAGAATAAAAAAAAATGCTACTTATAAGTGCAAAAAATTAATTTTCATATTAAGTTAGCAAACTGTCAAAAGTGTTAATCGCAAAATTACTACTATAGTAGTGACTTAATATGAATATTAATTTTTTTCTAATTTACCTGTAATTTAAAAGACGTCATCCCACTAGAGAAGAGGATTTTTATCTATTACAAGTGTTTTCACTTATTTTCAGTAAGCAATTAGATATGTTGATATTCAGTTAATTGCTTATGTGTTTTTTTTTTCTAATCGCAGTTTTTAATTATGAAGATTTATCACTTTTTTATCAGTATAAAAATGTTCATGTTATTTACGGAGAGTTTCACATTTTACTAAGTATTTCTAAATACCAAGGGAGTAATTCTCTCTTTGCCTAGGCAGTTCTTGCAAAGTGTTTTGTGCCAAATATAATGGAAGACTTCTGATAAAGGATGAATATGGGAAAGAAATAATAACTGATAAACAGAAACTTGAGTGCACTGAACATGGAAAATGGTCTCCAGATCCACAAAGTATCAAGTGCTATTATAACTGCCAATATGTAAGTATGATATAAAGTGAAATATGTTGTTTTTAAATTGTCTTTTATCATTACGTCAAAAGATAACACAAAAATGTGATAAGGTTATTATTTAAAATACTGTACTTGGTTCAAAATTTGAACCATTTGGCTTCAGCAGATTTGAATAGAATATTATATTGTGCTCATCTCTCCTAAAAATGTATCTGCCTAGCCAAATCAGCTCATCATGCTGCATATGTTTCTGTTGTCTGGAAAATGGATAGGATGGTCACCCCCCCCCCTCAAATGATAGATTATATATGGCATTTTGCATAGCTAGTCTTGGAGATTTTCAAATTTTAATGCAATTTAAGTTGATTTTCAAACATTTTAAGTAATATCCAACTTTTCATTTATCTGACCTCTTCAGACTCTGACCTAATATGGAAAATAATTATCAAAACATCCATTATTTGCTGTATTATCAGATGATTAAATCCAAACACTAGAATAGTCCAAAAATGAATAATTAATATGTCTGTTACTGCAGTTTTAGTGGTTAACAATAGCTATCCCCTCTTCCCCTATCAACAAAAATGTTTAGCATTCAATTATTCTAAACAGCTGATCTGTAAGAACAAAGATCATGTATACATGAGATCATAATGTAATACTGTATCTACAAATCCCACAAAGTTGGATTTTGGCATATTTGAAAAGTGAGGGGGTAGACTGATTCTTACTGGAAGTAAGATTTAATATGGATTACTATCTTGTAATACTGAAGTATGTTCTGCAGTATAACTGTAACAGATCCAAATAATGCTTTCCCCCCCCCATATCCATACAGAAAGCAGTGTATTCCATAGAGCAGAGGTCACCAAACTTTCTTGGTTCCATATGCCCTTAGTGTTTCAGTAATTTTTTCATGGTACTCCTAAGCGAAAAAATATCTAACGGGTTGTCATATACACACATACAGTTGACCCTTGAACAACGTGGAGGTCAGGGGTGCTGACCTCCTGCGTTGTTCAAAAATCCATGTATAACTTTTGACTCCCCAAAAACTTAACTAATAGCCTACTGTTGACCGAGGCCTTACCGATGACATAAACAGTCGATTAACACATATGTTGTATGTATTATATACTGTATTCTTATAATAAAGTAAGCTAGAGAAAAGAAAATGTCATTAAAGAAAATAATTCACAGTACTGTAACTGTACTTATCGAATAATACTTATGGCTAAGATAGATACATATTGTTGGCCATTAACAGATAACAAGACCAGCAGGACCAAGCTCCTCGAAAAAGAAAGACCCCAATAATGAAGTCCGCTGTAAAACCGCACCAAATGGTGATCTTTGGAGAATGAAAGGGAATAAGTTGCATGACATGTGGGTTTGCAGTTGTGTATTCAAAGTACCATCCAGATGGAAGTGAGCCTTGTCAGTCCAGAAAATGTTCCATAGCCAGTTGTTGTCCAGTTCAGTCCAAGCAAGAAACTGCAGGGCAAATGTCTCTCGTGCACCTTGGTTAGGATTACGCAATTGCTGAATGTGGGAAATCATGTATGGATAACAGCACAGAATTTGCCTTATGAGTTTGTGAACTGTGCTTACGGGTTTGTCTAAAGACCGTACAATCAATGTGCTGCCGCTTCCTACGACATTTGCTATTCTTTTCTTCCTCTAATGCTGTGGCCACTTCCTCCATTGTCTGCCAGGTTTGACATCTAAGGAACCCGTGTCTTCAATTTCCGGATCATTCTGCTTAAACCATTTGCAGTCATAGGACTCATTTTTAATCCATTTAATGTTCTGAACTTTTGCAATGCTGCCAAGGCATAGCTGTTATTTTGGTGTAACAACTTCACAAGAAGTGTGCGATTCTTTGGTAATGGTGACATGCTTTAACACATTGTCTGCTCACAGGCCATAAACTGATGCATTTCTGAAGCTACCTGCTTTTATAGAAGCTTCTTTCAAAGCATACGTCATTGCGGTCATTTGCATAAATTGTACGGTCTCAGCGTTTCACTGAATAACAGGAGTATCATATGTAATTTACATGTATTGCAGCACCATGTATCACCCTTTAATTATAATTGCCTTCTATATTACAAATTTAATGATGATGGTGTTGACATTTGGTATGTGACAATGCCTGTAGAGTGTCCGACTGGTAATGGCTTGCAAGTCTTATGGATCTTAGAGACTGCACATATGAAGATTTTAACAAAGGCATGTTTCTTTTATGTGAATATATAAAAATTGTAAACCTATGGTACATTAGAAGTACTTCAGGTAGATTAAGATCTAGATGATCAGAAAACTGTCCAAGAGAGCAAACATGGAACTTTTTCAAGCTACTTAAGGATTCCAATATGCAGGAGGGTGATTTAAAATTGGGTGATGAAATTGATCTACCATCTTAAGACATTCACAAACTTCATGTCTAGAGTGAGAACCAAACCCATTGTGGTTGAAAAATGGATGCTATCAACTCAGCCAATCAGGCCAGTATTTAGGTTCTAGAGAAGTGATGTGATCTAGAATTGTACTGAGTTAGTTTGGTTTTAGTAGGGGTCGCTAGTAATTAATTATTTTCTAGACGCCATAATCATTTAACAATGGAAATTTTCTTATAATAATGGACAATATTCATTATGACAGTTGCCTTGTTAGAGGCCAATCATAGGATGGTTTTTAACTCTTTTTTTGAAAAAATTATAGGATTATGGTTTTTCTAGCATAGATAACTGAGTAACTCCATACTGTCTACTATCTCATACAGAAGATTCTGGATTCCTTTCTCTACACTAAACATGGAGTTCACAATCCATTCCTTTAGCAAGAATGCAGAGTTCATTAGTTGGTGGACTAGTCCAGCCGCCTAGATGACCATATCTTATCTACAGACTATGCAATCTAGTGGAACCAAATGACATTACATTATTGTATTTCTTTCAAATTGGAGAATAGGGAGTTTCTTTGTATAAAGAGTACTACAAAGCATTTTGTCATAGAATGAATCTTAAATAAGAATGATTCTATGCCTCTTTCATGGATACAGGAAGTGGGTATCTGAAACATTTAAAACCTAATCCTGAGATTAAAAAAAAAAAAAACTTTGTCTATAATGTGCTGACATTATACTGCTTGCATACTTGATGCTCTTTTAGTTCTTTTTAAAGTACCAAAATATGTATTTGTGCTCCAAACGATGATAGAGTTGAGGAAAAATCAGCATAAATGAATAATTTATTACTAATATTACATCTTGTGCAAATCTCGATTCCATTTTATTACTTAATATATCATTTTAATGTCCCCCCTCCCCAATTTTGTCTATATCACCTATATGTCATTGCTCTAGCAAAAGACCAGACAATTTTGATTATAGGAGATCAGAAAAATCCCAGTTGCTAGAGATAGTTACATTGAATCTGCAGTTATTTTCAGTGGCAGAGGAATTCTGTAAATTGATGTGTAACATGAGATGACTGGATTAGCATTTTATGCTTTTTTTTTTATATATTTGAGAGAGACAATTTGAAATGCAACTGCACAAAAAATCTGTTTTGTGAAAACAGATATTAATCAAAATATTTAAGATTTGTAACTGAAAAATTTTATCTTCAGTAATTTTGATTGGAATGTCAATGTATACAATGAGCAGTAACTAATGGACATTTGCACATTTCGGCTATAACGTGCTGACATCATTCCACTTGCATACTTGATGCTCTTTTAGTTCTTTAATGTAGATATCCTGAAGGATTATGATTTAAATAAATTGGCATTTTGGGTGAAGGATAACAATTATCAGTTTAATGTTGCAAAAATATACGGTTATGCACTACAAGTTGAAAAGGTTGCATATGGTGTTTCATATTGATGGTATTGGTTTGCAGGAAATTGATGAGGCTAGGGACTTGGGGATATTGGTGGACAAGGAGATGAAGTTCAGAGAGCACATTGCAAAAGTTGGTAAAAAATAGCTCAACGAATTACTTGGACGTTGAAAAACACGTTAACAAGTAAAGATAAGGAAGTTATTATCCTCTTTATAAGGCCATATCTTGACTAATGCACACAGATTTGGTCACCTGGGTTTCTTGGGAACCAGGAGGTGGTCAAAAAGATTCAGAGATGAGTGACCAAGATGGTGACAGGTCTGTAGAATACTTCCTATGAGGAGAGACTGAAGGTTTGTGAGTTACAAGTTTAGTTGATAGGCAGAAAAGAGGGGACATGATAGAAACTTTTAAGATATTAAAGGGTTTTATAAAATTGATGCAAGTGAAAATTTTCAATATATGACAAATAGAGAACTGGGGGGGGGGTCATCTGTGTTAGTTGTGTAAGAGTGTAGTTAGTAGGGGTATGTGTACCAGATATTTTATGTGGAGTGGTGAATGAGTGGAATGGATTCAAGGAGAGGTATGATGGGATTTGTCTTCCATGAAGAATCTCCAGACTCCATGGAGATGCCGTAAAATAATCATGTCAACAGCTTAATGGATAGAGAACAAAACATGCTCTTATTTCTTAACTTTGAGCAATATGAATAATTATTTATAGATTACAAAAGCAAATTAACTGCAATATTCAACAGATGCACATTTTGATGTGAAAGAATGATTATATCCATAGGCTCATGTATAGTTTGTCATCCACTGATTCTTACAGCACTGTAAATTTTCTTTTAGGCATATATGGGAGATGGATTTTGTGATGGTGATAATAATCAAAAGAAATGCAACTGGGATGGAGGAGACTGCTGTGCATCAACAGTTCATGATTCTATGGTTAAGCCTTTCCCTTCAAATTGCATTGAGGAATGCAGATGTTTAGACCCTACAGCTTCAGAAAATAAAGCAAACAGTGAAAGCAAACGTGATAGCAACAGATTTTTTTATGATTTATTAAAAGGACTCCAAAAATTTCTGTGATTAAATGAAGCATAGTCAATACCATTATGTATAGTAGTTGACTACAGCTGCATGTTTAAGAATTGCACTGTAGATACACTGCAATTTTTCCAATATTTCACTGTAGATACTGAAGCACTGTTTTATTATGAGTTGATTTTAATGTTCATTTTCATGATCATTTAACATTGTAAGATCTTTCATTATATCATGACTTATTGTTACTTTTTTTTTACAAAGCGCTTTCAATAAATATTTAATCTAGTCTCAAATTTCATTCATTGTAGTTTTAGAACATCTAAAAATTATGGATATCTTTGTCTGTAAAGGATTGTAAAGATGCTGAATGTACACCTAAACAGTACTGTTTTCTTCACAAATAATGGGTTACCAATGCCTGACAAATATATATAAATACAGTCATACCCCCAACTTACGGGAATCCAGAGTTATGCAGTTTCTTATATGTACGTATTCCCTTCCCGCTTCACCATTAATCGTATCTTTCCGGCACTGGCTGCATTCGCCAGTGTCGCACATGCTGTGAACAAGCACTGATGTATTTCGCACAGTCTCCATTCTTACACGATTTTTATAGTCTACAAACCTTGTGATTGTTTAATGTTATGTTCTTGATAAAAATTTTATCACATAAAAAATAATAATGTCATCCAAAAAAAGCAAGTATGATTCTTCTACAGCTAGCAAAAAAAGAAAAACATTGACTTTGGAACAAAACTCAACATTATTAAGGATTTTGAAGGCGGAATGAAAATTTGTGAGCTAGCAAAGAAGTTCGATCTACAGGAATCCACAGTAGGAACAATCATAAAAGAAAGGTTTACAGATTTTGGAGGACATAGATTCTAATGAGAAACGAATTGTAGCCACAAGGCAAGGAATAAAAAAATCATTGGCTTGCTATGAAGAAATTTTGCGTGACAAGAAAAAGACATTATGCCGTCAGATGAATCTATTAGATTTTATGAAACCATCGCCATTGAAATAACTTTCTTTTTTTATGTACCAAAAACTACAATTATGATTATATTTCTTAAAAAATATAGGTGTTTTTGTAAACCTTTGGTACCAATTAACGAATATTTTGTATGTTTGTATATATAAATTACATGCAAAATTATATCCCGAGTTACGTGAATTCGACTTATGCACTTTTTGTTGGTTGCACCTTCCACGTAACTTCGGGGTATGACTGTATATATATATATATCTGAATGTAGAGTTCAAAATGATGAGATCAGAGTAAGATATAGTACTTAAGAGGGATAAAATCTTTTTTATAAGTGTATTGCAATTCCAAAGTTACTTTGAATATGGAATTTATTATGAACTGTTTTCCCTTCCCTCTTAAATAATTTACACACACACACACACACACACACACACACAAACAAACAAACACTGGTGCTGAATCATTTTTACAAAATAGGCAATGCATTATTTGTTGAAAAAACAGTGAGATTAATAAAAAATAGTCTCATAAGATATATTCTTTAGGAAAAATTACGTTAAACACCGCCTAGTGTAAAATGTGCGACTGTTTCTTCTGTCAACTGCAAATATCTTTGAACTGTCATGTATTTAAGTATTGTCTTGACACATGATGAATGAATTATTTGTTTGTGTTCAGAATATTTACAGACACGTACACACCATTGTTGTTTTTCCTGTAAAGCTGGAGGAAAAGCTGTTCCAAAGAGGGGCATATGTGTGATGAAAAGAGTTGTTCAGTAGATGCACAGATGGTTTTTTAAGTGATGACTTTAGTGGTGACCAGCTGATACTTTCAGTGGGTTCAGAGGAAACTGGAAGGACTGTATGAATGCCAATTGGGTAGACTTAATCATTGCTGCTTACTTTTGTTGAACAGCCATAATATCAATGGTTGTCTGCTGTCATACTATATTCAGGACAGAATGTCTGTCTGTCTCTCTCTCTCTCACATTGATCATATGTTTCCAGATGTATACTTGGACACTGACTTGGATGTTTTCTGTTTATCACAACACTATAACCACCACCATCCCCCCCCCCAACCAATATAAAATTACCTAGGTTTAGTTAATCTACCACCTATTTATATAGCCAATTCCTACATGTGGTTGCATGTTACTAGTCAATTATATTCAACATGAGGATGTTTCTAATATTTTGGAAACATGTATGTTGAATCATAATTTCTCAATTATATTTGGAAATACATTCCTATGGAGAGAAAAAAAGGTTTAGAAAGTTTTTGTTCACTAGGTTATAATTTAAATTAAACATGGTAAGAAATTATATTTTTATTTAATCCTTTATCCAAATGAAAGCAAAAAAAGTTTGCTAGGATCGTATGACTAGGCTACTTGTATATAGAGGCTAATGACTTTGCATCAATTGCCTTAGTATCTCATAATGCAAAGCACATACACATCCTTTCAGATGTGTGTAATGCTATGCATTATGGGAAAAGCTACTACCAGACCAGTTTCAACCTTTACTAAGGTTTCTTCAGTGGGAGCTAGACTCGAAAGAGAGAAACAAGTTTGAAGTGATGCATAAGTCATATATCTCCTATATACAAGTAGTGAAAAGATGTATCATCTAATTATTAAAATAAATTAAACACAAATCTAATTTCTTGGCATGTTTAATATAAATCATAACCAACTAAAAAAAAGCTTTCTACCATCTATCTCTAATCCACAGAATTTTAATAATAAGGTGATACACCTTTTCAATACAATTTTGTATATAAGGAGGATATATGACTTCTGCATTATTTCAACCTTGGTATCTTTTCTGGGTTTGGCTCCCTTCCACAGATGTGGGATCTTCTGAAGTGGTCTCGATTAATGCATTCCATTAGATGCCTGCCTATGGTATGACCTCTGCTGATGTGGCCTTTATCAGGACCCTGGGAAATGAATGGTTCTGGCTGGCAGCTTGTGGAGGATGATGCTTGTTTTAGCAGTTGATTTTTGTCTGCAGTGGGTGGAGATGAGGCCTCTGCAGGTTTTGTCTGGCAGAACCACTGCTGAGATTAATGGGGTGTAATGAGTTATGAGATCCTTTGGATTATATAAGATATTTGGGTTATGAGTTATAAGATCACCTAGTTTTTGAAGAAGACCCTTTACTTATGCAAAGGTTGAAATCAGGCTGAGTAATAGCCTTTCTCTGAAATACATAGCATTATATATATCTCAATGAATGTGTGCTTTGCATTATGGGATACTAAGGCAATTGATGTGAAGTCATTAACCTCTATATACAAGTAGCCTACTCATAAAGATACTTCAAGTGTAAACATTGTTTTCTTGCACTTGGATAAAGGATTAAACAGGAATATAATTTCTTGGCATGTTTAATTTACAGGAAAAAAGGTTGTTCCAAATATGTAAATAAAGAGCAACAAAGTATATTTTTTAAACAAAATCACTCATAACATTTTATAAATGTGGAATTTTGTTCCACATTTATACAATCTTGTTATGAGTGATTTTTGTTTATATCTAAATAAACTTTTTTTTTAATCTTTAAATTAATCCCATATAGTAGTGACAGGAATTTCCACCAGAAAGAAGTTTATAATTTAATGGTCTGCTACAGCTAAGTAAATAAACTTTTTCTGGAGGAAATTACTGCCATTGCTGTATGGGATTTGCTAATCACATTTAAATGAAAAGCCCTTATAAAGTGTTCTTTGTACCCTAGACAACCCAGGGCTTTCCAACAAAGGATCACTACTAACTTCTGGCACTTATATCAAAAATTCACTTCCAGATTTATAAATTCTCTTAACTAAAAAATCTAGTAAAGATTCAGTATAGGTTGAGAGCAAAAATCAATATGCTTGAGTTTTAATTTATTATTTTTACTTACTAAAATAAAATAAAGAATTTATGAAAAATTTTCAAGATAATTTCTAGGAAACTGATTTTGTATAAAAGTAAATATTCAATATTTGCAGATGAAAATGTAATATGGTTAGTATTAAAATTAGTAAATCACACAATATAAATTTTTCTGTCTAACAATAATACAATCAATTTGGTTGAAAAGATTATTCCTTATAAGATATCACTCAGTACCCTATTACATAAATTGGAGCAAATGAGGATGGAAATGAAACTGGTGACATGGATAAGAGTGTTGGCGGAAAGCAGTTATTTGAAGTCAAATCAGCGATAGGACAGAGCCACTGCTATTAAATTTATACATTTTTGATACTGGGAATGATTTGAAAGTGGAATATACAGTTGTTTGCCAGTGATGAAGAGGGCAACAGTTAGTAATGGTAATGTAGAAATACTACAGGATTACTTAAAAAGACTGAGGTTTGAGCAAAGAGCAACTGTTGCCAACTCAAAGTGACAAAGTATAAGGGTATGCACTTTTGGGGATCAAAGATTACGTCTATTATACCAATGGAGCTGGACTACCAGAAATAGATGAAATTAGGGATACTGAATACAGTTTAAGTTCATGCTACAAAAGTGGGCAAAGCACTTAAAGGGTTGTTTGGATGTTAAGAAATGCACTGACAAGTAAGGATAAGGAAGTTATTATCCCTATTTTATGTTTTTGATATGATGATGTACTATGTACAGATTTAGTTGCCTGGGTTTCTCAGGGATACGAAAGTAGTGCGGAATGAGACATGAATGATCTATCACCATTTTGGTCACTCATGGAGTGCTCCTTATGGGGAGGTCTGAAGAAGGGGAATATGATAAAAACATATAAGTTATGAAAGGGGTTTTATAGGGCAGAAGGAAGAAATTTTCAATACATGGCTGGATGGAAAAAAACAAGGGGGCCATCCTTGAAATTCGTGTAAGAGCATGGTGACAAAGTAAGGCAGTAAAAGATTACACTTTTATTGCTTGAAGAGGATTCCCATGTAATAATTTTTTTTTTTTTTTTTTTTTTTTTTTTTTTTTTTTTTGTGGAATACCGAACATGAGATTCAATAACCTGAATCAGTAATTTACAAATTTCTTAGGTGAAAATACCAGCAATTTCATACATCGAACCTGAAAGATAAATTTACACTCAGTCTTGCTCTGACCTAATGGCCAATCCTCACTTTCTCATGGCGTACCCTGTTACGTATCTACCTGGATACTGAATGAATGAGGATGGGCTGGCAATTTGGGAATTTAGCTGACCAAATTGTATTCTTATTGGCTTAAACAACAATATAAAATGATGGTACAACATGACAGAATTTCATGGTGACTGGGGCATCGCCCGGTTAAACAAGGCGCTCGTTGTTTTTGCCAGGAAACAGTGCAAACAGCAAAAAGTCAACTACTGGAACAAATCTTGAAACACACACCCCAACTCAACATCACCAGAGTTGAAGATCGGTACTCAACGTAAGAAGCCTGAATGGCAAAGAAATGGAGCTGGCTGAGGAATTGGATAAGTACCAGATTGACATAATAGTGGTGACTGAAACAAAACATAGACAAAAACTGGTGAGATCTTTCTAAGCAGTAAATACAAAATGCTATATTCAGGCAATAACAATCAGGGAAAAGAAGTAGCTATAGTATTCAACACTAAACATGAGGCTAATCTTGAATAGCAGACAATATCAAGTAGAGTGATGTGGGCAAATATCAGAATGGAGAAGTGGACAATGAGACTTATTTGTGCCTATGGCCCCAACAGAATCAACAAAGCTGGTATGGTAGGAAGTCAACTGAGTAAATTTATATGGAATAAGAGAGAAATTAGTTAAAACACTAAACTAGCTATATACAAGACAGTGTTCAAATCCATTTTAACTTATGCATCTGAGAGCTGAGTTAGAAATAAAACACTTGACCAAAGACTAAAAACGACACATATGAGAATCCTGTGAAAGATTAGGGGTGTAAACAGATGGCATCAATGGCAATATCGTGTTAAAAATGAGGATATTAGGAAAGAACTTGACATTGTTAGCATCCAGGAATTTATTTGCAGAGCTACTCTCAGTTGGTATGGTCACTTAAACAGAATGGGAGAGGAATTAGCAAAACAAATGTTCTCTGCAAGGTTGACAGGAAAAAAAGACCTAGAGGACCAAGATAGACCAAGATATAGGTGGATTGATACAGTAAAAAAGTGCCTTAGAAGACAGAAATATAAGATCTGATAATATTGGAATCTTGACAGATAACAGATTGATTTGGAAGAAAATTGTTGATAGGAAGTTAGTAATGATGTAAGGTCTTCATTTAGTACTATCATAATATCCTGTACACTGCTTGAGGGTACATGTCAGAAATTTGATGATGATGAGTCTTGCTCTGTTTCAGATAACTAATAAATAAATAAAATATTGTAGGCTTAATAGGATATTACTAGAAGAGCCTGTACTAGAGTTTGCAGTTTAACTTTCTTGAGCTGTTATTTTCAAGAATTCAGGTGAATGAATTTTATTTAGTTATACAGTGATACCCCGAAGTTACGTGTTAGGTGGGACCAACAAAAAAAGCACGTAAGTCGAATTCGCGTAATTCGGGGGTATAATTTTGCATGTAATTTATATATACAAACATACAATTGGGACCAAAGGTTTACAAAAACACCTATATTTTTTTAAGAAATATAATCATAATTGTAGTTTTTCGTACATAAAAAAAAAGAAAGTTATTTTGATGGTTTCATAAAATCTAATAGATTCATCTGACAGCATAAGTCTTTTTCTTGTCATGCAAAATTTCTTCATAGCAAGCCAGTGATTTTTTTATTCCTTGCCTTGTGGCTACAATTCGTTCCTCATTAGAATCTATGTCCTCCAAAGTCTGTAAGCCTTTCTTAATTAAGCTGAGACCTTCTGTTAATTTTGCAATTGTCATGTGCTTTTCTGGTAAAACTGGATCTGAGGTTTCGCTACTGAAGGGTGTCTCCAATATCGGAGACACCCCAAGAATCTCCAATAATCCTTACAGCATCTAAAACATTAAACCGTTTCCAAAACTTTTTAACAGACAGTTGCTCATTTTGCCTCATAGCTTCATTCAGACTTGCAAACGAACACCATGTGTAGTACGCTTTGAATGTTTTTCTTTTCTTGCTAGCTGTAGAAGAATCGGACTTGCTTCTTTTGGGCGACATTATTATTTTTTTATGTGATAAAATTTTTATCAAGAACATAACATTAAACAATCGCAAGGTTTGTAGACTATAAAAATCGTGTATGAATGGAGACCGTGCGAAACACGTCAGTGCTTGTTCACAGCATGTGTGACACTGGCGAATGCGGCCGGTGCCGGAATACATATATATAAGAAACACATAACTCTGGATTCGCATAAGTTGGGGTATGACTGTATTTAGAAAAGTTTAAGAAGTTTGTAACATTTATGAAAAGTATGAGAACATTTCTGTTGCCCAACAACATAATTTTAATAACACTGAATGTTATCAACAAGTAGTAAAATGACTGATTATTTATATTACTTCAAATAATGCTCAAAGAATCTTATGTTTGCATTTTACCATTATAATTTTTTGTTTATATCAACAAATGTGACAACTAAAATGGCGAGCTGAAAGGACTATAAAAATATAATTCTAGCTAGTTTCATTAACTATGAGAAAAAAAATCAATTAACTTTTCAAATAAATAGTAGTTAATTCACAAAAAAAAATAAACCTACATATGGCAGATTCAAGAATTATAAATTTTGTTTTTAAAAAAATGTAGCCAATGAATATTACTGCATGGGAAAAAAAAATCCCACTGTTTTTATAGGATAACTGACATTAGTTATAATAAAAGAAATGTAATAAAGTGGCAACTAGAAACATATGAGCTCATGTACAGAACTTTATTTCTTAAATAAAACATTTAAAATGTATTTTGATTTTATTTACATTGCTGTTGTTTGATGTATAAGTGTACAAATAATTGTGCACATCCTAAAAAATATTACCTAGTTACAGTGTTAATAACTGAATTTTGATGCCAACATGTTTTATAATATCATCAGACATACAAAAGACAGGATTTACCAACTTTATCCTAGTATCTCCTAGGAGAGACAAGCCTGCAATTCCAAAAAGGGTGTGGAAAGGGTCAACCTAAAAAAAGTTTAAGTATCCATTTAGAATTTTTGCATATACATTATTAATAAATATACTAAAAGTAACAGAATGGTGGCATAAAAACAGGAGTACATATAACAGAGGTATAAAAGAGCTACCAAAAACCTGAAATATAGAAAAGCAGATGAATGATATTCGACAAATGCTCAAAGTTTGTGGAATAATATTCAACAAACAAATAAAAGTTTTACAGCAGCTGCACCACAGATTAAGAAGGCATGGTCAGAGGTGTGAATTCCAGATGATTAGATCTGAACTCCTATAGTACCATCTATAGAAAAAAAGGAAATAAAACTGAATGTGAAAATTACAGAGGAATTTCACTACAGTGTGTTCCGTGTAAGATTTATGCAAGTATACTTAAGAAGCTAAGAAAAATTGTGGAAGAGAAAATCCAAGAACAATAACTAGATTCAATCCAAATAGGGATTGTCAGGATCAGATTTTCAATTTAAGACAAATAGCTGAGAAATCATGAGAATATAACAAGGATCTGTATCCAGGTTTGGATCTGAAAAGGCATATGACAAGGGGCAAAGGAAAAAGCTGTTCAAAATACTACAATTATATAACGTAAAAAGAATGCTAAATCAAGCAATAGATAGTGTACATCAGCAGTTAGAATTGAAAAAGGTACAGGAAAATGATTTGATGTAAAATCATGTGTAAGACAAGGATGCATGCTATATTCACTTATTCATCATTTGTCTATACAGATCACATTAGCTCATGTACAGAACTTTATTTCTTAAATAAAACATTTTCATGATATCAAAATTGGAGATGCTAAAGTGAGCTCTTATGCAAACATTGTGCATCTTCCCTTCACCTTATGGTTGGTGGGAAGCAAAGTAGTTGCCTTCTTGCTGTATTTGTGACTATAGTCATGTGTGTTCATGTGATTGGTTTACCTTTTTTTGAGGAATGAAAACCATCCACCTCTGTATGAGACCGGTTAATTCACCTTTAGTCGAAAAGACCTCAAAATTCACATCACGGATGGGAATCGAACCCAGGTGTCTTCAGACCAAAGGGTTTCGTCTACACTGACTGAGCTATGGAGGCTCATGCAAACATTATACTCCTAAATACATCCAGTCTTCATGATTCCTCAACTAAACCAAATAACTTATAACAAATCTGGCATGAAAAGCAACAGTTAAAAAAAAAAAAACTATGCATGAAAATAGCTAGGAACATGGAAAATATCAATTGCATTTTGAATTACCTATACAGCATCAAATGTTTCAAGTATTTAGTTAAATTTTGAAATATTTATGCACAATTTTAAGCAAAGATGGCAAATTGGATATGGAAAAGGATGAGAGAATACAGGCAGTCCTTGATTTCCTACAGGTTCCATTCCAATGATCCCATCATAAGTCAAAAAGGCAATAAGGATTTGTTTTGAGATAGTGTTGTAACAATTTGAGACAGTTCTGCCTGAACCTCGTCTTCGTGTGAGACAAATTTGCGGACTCTATATCCCAACATGTGGATAATAATGTTTATTTTATAAACAGAGACCTATACATTTTTACATAATTTTATTTTTTGTTTATAGCAAAGTAATACAAATCATAAAATAAAAATCCTATACATATTATACTATCATAAATAATGAAACATGAGTGTGCAGTATTTCTGTGCGCTTACCATCACATGGAGCAATGGTAATTCTTCAATGCTGCTGCTGCTGCTGCTTCATTAATTGGCCCATTCACAAGAGGAGCCATATGCATAATCTCTAGAAGGTCTAGGCTCATTTTCAGGGCATGAGATGATAGCAGGAGTAGGCTTCTTTAAAAATTTGTACGTTACATCCAACTTAGTTCGCACGCATGTTTCCTTTTCTTTTCTGCATGAATTTCTCTGTAGTAAGCAATTGCATCTCTCATCATTCTGTCTACTTTGCTAAATTTCTCCATTTTGGTATTCATTTCTTCAAATAACCAAACTGCCTTTTTAACAAAAGGTAGATGCACTACTAATTTTTTTTCACTGTAAACTTTTTGGCAGACTTGGCTACCTCTTGTTCTGTTATTTATTTTTTCTGCTTTTTTCTCTCTCTTCTGCTAATTTCTATCCATCTAGGTCTGTAAGGTCTTTATTTAACAGCTCTTTCAAAAGTCTCTGGGGGTTTTTCTAACCCAGAATAGCCTGAGCACAAGTATTTCTTGAATAATATTCTCTGAAAATAGCAATAACACACTGGTTGCAGGAATGAGTATATTCAGTGAACATGTTAATGGGATGGCCATTGTAAGTTGCATATGTCATAAGTCAAGGACTGGCTGTAAATTTATGTGGAATCAGAAAGAGTTAATCAAAACACTGCTGCCATTCAGTAACATGTGAGCAGAGCTAATCGAAGGTGGTATCGTCACTTAAACAGAATGTACGTGTAAAGGTTAGTAAAACAGGAGTTTAATGCTAGGATGGCAGGAAAGGGAACCATGTTTGATTTCCGAGATAATACTAAATTGAAGGATAGTAATTCTTGTAGAAAGGCTTATACATTGGCAATATGACTATTAAATTATTTAAGGAATTCACAACGTATACTGGAATATTCATTAAAAGAAACTTTAATAAATACTTCCTATATTTCAGCAACGTCACATTGCCATCTTCATGCGAACATACAAATATGACACGTGCACGCAGGCACTACAAAAAGCAAATGAGGCAGAAGATAAGAAACTATTGTTGTTCCTAGCGGGCTATATTGGGTGGCCGTTGGGCTGATGTTCTAATGATGTAAGTCTCCCAAATTTGGGGCAGTTTCATGCACCCAAATTTGTTGAGGTTTGGAACATTTTTTAGAGCTGAGGCAGATTCTATGAATGATCTTTCATACTTAAACTTGCTGCAGTGTATTACTTTGACTTTCTTCTAACATATTCTGTGGTGGGTATCCAGACCATGGTCTGCAAGACCAGAGTGGCTGTACTGGTGAAACTGAATGTAATGTTTGTGTTCCGAAATTCTGATATCAGCTGTCCTGCCTGTTTGGCCAAAGTAGGAAAGTTCACGGCTGCAAGGGACCTGATATACACCAGGTAGGTCTAGAGGAAGTGGTTGGTCTTTGGTGGAGTGGATAAGGATGCCAATTTTTTATATGGTTTGTAACAAGAAGTCAAGTCATAGTTTTTAAGGATTTTGGTTATTTTTTCAGAGATGCCCTGGATGTAGGGAATGGTGATAGATTTAGTGTAACCTTTATTGAAAGGGGGGGGTACTCTTTTTAATATTTATTGGATTTTGTGGGGGTTGTAGCCATTGGCTAAGAAAGTTTTAAGGACTGGTTTAGTTCTGTGGTTAGGGCATTGTCATCTGAACAGATTAATTTTGCCCTGTTATATAGTGTTTTAATAATATTGTTGTGAGGGGGGGGGGCAATGCTGGTGAATGTATCTGCCTGTATGGGTGGGTTTTCTATAAACAGAGAAAACCAAGGATCCATCAGGCTGGCACGTGATTAGAGTGTCTAGGAAAGGGAGGCAGTTGTTTTCCTCTTTTTTTTCCAAGGTGAACAGGATTCAGGAGTGTTGGTTGTTTAAGTGTGTTAAGAAGGAGTGTATATGAGCCAATGTGGCCAAATAGCGAACACATCATCCACATAGCAAAGCCAAACTGTGGGTTTTTGTGGGACAGAGTTTAAGGCTTTCTCTTCAAAAGTCTCCATAAAGAAGTTGGTCAAGGGTGAACGTGTCATATTTGTATGTTCCTATGAAGATGGCAATGTGACGTTGCCAAAATATAGGAAGTATTTATTCAAGTTTCTTTTAATTAATATTCGAATATATACGTTGTGAATTCCTTAAATAATTTAATAGTCATAAATTGAAGGAAAACTGTTGATGTGAGTAAGTAATAACATAAAATTTTTGATATTACTTACTATAACAGTAGTTATAGATACTATAACAGTATTTTATAATACTGTTATAGTATCCTATACACAACCTGAATGTACATATCAGGAATTTTATTATGAAGAAATATATATTAAAAATATTCCACTAATTGTATTTATCTGAGATACTTTTTTTTCTTATATTTGGTGAGAAATTTTGAGTCTTTAATTGAATGCATAAGTTTCTGTGGTTTAGCAGTTCTGTAGATAGTTTCTGGTATTGAGACCTGTTGATACGAGTTATTACTAACTCACATTTTCTTTTAATTTAGTATTATCACGGAAATCAAACATGGTTCCCTTTCTTGCCATCCTAGCATTCAACTTCTGTTTTAAGATTTAATAAAATATAACTCTACAAGTTTCGTCATCAGAGTTGCATTATCAGGGGTATTAGTAAAAGTCGTATAGAAAAGAGACTAAAAACAATTAATTACCCATATTATTAGCACTTCACAATTCATACATATAAATAAATAGCCAGAATGAAAACATTAAACTAATTACTGTATATGTGTTGGAGTAATGCTAGTTGCTGCTGCCATGGGTGTATTGTATCCTGGGTCTACAGCAGTTAGATGATTTTTAACAAAAGCAGACACAGACCAAACTTAGTGTAAGATTAAGCCTTGATTTTTGCTAAATTGTGTAGAGATCCACAGCATTTTAGAGGCTTCCTTGTAAAACAATTATGATCAATATAAGACATTTTTGTTTGTTGCCAAACTAAGTGACAGTCTGTGGTAGTTGTATGGGATGCCAAACCTGATTTATGCTGTCTTCTTCTTTTTTTTTTTTTTTGACATTCAGACACATGGATCTTCCCGTTTAGCCTACATAGCAAATGCCACAAGAGCAATGGAGCTCATAAGTGCCTGGTTTTTTCATGGAATGATGTGGAAGTTTTGTACACTTTGTCTAATGTTCTTGAGGTAATGTAACAGTAGCATAATTGCATTCTTAAAATATTGGTTAAGTACAGGAGCTGTAAGAGAATTTTGTTGATGGTCTTGGATTCATAACCATTGAGGGAGAGATTATGCCTCAGGTAGTGTAGTTCTTCATTCATATTAATTGACATACTGGACATCTTGTATGCTCTATCTCATAATGCTTTAATCATGCCTATGTTTTGTAATGGATGATGGTATGAAGCAGCACATAAAAAGCTTCCAGTTGTGGTAGGTTTTCTGTATACTGAAAAGGATAATATGTTTTTATCTTCTTTTATTTTTACAAGTTATCAAGGAATGGTAATTTTTTTGTGATCTTCCAGTTCAAGGGTGAATTTTATATTGGGATGCAAATTGTTCAGATGGTTCTTGAAATAAATTACGTCATTCATTGTTCCTGACCAAATAATGAAAATATCATCAGTGTAACGTCACCCAGCATTTGGTTTCTTGTAATGGTTTTTCATAGCATTTATTTCAAATAGGCATGATTAAAACATTACTAGATAGAGCATACAAAATGTCCAGTATATCAATTAATAGGAATGAAGAACTACACTACCTGAGGCCCTCAATGGTCATGAACCCAAGATGATCGACAAAATTCTTAATACACTTCCTACAGCTTCTGTACTTAAACAAGATTTTAAGAATGCAATTATGCTGCCTTACATCAACAATGTTAGACAAATTGGCAAAGTTGCTCCACGAGTATTAAAGTGGCTTTTTTACCATTGCATAAAATCTCCAGATTCTACATCGACCAAAACCTCTGCATCATCCCATGAAAATACCAGGCGTTTATGAGCTTCACTGCTCTTGTGGCATTTGCTACATATGCCAAATGGGAAGGTCAGGGGAAATCCATATGTCTGAACACATAAGAGATGCTGAAAAAAAGAAGACAGCATAAATCAGGTTTGGCATCCCATACAACCACCACAGGCCATCAATGTTTGGCAACAAACAAAATTGCCTTATATTGATGATCATAATTCTTTTACAAGAAAGCCTCTGAAATGCTGTGGATCTCTACATAATGTAACAAAAACCAAGGCTAAATCCTTTACCAAGTTTGGTCTGCTTTCATTAAAAATCTAACTGCCATGGACCCAGGATACAATATGCATGATGCTACAGAACATGAAAGCAGCAAATAGCGCATTGCTCCTGAACATATACAGTGGTGTACCCACATATGGTACTAATGTGCTATACATCATTTCTTTTAAGGTTACACGGTGATCAGCATTCGTATTTATAAATTTAGGGACACAAAAACACACATGTTGAAAAGATTATTTTATTAATTATTAATAAAATACTATTTGATGTTTTGATCCCTGTATCGAGGTCATCATCAGAAGGATACATGCGTATAAGGAACAAGCTACATGCTATAGCCCTGTAAACCGGTGAACTAAATCTACGTAGTTAATTAATCCTTTTTCCTAGCGATAAAAAAAAATATTAAAAAAAAAATAAAAATAAATAAATAAAATAAAATAAAAAATAAAATATATATACATATATATAAAAAAAAATACAACTACAATAAACTGCTAAAGTCCTCATGTATTAATATTCTTCTGGATTTGTACAGTTCTGATTGTTATAATATGATTTCCTTCAGTTGCTGTTGAATGTTACAAACACTACACCAGGTTGTCTTCTTGTAGTGGGATTTTTTTTTTTCTTCGGCTTGTTTAGGTTGTTAAACAGGTTGTAGTTGTGTCCTCCACATTCTTGGAATGGCTAGGCCATCATTTTGTTGAGATTTGGGTTATGTTTGAGCATTTCACGACTTTTTAAATTTCCTCTCGAACCAGGTTTTGGTGCGGTGTAGGACCTTGGTATTTTTCCATTCGATTCTGTGGTATGTTTAAAGTGTGTGTGGTCAGAAAGCCCGGTTTTTCCAAAATGGAGATATTTAATGTGTCGTTTGTGTTCGTCTTGTCTAATTGGGACAAGATGAACACCCTGTTTGCCCTGTTTCCCCTATGTGTGGTATGTTACATGTGCATTGTATTTTGTATACCCCTAGGTGGGCTAGGTGTGGAAGAGGATCTTTAGAAGAACTGAGTAGGTGTCTTAATTTATTCGGGGGTTTAAAGGTCATTTTAATGTTGTATTTGCGTAGTATTCTGTCTATTTTTTCAGAAATGCCTCTAACATAAGGAATGGCAATAGCATTCCTGAAATCTTTTTTGTTCTTACTGGTATCTTTGTGGAGGATCTTGTGAATAGTTTTTTTACTGTATCCATTGTTTATAAATGTTTGGTTGATGATCTTGTATTCTTGGTTTAGAGCTTGTTCATTAGAACAAATAGTTCGAACTGTGTGTTTAAGGGTGCTTATGACACCTAGTTTTTGTGTTGGGTAGTGGTGAGAATTTTTGTGTATGTATTGGCCTGTGTGTGTGTGTAAGTTTACAGTAGAGTGAGAAGGAGAGACAGCCAGAGGGAAGACGTGTGATAAGTGTGTCTAGGAACGGAAGAGAGTTGTTTTTTTCCATTTCAATGGTGAATTGGATACGTTTGTGTTTGCGGCCGTGGGGCCAAATCGCGAAAATATTCAAGATATCTGGGACAAATTTTGGGCTTTAGATATGCTGTCTCTAAAGCACGTTACTCAAAGTCTTCCATATAAAAGTTAGCTATTGGGGGGTAAAGCGTTGAGCCCATGGCTGTACCTTCTTTTTGAAGGTAAAAATTGTTTTGCCACACGAAATATCCAGAGTGGGCAAAGAGGGCTGTGATGTCTTGTGGAAATATGTTCTGTAAGAGCAAGATAGTGTCATTGATTGGGACATTGGTGAAAAGGGAAGTTATGTCAAAGCTGACTAATAAATCTTGGTCGTTGAGTGTAATGTTTTTAATTTTATTTATGAAATGTTGTGTATTTTTTATGTAGGAAGGGGACTGACCTACCAATTCCTTGAGTGTTGGCGCTAATTTTTTGGCTAAGAGATACTTTGGGCTGTCAATTCCTTCGACAATCAGACTTAATGGTGAGTCTGCTTTGTGTATTTTTGGCAGTCCATAAATTCTGGGTGCACGGGCATAATGAGGTATTAATTTTTTTGTTGTTTCTTCTGGTCATGTGTGGATGGATTTGATTAATTCAGTTGTTTTCTTTTTGTTACATTTTGTAGGGTTGTAATTTACCATTTGGTAGGTGTTGTGGTCAGATATCAAATGGTTCATTTTTTCAATGTATGTTGTACGGTCTAAAAGAACAGTGGCATTACCTTTATCTGCTTTCGTGATTATAATATCTTGGTTATTTTTTAAGGATTTAAGGGCTAGAATTTCGGTTTTGTTTAGGTTGCTGCTTAGTTTTTTTGACTGAATTTAGTATATACACGATGTTTCCATGCATATTTTATCAGCTACATTGGTGGGGAGAGATCTTAAACCTCTCTCGACATGAAACTAAAGAAGTTTAAATCAGCCAAAGCATTCCGTATTTACATGCCTGGTTCGAAAAAGCTTTGTAACGAGAACAAATCCATGAGGCATGTAAAAACCTAGCATCTACCCAAGCCAAAGTTCCACAACTTAAATTAGAGATATCTGACTACATCAATCCAGAAATTTGGGAGATTTTAGACAGGATCACAGACGACTCGGCCAAGCACTTATTAATAAAAAACAAAGAAAAATTAATAATGAAATTTCAAGCCCTACAACAACAGAAAAATGCAAGACCATTAGGATGCCATACCGAAAGGAACAGCCAATCACAAACCGGCATCACAAGGAGCAGCCAATCGCCCACAAACAAATGTAGGAGCAACAGACCACAGCCTGGTTATCAACCAATCAAATCACAATCTCTCTCCAAGGTGAACTCTCACTGTTAAAGAAAGGTTTGAATGCTATTGCTCCGAGGTCAGTGAACAGACTTGATATCATTTATCATGTCCAGAGAGGTTTAAGATCCCTTCCCACCAATCTAGTTGATAAAATAAGCATGGAAACATCGTGTATACTGAATTCAAACAAAAAACTAAGCAGCAACTTAAACAAAACCGAAAATCTAGCCCTTAAATCCTTAAAAAATAACCAAGACATTATAATCATGAAAGCAGATAAAGGTAACACCACTGTCCTTTTAGACCGTACAACATACATTGAAAAAATGAATCATTTGATATCGGACCACAACACCTACCAAATGGTAAACTACAACTCCACAAAACATAACAAAACGAAAACAACTGAATTAATCAAATCCATCCACACATGGCCAGAACAAACAACAAAAAAATTAATACCTCATTATGCCCGCACGCCCAGAATTTATGGCCTGCCAAAAATACACAAAGCAGACATACCATTACGCCCAATTGTTGAAGGAAATGACAGCCCAAATTAGCCAAAAAATTATCAGCAACACTCAAGGAATTGGTAGGTCAGTCCCCTTCCTACATAAAAAATACACAACATTTCATAAATAAAATTAAAAACATTACACTCAACGACTAAGATTTATTAGTCAGCTTTGACATAACTTCCCTTTTCACCAATGTCCCAATCAATGACACTATCCTGCTCTTACAAAACATATTTCCACAAGACATCACGGCCCTCTTTGCCCACGTAGTCTGCTCCAGATATTTCATGTGGCAAAACAATTTTCACCTTCAAAAAGAAGGTACAGCCATGGGCTCACTTCTTCCCCCCCCCCCTCAATAGCTAACTTTTATATGGAAGACTTTGAGCAACATACTTTAGAGACAGCATGTCTAAAGCCCAAAATTTGTCTCAGATATGTAGAATATTTTCGCGATTTGGCCCCACGGCCGCGAAGCACTAAATACATTCCTTAGCCACCTAAACAAACAACACAAACGTATCCAATTCACCATTGAAATGGAAAAAAACAACTCTTTTCTGTTCCTAGACACGCTTATCACACGTCTTCCCTCTGGCTGTCTATTCTTCTCAGTCTACTGCAAACCTACACACACAAAAACTAGGTGTCATAAGCACCCTTAAACACAGAGGTCAGGCTAGGAAAAAGGATTAATTAATTAACTAAGTAGATTTAGTTCATCGGGGTTTACAAGGCTATAGCATGTAGCTTGTTCCTTATACGCATATATCCTTCTGATGATGACCTCAATATCGGGGTTGAAATGTCAAAGAGTATTATATTAATAATTAATAAAATAATCTTTTCAACATGTGTGTTTTTGTGTCCCTAAATTTATAAATATGAGTATTATAAATCAACCCACCTCTTGTGTATGGACTCAACATTTAAAAAAAAAAAAAAAATTAAAACATTCTATTTATTTATATGTATGAACTGTGATGTTCTGGTAACATCTTATATGGGTAATTAATTGTTTCTAGTGTCTTTTCAGTACAACCTTTGCTAATATCCCCGATGACTTACGAAATTTGTAGGATTATATTTTATTAAACTTATTATCTTAAAACATGTGGTCTCAATACCAGAAACTATCTACAGAACCTATTATTATCTAGACAATGAAATCTAGAACTTTTTCCCCCTTTCATTTCTGGTACTCTATTTCAGAGGTTTTTAAAATTTATTATAATACTAGAAAATTATCAGACTATTAAAATGATCATTGTAATTCTTAGTTTACAATAGATAGTTGTAATACGGTCAGTTGGTTATTTGAGTTAAAAGATTTATTCAAGCATTCATTCATTTATTTATTTTAATGTTAACTTCATCCATGAAAGATTGCAACTTATAGCAAATTAGTGGACTAATCATTAAATCATCCATAAATCATGCATCAGAGATGAAACATAGAACTTTAAACCATTTCAGACCTCAATAAGAAAGATGGTGTTCTACCGCTGAGCAAAAAAAATCATCTACCATCAAAATTAAATCAGAGCAAATGTTTGTACAGTTTTTTTAGGATAAAATTATAACATTCACAAAATAATGAACCATCACAATAACTTTTCCCAATGAGAAAAGTTCCTTTAAAACTCTCAATTTGAACTAATCAACTTTGTTTCCAACACCTCTCAGTTTCAGAATTATTGGTTGTACATATGATTGTCCAGCAACAGGAAAAGAAAACAGATGACAAGTTATCTGGGAGAATATGGAGAGATGACATCACTTCACTATTCACAAAAGTACCACTAATAGAAACCCTCAGTCTACAGAAGTCACACTTCCCCCCTGATATATTTGAACTATTCAAATTCACAATACATGCAGGATATTTCACATGGAAAGGGAAAATATACAAACAAATAGATGGGACAGCCATGGGCTCCCCCCCCTTCCCCCCAGCCAACTTTTACATAGAACACCTGGAAAAACAAGCAATCAATACAGCCACTCTCAAACCAACACTTTGGCTACGCTATGTTGACGATGTGCTTGCTATTTGGCCACATGGCCCAGAGACATTAAAAACATTCTTAGCACATTTAAATAGCCAACATCCAAAAATCCACTTTACTATGGAACTGGAAGCCAACAACTGTCTGCCCTTCCTGGATACACTTATCACACGTCTTCCAGATGGTTCCTTATCATTTTCAGTTTTTAGAAAACCCACACATACAGGTAGATACTTACACAATCACACCATCATCCTTCTCAACAATATGGCATATTAAAAACGCTAACCCATAGAGCGAGAGCAATCTGTTCCAATGACAAGGCTCTTACTACTGAACTGACTCACTTACGCCACACCTTCTTGGCCAACGGCTACAATCCACATAAAATAAACAAAATACTAAACACTCTTAAGAAACCCCTCCCACCATCCACCACAGAGAACTACAATAAAACAGTCACCATCCCTTACATTAAAGGCACATCCAAAAAGATCTCAAGAATTCTCAATAAACATAAACTACGCACTACATTCAGACCATGTAGCAAATTAGCTACCCTCATCCGCTCACCCAAGGACAGCATTCCTCCTTTATCACATCCAGGAGTCTACCAAGTACCCTGCTCATGTAATCACGCCTACTACGGTCAAACAGGAAGAAATATGAACATCCGCATCAGCGAACACAAAAGATACGTCCAGAATTATCATTATGGGAAGTCGGGCCTAGCAGACCATGCTCTGGATACCCCTGCACACAGGATCAACTGGAAAAACACAAAAGTACTACACAGAAACCCGTATAAATCAGAGAGATTGTTCTTAGAGGCGACAGAAGCCCTAAAACACACTCCAAATCTCAACAAATATGGCTGTATTAACTTGCCGAAGATCTGGGAGACAGTCATACTAAGAAAAAACTAGCACTTTTCTAGGACTCTAGTAATATGTGATAGCTCTGTTTTTTTTTTTTTTCCAGATAGAGGGCGCCAAAATCAGGACTCTAGTCTTTGTGTTGCTGCTACAATTTTGTTTAAGTACACCATGTTGTTATAGTCTCGCATATTGTGACAAACAGTGTTTTTGTGCTCTGAAGATGCTGGTTATAACACCAGCGAAATATCAGCAATAAGTTAATAAATTAATTATTTACTTAGTTTCTGTGTTCTATTATATACCGTTAAAATAATAAACAACATGTTCGACGAACACATAAGTCTGTCCACACGTTCAAAGAAGACAAAGTCGGTTCCATCAGGAGGAAAGGTCATGGCATCGGTGTTTTGGGATGCTAAAGGTATTTTGTTTATTAATTATCTTGAAAAGGGTAAAACAATAACTGGGGAATATTATTCTGATTTTTTAACCAGTCCAGACGAAACAATTCGTGAGAAAAGAATTTTTCTCAGAATTTGTAGAAGAAAAAATCATCTTTCATCAGGGCAATGCACCTAACCACAAAACTGTTCTGGCAATGGGAAAATTAAGGGATGTGCACTATGAATTGTTGGAACATCCACCCTATTCCCCAGATTTGGCTCCCTCTGACTTCTATCTCTTCCCAAAACTAAAACTTTTCCTCGCTGGGCAGCGTTTTTCTTTGAATCAAGAGGTGAGAACTACTACAGGGATGGGATAACAGCTGGAGCATCGCTGGAATAAATGTATTAGTCTTAAGGGAGAGATTAAGTTGAAAAATAAAAATAATTTTGAAATTATAAATTTGTTTTTTTCATTGTTAGGCTGATAACTTTTCAGACCACCCTCGTAGGTCTTAACCCCTAATAAACAACATGTTCGACGAACACATTACCAATTAAAAATCAGAAAGCAGTCATTTTTCTGCCAATTTTTTGGGCGAGGGTGATTTGCTGGATCAAATTCATCATTATTTGAAAAATAATGATGAATTCGTGCAAATGCAAATGAAATAGCCAATAATACATGCCGTGCAACTTTTCTTGGCTGAAAGGAAATAGGCACAAGATTGTCTAGTGTCTATATTCGGTTGTATTTATATGTGAAGCCAAAATTCAAAATCAATTTTGGTGCAATAAACAAAAAACATGTCACAGACGTCTTTGTATGTTAAGGGGTTAAGATAGCTCTGTAAGTCAGTAGGCTTAATACATACAAGTGAGAAGAAGTAAAACAATTTTTAATCATTAAATACATTTTTAATTAAATGAATCCAATAAAGTAGAAACAAAAAATTATGAAAAATACTGAATACTGAAAAATTAAATTTTCAGTAACAAAAAAGTGTTTGAGATGAATGAAACTATGTCTGGGAAGAATTCCAAATGGTGAAATCCATAGTTGTTATTTTTAGCCATAGAGGGGACACTACATCAAGAAGATGTTTTTATTTCTTTTTTAAAAGGTTGCAAGCACAAAAAGCCATACTTTGTGCAGCTGTTGTTTGTTCACCACTGATGTGTGCATCTATATGTTCATCGCAACTTGTGACACAAAGGGCAAGAAGTACCCTTTGTGAATCAGTTTTCCAACAACTGGTAAGCTGAAAGCTGTTTTGCATTATATCTCTATTGGAAGTCAGTTGATGCATGATGAGAGATATTTTGTTAAAACTTCCTATCCTTTTTTTTCTTTAAGTTATTGAAAAATTAATTATAGAATAGACCTGCACTTATCTCCAACAATATAGTCACAAGAATATACAAGTTAAAAAAAAAAATCTCTGGCACGAGCAAGCGGGTTTTTCCTTCCGGAAACTCAGGTTTTTCGTTCTGTAAACTCAAGAAAATCGACCGTAGAACCCACATTATTTCAGACATTAAATATATTGTGTTAGGGTTATGGACCACGAGATGGCGGCACATTTGAGCCGTCTCTCTTCACTGCATACCGCTTAATTAGTGATAGCCTTGGGCCATCTATCTCTGATTGGGTACCAGTGGAGATTGAACTGCCCACTCAGTCTCCAAAAGTTAGATAGGGCTAAATGGCCTCACTTACTCCTGTATACGGGAATAAAAAGGCGTTAGCTGAGCTGAGCTGAAAAAAAAAATTAAAAACAGTAATTAAAATTAAAAAAAAAGTGTCTCGTACTCCTCTAAAGGACTTTTGCATATTCTGTGAGGGAACACTTACTGCACTAGAGAAATTTATGGCAAATTTCGTCTAGTATATATATAAATATTATAATATATATAATTATATATAAATTTTGTCTAGTTCCACTGTGCCTGTGGAACTCTGGTCAGGACTATTCGGAAGGTGGTACAATGAATTAGTCCACTACAGTGAGTCAGTCACACACACACACACACACACACACACAGCAAAATCTTTGGTTGTAATTCATCTAGCTCATTAGATAACCAATCACATGACTGTATGATGCTATATATAAACCATTTTTCAGCTATGCCAACAACACTTATTAACATGAAAGCAATGGTAAATTTGTTATTAGAAGATGAGTTCTACATAATCTCGCAGCAAACCTGCATACAAATGAAGCTTTAATACACTATTAAATCAAATAGTCCAATATGAATATAACAGACCATCAGTGAATAGACAATTGAACAAGGTAGAACAATGACAACAGTTTCAAAATATATGAGCTATGCACTAGCATAATGCAGTACAGTAGATAGAATTTTTTCAAAATATTAACTTTCCGAAAGCTGAACAAACTTTTTTTTTGGTTATCTCACATATTAAACTTCATGCATGAAATTTATAGAAAGGAAGAAAAATAGGTTAAGAGTTTGGAGATGAAATGTGAATGGATGAATGATGACAGCCAATTCCAATAACATAAAATGCAGCAGAAATTGAACTATGTGAACAGTGGTGCAAATCTGAGCAAGTCTTACACTAGATGTGAGAACAGTATTCAATCATTGAACAGATTTGTAACTTGTATGTTTGTCCACATCTCAAATGAGATGTGGATGTACAGAAGAGCACTGAAGATCTCGTGGATTCAGAAGAAGAGAAATGAAGTTTTGGAGATGATGGGTACATGATAAACTACTGCCTGCAACTAATAAAGATGAGACTCTCTCAAATTTTAGAAAAGAAAGACAGTTCTTATGGTTCAACTTGAGATGATATAGTAGCATTTTTCAAAGGGAGTGTTGAAGTAAAGTTATCACCTTACTGAGAAATAAGACAGGACTGGATTTTGTTATAACAGTTAACGAGGTCAAATTCTCTAATGAAGAATGATATGAAGATTAGTAAGGGTGTAGAGGAAATACTCTGGAAATTCTGCCCATTTGTTTAGTGCTTTGTAAAATGAATAACAGGAACAAAGGGAAGAGTCATTACACAACTATGAATTGAATCTGGAGGAGGAAGCCAGGGATGTAAAGGAAAAAAAAAAGTAGATGAAGGAAAAATTTCGTGGTATCTGGAATTACTTGCAAAGTTTGAGGATAAAGATCCAGGATACAGGCCCAGAAGATAACCGAAATATAAGATATGGCAACAATGGAGACGTGTCAAATATCAGGTTAATTTGGAAGAAAACTGCTGACAGGAAGCATTAAATGACATGACATTAAATTAAATGACACAAAGCATTTAATGCTTCCTGTCATTTAATTTTTTTTAGTAATAGTATTATTAATAGATAATTAAGTTTACATTAGATGCCATATGACATAGATGTTGAACCTATGGCATGTAGCAGAATTTTGCTGACCTGTCAACGATTTACAGGTGATATCCTTTTATATGCTTATAAATTATTCAACTTTTTTTTTAATTGTTACAATAGGAACAAGTTAAATTTTGTTTTACACGAGAGAGCATCTATGAAGACATGCATATAATTGGTGCAGTATTAACAAAAGATCACGAGACTCAAAGATAAAAGCAAGCTGACAATTTTTGAATTGAAATGCTAATTCTCTTCAACCGAATCCCATAACATCTGCAACTGTCATAACAACATTCGCTATATACGTCTTAGTTTTAACACATTCATGATGGGGTATCGTTTATTGTTCCGACGGAACTTCTCATTACCAGCAGGCTCAACTCGCACAAGGTTTTGACCCTTGGCTGATTTTTATTGATGCTTGTTTGCATTTGAACTGGTAGGGGAACTCACACAAGCATTATATGCATGGTTCAATTCGTGGTAGAATTTTATTTGAAGTTAGCCTTTGTGATCTGCCATAATGACATCGAGAATTTCAAATACAATCAAACAAACACTGATTTCATATAATTGAAAAATTGTTAAAAAAGTTTTTAGTTAGATACTGTGCAACATATGGTTTTGCTCCAGTCTATACAGCATAGTTTCTGTGAGAGGGGACATGTGATTCATTAGTTAGCGTCGTTTTTATTTCAGCTGTCTCTAATTGCACTATTTGTTGAGAAATATATTACACAGACAGCAAAAGCCTCTGTACCTTATTCAGGGATACAATAAAACTACTTGTTTTTCTTGCATCTGCAGTATAATGGCTGTTGGGGAGGGTGTGTTGTTAACCGTGGGGAGCGAATTACTATTGCCTCACCATGAACAAGTTTAAACATTTTTTGTGTCCGAGGTATATGCAAAACTTTTTAATGTCTTTTTTCGTAAAGTAAAATCAAGGGTGTGAGTTACACGCGAGGGCAGGTTATGTTTGAGTAAATACGGTAAGCGTTTCTCTGACAAGTTGACATCCTTCTGCTGCCTCCCCTGCTCAGCTGACTTCTATTGTGAGTTACAATGCATAAATATATTTCTCACTACCATTTTTATTTTCAAACCATCATTAAAATCAATTTAATAATACAATAATCAATTTTACACTGAAAAATATTATAAATTTATATATAAATAAATATTACAAATAAAATAAAATATTTATAAAATTATAAATAATTATTTATAAAATATTATAATATATATATTATAAATAAATGAATTAAGTTAGATTAATTTTCTATTAATTTTCCCATATTAAAAACTTCTCGGCACATCAGCAACTTGAGTGCTAAATTTTTGGCACACGCACATAAAAAGGTTCGTCACCGCTGCATATAATGAGCCTTCATAGCTCTGTTGGTACAGACAAAGCTCTTCAGTAGGAAAGACTTGGGTTTGATTCCCGTTTATGACATGAAGAACCTTTATCAGGTGTTTTTAACTAAAAAGTGAGTTAGCTGGTCTCATAGTGGTGGAGGTTTTTCTCTCCCAAACTCTCAGGTTTTTAATCCCTCCAAAGAAGGCAAACCAGCCCTGTGAACACAAAGATCTAACACACGTGGAACACTTTGAGGAATGACAGTAACCTGCAATAGCTTCCTAGTCAGGGGGATCTAAATGCCAGTACTGGTATCCTCCTATATGCTAACAACAAGATACTATCGTCACTCCACTCTTTAGTGATGTGCCACACCAGTCCTAACAAGGTGATTCGGCTGTGTGTTCTTCTTTAGGCTTCCACCCTCTGAAGACTAGTTACTACAGAAACAACATCCATCTCATTAAGGATCTACTGCTTCCTGTTTTTCCAGGAACTTTACCTTCTATTACTGTTTTGAAAAATTCTCCTTGCAATTAACACATTTTCCACTCAAGTTAATATGAGAATATTATATTCACAAATTATGTCATGAACTGACAAAAAAAAACATAATTTAAATTTTGCATGGAAAAAGAAAAGGCTCATAGTTTACCATTCTTGGACATCTGCCTAACACACATAGCCTCCGGTAATTTATCAACCAGTGTTTATCGAAAACCTACCTTCAGTGCCAGATACATCTATCAAAAAGTCTGCTCATCACACCGCTCAAAAAATTGGTGTTATCAAGTCCTTAATTAATAGAGCACATAAGGTGTGCTCCTCTCCCTCAAGCTTACAACAAGAACTTCTCACTATCAAAAAGTTATTGGAATTTAATGGTTACAATCCTAATCAAATCCAGCAGATAATGGACTCCTATGTTCCAACACCTCAGGATTTTCCAACAGACCGCCCTTATATTTCTGGCATCTCGGAACTGATTGGTACAATTTTGAGAAAGTATCATCTCGTTCCCACATATTTTCTGATCAACAAAATTTCTCATCTGTTGCCATCTACAAAAGACAAACTGGCACCTCTATCATTAGCTGGCGTTTACCAGATGCCGTGTGAATGTAATTTAACATACTTTGGACAAACATGCTGTTCTGTAGAAAAAAGAATTAAAGAACATCAATATTATATCAAATACATGAAACCTCAAATTCTGGTCTGGCACAATATAGCATTGACACTAAACACAATATCCACAAGCACCTCTTCTTCTCCATAGATGCAGGTTTAAATATGAACGCCTTTTCAAAGAAAGTTGTGAAGCCCTTTTACATCAGCTAAATCTGAATCGGAATGATTGTCTCTCTCTCCCAAAAGTTTGGGAGATTCTTATCTTATGTAACCATCAAAAATAGTTGTTTAATATTTTTAATAATATTATTTATAATACTAATTTCTAGCATGCAGCAACAGTTTTTAATTGGAAAACCACCGACTACTGTATGTACTTTGTAATCTGGTTCCTTTAAGTTGCTTGTTTCTACACACTGATGATGTACTGTTAGTTTGAGTATGAAATATCCGTACTTTCATTTGATTAAAGTTAATTACTGTGGTTTTCATGTAATTTATTATTTATAATAAACATTATAATTTCTTTTAAGTGTTTAAATCATTTAAACCTACCATATCACCAGGTCTGTCTGAAAAACCTCCTAGTTCTTCATCTTGACAGGCCAAAATAAACTGGATTAATTTTTCCTGAAATCAGTAAGTAAATAAAGTAGTTATGATTTTAATATAATTTCTCCTAAATCATTGTTTTATAAATTTATATACTATTGATTATCATGTTTAGATTTTTATTTTTTTTTTTACATTTTTTTTTTCTATGCTTCATGAGTAGGAGAGAAAATGAGAAAGAACGTTAATGCTAAGATTTTAAGAAAAGAAAGTATAAGGATTTAGAATCAGTTATTATTAGATTACATTAGTGGTATTGAATTTTTTCTATAGTTCATAAAAGTGAATTAGATGCAAATTTATCATAATATTTAATAAATTAAAAATTGTAACAATTTTGGAATATAATTTTAAATATATCAGAATTACCTTATCTATCCAATGAAGGCGACCAAGAATTTTCAATGATGCTAATACCCACCACGAGTAACAAACATCAGGCAACTTTTCTGGTCGACCTAAATATTTTATGGAAGGTGCGATAATTTTTGTTATAGCTCTTCACAAGTTAATTTAACTGATACACTACAAATTATTTTCAAAAGTTGTGGCTAACAGTTAAAAACTAAAAAGAAATTAGCATACACTTAATATATACATAATCATTAAATGAGATAGCATTCAAGCAACTAAAAACTTTGCATATCATATAATAGAGATTTCTGTCCTTAGGAGCAATGAAGGAATTGGATCCAGTGTCAAACATGGTATCATGAATAGCTGACAAAAGTAAATTTCAAGGAACTACAAGAATAGTTTGTTATAGTAGATAATATGCTATAGTGAATTTTCTTTAGAATAGCTTTGTGTCTACTAGTACTTTTTTGGAAGTTTATTATTTATTATTATTATTATTATCTGAGACCTCCAGGGAGTCAAGGACTCATCGATGGAAGCTTTAAATTACCAACCCAGCTATCATACCGTCCCTTAAATTCTTTTCTTTTAAGGTTACACGGTGATCAGCATTTATATTTACGAATTTAGGGACACAAAACACACATGTTGAAATGATTATTTCACTTATTATTAATAAAATAACACTTGATGTTTCGACCCCTGTATTGAGGTGTGAGAATGGATCTTCCACACTTAGACCACCCAGGGGTTTACAAAATACAATGCACATGTAACCTGCCATACATAGGGAAAACAGGGCGAACCATTAGAAAGGACGAACACAAACGATAATTAAATACCTCCATTTTGGAAAAACCGGCCTTTCTGATCATGCACTCCAAACATACCACAGAATTGATTGGAAAGGTACCAAGTCCCTACACTGCACCAAAACCTGGTTTGAGAGGAAATTTAAAGAAGCATGTGAAATGCTCAAATGCTGAACAAAAATGATGGCCTAACCATTCCAAGAATGTGGAGGATCCATTTGCAACCTTTATAGCAACCAGAACATGCCAAAGAAAAATCTCAATACAAGAAGACTTCAAGTGTTTCCCCCCCCCTTAACATTCAATGGCAACTTGAACCATACAAGTCCAGAAGAAAACTGTAGTATAACAATCTGAACTGTACAAATCCAGAAGAATCTTAGTACAAGAGGACTTTAGCAGAGTTATTGTAGTTTTTATTTATTTATTTATTTATTTTTTTATCACTAGAGGCCAGGCTAAGAAAAAGATTAATTAACAGCATAGATTTAATTTACCTTTATAGAGTGCAAGAGCATGTAGCTTGGTTTCCTATACACATGTATCTTTCTGATGATGACCTCAATATAGGGGTTGAAACGTCAAGTGTTATTTTATTAATAATAAGTAAAATAATCATTTAAACACGTGTGTTTTGTGTCCCTGAATTCGTAAATATGAATTCCCTTAAATTCATTTACACTAGATGCACTGACTACCCCTAAGGGCAAATATTATTCCACTCACTCACTGCTCTCTGGGAGAAAAACCTAGCTCTTACCCCTTTCTTAACTGAGAACAACCTTAACTTCCATCGATGTCCCCGTGTTCTCTCCCCGCCTTCCATATAATGAAAAATTTCATCATTTGAAATGCTATAACACCCATTCAAAAGTTTATAGACCTCTATTATATCACACCTCTTTCTCCTATTAACCAGAGTCTGCAATCCACATTCTCACAATCTGTCCTCATAATCTAAATCCCATAATCCAGATATAATCTTTGTAACTCTTCTTTGCACCCTTTCCACAGCTTTTTTATCCCCTTGGAACCCAGGAGACCAAATCTGTGCACAGTAATGCAGGTGTGGTCTTATCAAAGCTTTATAAAGAGGCAAAATTACTTCCTTATCCTTATATGTCAAAGTTCGCTTCAACATAGCAATTATCCTCTGAGTTATATTTGCAACTTTTGCTATGTGACCTTTGAACTTTAAATTCTTATCCACCAATACACCAAGATCCCTTGGTGTATGGTGGATAAGAATTTAAAGTTCAGTTTCTTGTAGCATAACCCCGCTAATATAATATGCCGCTGGAACTCTAATCATGCCAAAGTTTATTATTACATTTACTAGTGAGACTCACTAGTAAAGGAACTGTAGTAATCTCTTACTACTTTTATTTTCTGATGGATTATGCTCAGTGGTGAGCTATAAGGGGCTCGCGCTAGCCCTTTGTTAATTTTTATTCAAATTTGAGAGCCCCTTGTTCTTCTTGTTTAATAATCTTGTAGAACTAGAAACATGCTACTATAATTGCTACTTTAAATTCATATGGATTTTCTGATAACTATACAAAAAATCATTTCATTGCATTTTGTTCTGATGGAACTAGTGTAATGTTAGGAAACAAATCAGGTGTTGCAATCAAACTTCTACAAAAATTTCCCAACATTGTGATTTGGCATTGCGCTCATCGTTTACACTTAGCATTAGACGATTCGATAAAAAACATTAAAGAAATAAATCATTTTGAAATATTTATGGACAAATTATATGCTTTTTATCATCAATCACCAAAAAATCAACGAGAATTAAATACGATTGCAAAAGACCTTGGTATTGAAATTTTAAAGATTGGCCGTATGTTTGGACCAAGATGGGCAACTTGCAGTTTACGAATGGCTCTTGCTTTGTGCAAGAGCCAGCTTTATGCAAGCATTTTGCATCGAACGATAAATATAAGGGCTTTTTAAACCGACTTCTCAATTTGGAATTTTTAAAAGATCTAGTATTAATGATTGATATCCTACAGGAATTATCATATCTGTCAGAAGCTCTACAAAGTCACAATATAAATATTATAAGGGCTAAGTTAGGCTTTTTTTTTTTTTTTTTTTTGCTCAACGATGTGAGCCCTTTGTTAAAATTTCCATAGCTCACCACTGGTTATGTTGTCAAAATACTCATTATTGTGGATTTTAATTAATAGAAACTTTTAAAATGAACTTTGTAACAGAACTTGGAGGCTATTGAAATAGCTTAGAAATGGAGGAAACAGTACAATAAAAGTAATTAGAGATGTAAAAGTCACATGAAAACTGAAGATAAAGATATTTGGGATGTCTGGAGTGATTCATTTGAAAAGTTGCTAAATGAAACAAGAACTGACAGAATAGTGACAAAATATTACAACAAAACTAAACATCTGTGTGAACATACATAGAGTGAATTGGTAAGAGATGGGTCATTAATCAACCTAACTGCTGTTCTGTACCAAGTCAAATATTCTTAAGAAGCTCTTAGGGGCAACCACCCCAAATGTGAGAGCAGTATGGGTGGGAAGATTTGCGATTTGTACAGAGTTAATAGTTGTTCGATGGCAAAGTAATGGCCTTGGATTACTTTACCTCTTGATTTTTTGGGTGTCAAGTTGTGATGTGTTTATGCTGAGAGAGAGGCTTGATACAAGAGTAATCCTAAGAAGAGAACCCCCCCCCACACACACACACCTCTTTGTTTGGAGTTTTGAGTATTGTCAAAAACAATAAGACTGGAAAAAAAAGGTTTTTTTTTTTTTTTTTTTTTTTTTGTAGGAAATAAGGCAGAACTATGTTTTGGTAGCAGTGACATTGATAATGTTATCTGAATCCCACTGAAGAATGGGTTGGAGATCAGAATTTAGGGCAGTGGAGGTCAATGTTCTGGAAGTTGTGATGATTTGTGTCAAATCACCACAATATAAGGAATCATTCACCATCATGCATAGTGGGCATCCAGTCTGAAAGTGCAGCTGCAGAAGATATGTCAGACCAAACGATTTTAGCTTACTTAATAGACTCTTGTGCCAGACCCAGTCAAAAGCTTTGGGGATATCAAAACTTTATTTTTTAGAGAAATGGATGACATAAGTAAGCATATCTCCTGTTCATTAACAATGCAGAATCCATACTGATGATTATTTAGTTGAGAGTTGAAAGAAACTGGGCAATTAGGTAAGAAATTGGTTTCACAAAAAGAATATTTGTCATCCTTAGGAATGCATTATATGTAGATGCTAGTGTAATAAGAGAGCATAAAAAGGCTGACATAGAACAAAAAACTGTACAAGGCTTTGATAAGATAGCATCTTAGCTAATGTGCTCAGATATTACAGATCCTAATTAGCCTTGCTAATACCTTGTCAACCACTCCAGAGATATCGAGTGACCTTTAACTAGTTGTTTCTGTCTTCTATAATGTTTTCATCCCAGTTTCTTTTCATTCTTTAGGAACCGTGTACGTGTTGAGACCAAATTGGTTTCCACACAATTGGATATCCATCCAATGGGAGGGGAGATATGATTGAGACATTCAAATTACTGAAGGGTTTCTATAAAATTAATTCAGAAGATATTTTTGAGAACAGGGCTGGTTGTGGGAGGACTAGGGGACATCCATGGAAACTGGGCAAAAGTGTGGTTAGTAAAGGTGTTAGAGCTGGGTTCTTTACTTTTAGAGTAGTGAATGAGTGGAATGCGCTCCCTGAGTCTGTGGTGGATGCTGTGACAGTGAATGAGTTTAAGGCAAGGTATGATAGATACTGTATGAATGTCAAATAGTTGTGATGAAAATGATTTGGGGCCTCCCTCGATGAGTCTAATGACTCCCTGGAGTTGCCCGTAATAATAATAATAATAATAATAATAATATGATCACTTGCATTCAAAGGAACACAATAAGAGAGAAATGCCATCAGGACCAAAAGATATTTTTGTATCTAATTTGTACAAGATTGTTCAAATCTGTTAGATGAAGGAAAGGGTAGGTCATGTTGAGTTTTTGGAATGATTGAGAGACCTTTCCTGAGATCAACTATGCATCCATTAGAGGAAAAAAATTTACAAAACTAGGAAGTTGGCTTTTGTTGTGAGCAATGATGCAGTAAAACCATCCAGGTGTCACAGGAGTAGGATAAGGGTTGGAAAATTCACAAAGATAATTCTATTAAGTTTTTTTTAAAATACTAGTAAGGTGCTATTGATATTATTATTATAATACAGGCTCCTCTGGTAAATTGATTCTTTGAAGGGGTGGGGTGGGGGGCTCTTCTAAATCACCATACCTAAATTCTTATCTCAATCTATTTGAAAAGTTTCACCAAAGATGCACCTCACAATATCTACGAGCAGCCCATTCTATACTCACCACATGCCACCAGAAGAACTTATGCTCTAAGTACAGAAGCTGAGTATCCGATACTGGTCACCATCCTTCTCCTAGACTTGGCACTTACATACATCACTCCAATACCTGTCATTCAGCTGCACTCTCCTATATCCATATCAGTTTTCAGGGATGATTCTGAGTTCTTCCCCCGCTCACTATGTGTATTTAAATCTTACTTTTGTCTATACTGTAAGATTTCCTTACCAACTTATTTCTATCATGTTTCCTTTCTTCTATCTGTTACTTAGATTCTGATAACCACACTCCCTCAATCTATTCTTATACGCACAATTCCAAAGGCATGATAGCATTCATAGAGCTTTTCAAAACTAGGAAGTCTCCTCATCTCCTTTGAATGCAAGTGACCATATCTGAGCACATTTAGCTAAGATGCAGTCTTATCAAAGCCTGTGAAAGGATAACTTTCCAACTTCTACAAGTTAGTGTCTTCTTCAATACTGCAGTTATCTGATGCAATGATTTAACAACCTTGAAAATGGTAGTTAGCACCTATTAATGGTAGTTGACAGAGCTGAAGTTTACCATTAATGATCATTATCACCTTTCCAAACTTTGCATCAACAACAAATAATTGTACATTACTATCTAAGACCAACCACAATATCATTAACATACAAGTTAAACAACGATGCTCCAAGTACAGAAGCTGAGGTATCCCATACTTGTCACCATCCTTTTCCTAGACTTGCCACCTACATATATCACTCCAATACCTGTCATTCATCTTTCCAAATCTTTCCAAATGCTTTAGCAAAATCTAAATGCAAAATGGATATACTGCTGCAGAGATACATCCATGCCCCTTATCTAATTCAGCATCATTCTACTAACATGAGTAAACTACTAAAGCAAGAGCTACCTTTAAGAAAGCCATGCTCCTGTTTATAGAGGATCAAGGTGCTGCTACCTACCCACCTCTGATTACAGATCCTAATTAGCCTTGCTAATACCTTGTCAACCACTCCAGAGATATCGAGTGACCTTTAACTAGTTGTTTCTGTCTTCTATAATGTTTTCATCCCAGTTTCTTTTCATTCTTTAGGAACCGTGTACGTGTTGAGACCAAATTGGTTTCCACACAATTGGATATCCATCCAATCCTGCTGCTGTGTTCAAATCCACTCTTACATTAGCTTCAATGCTCATTCACTTCTTTCCTAGCATTTCATTCATCCTCTGCATCCTGAGAGCTAATGGATCTATCTGGGATTTATACTTTACTAAAGTGATCACCAGTTCTAAAAAAGCTAACAATTCTCTACCTTATGCATTCACTAAGATTATTTTTCCATAATAAATCTTCCTTTCAATCATCACTTAAGAAAAAAATTCTCTCTTATTTCTCTTTAAAGGTCTGTGAAGTTAATTGTTTTTCATAGTCCAATTTCATCTTATGCAGCTCTTGTTTCAAAGTTTTATTCATCCATTTAACTCCCATGCAATTTATTTCCCAAAATCTAGGGAGGCAGGCAGATAATGCTTCTTTTAGACATCCTCTGACCATTTCCTAAGCACTCCAGATTCTTCCACCATGCAGTTTTTCACGATAAGATAGTCTTTCAAGTTGCCTTTTCATTCTTTCATAATCACCTGATTTATAGTCCCATATGCATATCCCTTTTTATTCAAAGCTTTCACTTGAATTCACAGTCCTCTTAATTTAGTGAAATCTGCAAAAAATAATCTTATTAAAAGACAATTTCTATTTCTTTTTCACAAAGCAAATACTATAAGGAAATATTCCAAAATGAAGAGAAAAAAAAATTTAAGTCTGGTTTCTTGAACAAGAATAAAAATATTACCATTGAGGCCACCTGAAGGTAACTGTCTTTCACATAACCACCATCCTAAGAGATCAGAATTAACACGATGTAACTGGCCTGCTATAGACAATGTTCCAAGACAACAATAAATCTGTTGAATAATAATTATAAAGAATGCATGTCATTAGGTGTGTGTATATATATATATATATATATATAGATAGATAGATAGTAAGATGGTATAGTATTGTAACGCCTAAAAATAAGACTTCTTACATAATTCCTCTGTAATTTCTACACAGATAACCAAGAAAAGTACCTCTTCCATATCAAGGATACTTTTTTGAATGACTTCTTTTTCACCAAAAAGGCAGAAGAAAGAGCATGGAAAACTTGATTTTAATATTCTATTCCTGATTCTTTTTCACAACGTAACAATTCCAACAATATTAAAAAAAAAAATAATAATAATAATAAAATAAAATAAAATTAGGCTCTAGAATTAACACCATCCTCTATCATCTTTACAATTTTTGCTCATTCAGCATCCAGACTTCCAGGTGATAGGTGACTTTCACTGAAGACCTATACCATGTTTATCGGGGCCTGAAGTGGCTTGCTAATATATTTGGCCACCAGAACAAGGACTCTGGTTTCTATTCCTATCCTTTCTCTCACACACTTGCGTGCATGCAAGAGAGAAAGGATAGGAATAGAAACCAAAGAAACAAACCAGCCTGGCTGCAGACAATACATGGGATCAAACCTGATAGTAATGTACCAGGAAGCTTCCCAACCAACTAGCATATTCTACTTCTACTTCTTTCTCCTTAGTATTCTGCAATTGAGCAGGTTCTTCTTTTAGTAGCAGAAACTTTCCTTCCACTCTCCTCTGTTCTTCTTCAAGGTTGTGTACCTGTCTCCATTGAGCACGTCATCTAGCATTGTTTTCCTTACTCTTCCTCTGGGTCTTTTTCTGTCTATTTTTCCTTCGATGGCATCTCTGATGATTCCATTCCCTCTCAGAACATGTCCGATCCAATTTCCCTTGCTTCTTTTTATCCTCCTTAACAGACTTCTTTCTTCTTCTACTCTTTTTAAGACCTCTTCATTAGTTATTTTATCTGTCCATTTGATTTTTTCCATCCTTCTCCAAATCCACATCTCAAAACTTTCCAAAATCTTAATTTCTTCTTTCTTCAATGTCCAAGCTTCAGATGCAGAGAGGGCAACACTCCACACACACATAACATTTTATTAGTCTTTTCTTTAGGTTTCTATCCATTTTACTTCTGAATAAATTCCATTTTCTATTAAAGGCATCTCTTCCCATCGCTATGCTTGCTTTTATGTCACTTTTACATCTTCCGTCACTGTAATAACACTTCCTAGATATTTAAATGTCTTTACTTGATTCAATTTTTCCCCATTTATTCTGATATCCATATTTGCCTCTTTCCTTATTATTTTCATCACCTTTGTTTTTCTGATGTTAATTTTCATTCCATAATTGATACAGGATTCCAGTAATCTGGTCAACAGATGTTGTAGTCCTGTTTCAGTGTTCGATAGTAATGCCTTGTCATCTGCGTATCTTATTGCAAATATCTATCTACCTCCAATCTTTATTCCTTTTTCTGAATTCTCCAGTGCTGCTTTGGAATACATGTTGAACAAAATTGGAGACAGAGAACAGCCTTGTCTTACTCCTCGTCCAATGATACCTGGTTCTGGTATCATGTCTCTCACCATGGCAGTTTGTCTCATATATAGTGAGATAATTAGCCTTCTGTCTTTCCAATCTATACCACTTCCACTTACTCTGTGCTTTAATAGTTTCTCAGATTCCTTCCAGACATGATTTAGCACAGAGTAAGTGGAAGTGGTATAGATTGGAAAGACAGAAGGCTAATTATCTCACTATATATGAGACAAACTGCCATGGTGAGAGACATGGAGAGGAGTAGGCTCCCTTTTTTGCCTTAATAGCAATACACTTCTACAGTTTGCATCATTCAACCAATTTGAATCAAATTTGGAAAATACTTTCCTTATACTGTTTTATTCTCACCCTGATCATATAGACTGGAAAGAACTATCCAGTCCAATCAGACATAAATGAAGGGGGGGGGGGGGCTATCCATTACTGACATCTATAGGTCACACATTCAACTGATTTCAACCAATTTGAAATATAGGTGCTCTTTATGCTGTTCAAGGTCCCTCAGAAATCAGCTTAAATGGTTTTATCTTCAGAGACATACCCACAGGTCACACTGTTCAACAATTTTTGATCAAATTTAGAATATAGCGTAAAAGACAATGATATTCTAAATTTGATCAAATTTAGAATATCATTGTCTCTTATGGTGTTAAAGATCTGAGAAATTTCAGCCTAATTACATTTAAATGAAAGGAAGTTGCAACATTTTTAATCAAAGTAGCTAAATGTTGATTACATCACTTGCTTATCATATTTATAAGTAAACAGAAATAATTGCAACATATGGCATTTATATTAATATTACAAAGATTGACAATCTTATATTGGCATTACCTTATAGATGCCAGCCTGGTTGGCCGAGTGGTTAGCATACCCACTCTCCAACCAACAGCTCACAGGTTCGAATTCTGCTGTCGGTATAGATGTTTGTGAATGTCTTTAGGTGGAAAATAATTTCATTGTCTGGTGTGAAACCACTGCTCCCACTTATTAGAGGCCTAAAGTGCCTTGAAAAAGTTCCATTTTTTGTCCCTAGAGCAGGATTTCCAGACTATGTAAAAATAGATATAAAAAATCTTTAGCTGACCCACAGTACAAATGTATCATAGGTTTACTAATAACTTTTAGTGGGCAAGAATCACATAAAAAAAAAAGTTCTTTTAGATATTTTATTGGTATGATCCTTTTTAACATTACAGAATACAAGCTAAGCTGAATTTAACAACCAACTATGAAAACAATTTGATCATAAAAAAAAAAAGTAGCTCAAATAAAGAAAAAGCAATAGGACTATTGAAAAAGGTAGAGAGAAAAAGTAGAAAGTGTATGGACTCTGCACCCACATTTAATTATATGAAGGGCAGTAAGAAAGTAATGCCTGCTATTTCCATCAACCCTCCCCCCACCTCAGAAAATATAATTTATAATTTAAATGTCTTATATAAACAAGGATTAATCTATTTTTTTGCAAGCATTTTGTCATTTTTCAACAGTCTCTACATACTGTTACCACTGTTCAATGAGGTGCAATATGCTGACCCTGTAAATGTCTTTACTTCAATACGGGAACTCTTCATGAACAAATTGTTTCAACTCTTCATCATCCACAAAATGGGATCCTTCAGGCAGCCAAACAGGTAACAGTAGTCAGATCAGCCCAGCCAAATGTTGCAATTGTATCCCTGTGTGCAAACTAGTGTCAGGCTGGGCATCATCATCATAAAGAAGGAGGTTTCACCATTTATCAAGTATCTGACCCACCATCTGTGCTTATATCAACAGTGTCATCTCTATACACATTTTTCAGATGGGTATGAATTTTCACTGGACTCACCTTTTCCACAGTAAGGAATTCAATCACCATTCTCTGCTTTGTATGTGCATCTATATAACATCAACCATTTTGAATTAACTGTGTGCTGAGCTGATGTGAAAGATCACAGCTTCACTCACTGTGTGTAAAGATTTCTGCAACATTCAAATTGAAAGAAAAAAAAATAGATGTTACTTCTGTACCAACTCTCATACCTATTTTCTATCCAACTTCTTTTTTAGTTTTATCCTAAGTTGTTTTCAGATTAACATCATGTCAAGATCCTCATGAAAATGTGTAAATAATCTGAGTTGGGATGAGTTGGTTGGCATTACAGCTGAGGTGATTAATGTGAGTGGAGTTCTCTGATGAAGAAGGTACATCAGCTGTAATTAAAGTTTATGCTCCTTGCATTCTAGCCAGGAGGATTGATATCTAAGTCTTTCTAACCAAAGGACATCATTATGACCTTTGGTTAGAAACGTCATAATGATGTCATCATAACGTTGGCATTTTGCTTATTAATGCCAACCAACTCATCCGAACTCAGATTATTTACACATTTTCATGAGGATCTTGACATGATGTTAATCTGAAAACAACTTAGGATAAAACTAAAAAAGAAGTTGGATAGAAAATAGGTATGAGAGTTGGTACAGAAGTAACATCTATTTTTTTTTCTTTCAATTTGAATGTTGCAGAAATCTTTACACACAGTGAGTGAAGCTGTGATCTTTATGAACGGACATCATTATGAACTGTTCCATCTTACCATTTAGTGGTATAGAAAAAATATCACAAGAATAAAAATAGATTATTATATTTACGGCTATTTTGCCTGCTTCTGTTTAGGAGTGCCCCTGTTTAAATGTCATTGGCTTTTTACTCACGGATTTTTAGGGCATTGTAGATGTATATTTACCAATAAATATATGTAGCATAAAGGAAGAGAAATTACAGAAAATCTCTAAACAGTGCTTGGAGCATTTTAACAAGAATAAAACTGATTTTGCACGTCGATTTATTACTATGGATGAGACGTGGATTCACCATTACACTCCAGAATTCAAACAGCAGTGGACAGAAGCCAGTTGTTCAGTGCCAAAGAAGACAAAGTCGGTTCCATCAGGAGGAAAGGTCATGGCATCGCTGTTTTGGGATGCTAAAGGCATTTTGCTTATTAATTATCTTGAAAAGGGTAAAACAATAACCAGGGAATATTATTCCAATCCTTTAACCAGACTAGACAAAAAAAATTCATTTATAAAGACCCGGTTTGCAGAAGAAAAAAAATCATCTTTCATCAGGACAATGCACTGGCCCATAAAAGTGTTTTGGCAATGGGAAAATTAAGGGATCTACACTATGAATTGTTGGAACATCCACCCTATTCCCCCAGATTTAGCTCCATCTGACTTCTATCTCTTCCCAAATCTAAAAATCTTCCTCGCTGGTCAGCGAATCAAGAGGTGACTGCAGCTGTAGAGGGGTATTTTGCAGATCTTACTGAGAACTACTACAGGGATTGGATAATGGCGCTGGTGCATCGCTGGAATAAATGTATTAGTCTTAAGGCAGATTATGTTGAAAAATAAAAATAATTTTCAAATTATATATTCGTTTTTTCATTGTTAGGCTGAGAACTTTTCAGAACACCCTCGTAGCTGTCTCCAACAATATGTCTAATGTTGGCAAACAGCTGATATATAATACCAAAATAAGTCAATTACTTTGTCCAATTCTTTCTATACTTGATTGTGACAAGTTCTTTTTGTGCACCGAAGATGCTGATTTGAAACCACAAGAATATCTTTAAACAAAAAAGTGTTTAAGAGATTCTTATAAGTTAATTGCACTCTAACTATCACTATTTTTCTATATAACTCTTAACAATAGTTGTTGAAAGTTTTTTACTTGCTTATATTACATTATAAATTAAAGATACCAAGAAATCATATACTTGGTTTAATCCATTATCTAGGTGTAAGCAAACAAAGTTTGCATCTGAAGTATCTTTCAGGACTGGGACAACTCGTGGCAAAGGTGGTATATGACTTCACATCACTTGCCTTAGTATCCCATAATGCAAAGCACATCTCCTTGCAGACATATATAATGCTATGCATTATTGGAAGGGCAACTTTTGACAATGCATATAGGAAAATATGACTTCTGCATTACTTCAACCTTGGTATCTCACCTCCAGGTCTAGCTCCCACTGATGAGATCTCAATAAATGTTGAAACCGGTCTGGGTAGTGACCCTTCCCATAATGCATAGCATTATATATGGCAGGGAGATGTGCTTTGCATTATGGGATACTAAGGCAAGTGATGTGATGTCATACCACCTTTGCCACGAGTTTCCCCAGTCCTGAAAGATACTTCAGGTGCAAACTTTGTTTGCTTACACTTGGATAATGAATTAAACCAAGTATATAATTTCTTGGTATCTTTAATTTATAATTCTTAATAATAGTTTTAAGTAAGTTGCCATGTTATATAAGTAAACAAACATTTACCTGTCCTGCATGTGTTTCTGATCCAGGCCTGCACCCAAATCCTCCATCAAAATTCATACACGATACCACAAATTCCACAGTCTTATTTAGATTTATTGCATCTAATCTTCCCTTGGGAGGAAAAAAATCATTCCTTGTGAATTTAATACAATCATTTTCTGATGCTAACATATACCCTCAAGAGGTATACACCAGCTCAGATGCCACAACAAAGCAAAAGACAAGAAAATTAATACAACTGACACTAACTACAGCACACTTATAGGATCTACTGGAATAGTTGTTATAGCAAATAATTTGCTATAGTGAATTTCTTTTACCACAACATTATGTCTATAGGGCTTTCTTCAGGACTTGGAGTGAACTACCAAAAATCCTCTCACCCACCATAATGGTTTAGCAGAAACCATTATAGTGAGTGATTTTGTTATAATGGTGTATGCTACAGTAAGAGTCAGCTGCATGTCATTACTACTTTATTACGAACAACTTTCTTACAAGCTGGCCTATTAATTATCAATTATCTATCGCAGCTCCAATTTCGTCACCTTGTAAGTTTCCATCTTTTAGAACTTCTAAATGCTAATACATCAATTTGGGCCAAAAAGGAGGACAGAAAACTTTTTCTTCTAAGATAGCCAAGATTTCATGGTTGCAGCATGTATAGTGCTGATCGAACTGATGTTCTGGCCTCAACAACATGCAGTATATGGAATTTCAGCATAGTCCCGGTGTCTGTACCAGCCAATTCTCTACCTACAGCTTCATGCTAGTAGGCCATTTGCAGCCCTATATATATATATATATATATATATATATATATATATATATATATATATAGTCATACCCCGAAGTTACGCAGTAGGTGGGACCAACAAAAAGCACACATAAGTGGAATTTGCATAACTTGGAGTATAAATTTGCATGTAATTTATATATACAAACATACAAAATATTAGTTAATTGGGACCAAAGGTTTACAAAAACACCTATTTTTTTAAGAAATATAATCATAATTGTAGTTTTTCATACATAAAAAAAAAGAAAGTTATTTTGATGCCGATGGTTTCATAAAATCTAATAGATTCGTCTGACGGCATAATGTCTTTTCCTTGTCACACAAAATTTCCTCATAGCAAGCTAATGATTTTTTTATTCCTTGCCTTGTGGCTACAATTCGTACCTCGTTAGAATCTATGTCCTCCAAAATCTATAAACCTTTCTTTTATGATTGTTCTTAGTGTGGATTCCTGTAGATCGAACTTCTTTGCTAGCTCACAAAATTTCATTCTGTCATCAAAATCCTTAATAATGTTGAGTTTTGTTCTAAAGTCAATGTTTTTCTTTTTTTGCTAGCTGTAGAAGAATCGGACTTGCTTCTTTTGGACCACATTATTATTTTTTATGTGATAAAATTTTTATCAAGAATATAACATTAAACAATCGCAAGGTTTGTAGACTATAAAAATCGTGTATGAATGGAGACCGCGCAAAACACGTCAGTGCTTGTTCACAGCATGTGCGACACTGGCGAATGCGGCCGGTGCTGGAAAGATACGACTAGTGGTGAAGTGGGAATACGTACATATAAGAAACCACGTAACTCCGGATTCACGAAAGTCGGGGTATGACTGTGTGTGTGTGTGTGTGTGTGTACCCCCCCCCAATCAAGAGGCATTAAGTGATCAGAGAGTGAAGGAAACTATCTAGGAGTGAATTAACTTAAGCAAAAGTTCAAGGTGGGACATTCATGTTCTCACAGAAACAAATTTCTTTGGTATAAGGCATTATTTGATAGCAGATGAATTTCATCGTATGGCATAATACTAACACTTTGCTTAATAGAACTCTGAAGTTAAAAATCACATTTTGATTCTTGGGGAAAAGATCTAGTTTATCCCTCCGTCCCCCCATTTCTTCATGTAACATCAGTGATTCAGAGTTACATGAAACATCATGGAGAGACTCAACATTTTAAAATTCTTTTTTAATGGTGCCAAATAAAAAACAGTTATTGTAAGTTTATTATTCTATAGACTAGCCACTAGACAGTATAGTGCATCAAACATAACCTAATAATCTAGGTCAGATTATTTTTTTTATGGGACTCCGTCAGGAAAGGTTGTAAACCTATAGTAAATTGGTACCATGGATCAAGACTGGGAGGAATAACTACAAATATACTGTTTTCACTTTGGCATTTTCCAGGATAATGAAAAGGCAATGACAGCCAACTTCAACACTTTGTTGAAGCATTTGTTCGACAGCACTTGCCTGCAAATCAGAGATTGAGTGGGGGGATTTTCAACTAGCTATTCCATAGGGTGGCTGTTATGGGGAAGAGCTATACTGGCTTAACATACAACCCTCAGGTTGGCCCATTTACAGGTTCACTTGTATGGCACCTTCATATTCAAGATTCTGACATTTACAGCCTCTAAAATCTAAATGACTGATATTTTAGTCACTAAATTGCATTCCTGATATTTTCTCAGCCTCCAAATCCAGGTCCCCAATCGCTCAAAGTATCCTATTGCACTTAAGCATTTTAATCAGCCATTGTACTTTCCAATGTTCTTGAATGACTATATTTTCAGGCAGTGTTTACAGGATGAAAAACCCAGGCTATCTGAGAGAAGAGCTCCGCTTTTCTGTTAAAACTAGCTAACACAGATATAAAATGGCCATTTATTTCAGAGAAATGACTACTTTTTTTTTTCTTTTTCTAACCAAAAGATGCAGGTTTTGTCATCCTAGCTAAGCTGTGAAGGCACTACATTTCCATAGCAGACCTCTGGAAAAATGCTAAGGGCAGGATTGGAGAAACCAGGTAATTATGCCAAAGGTCTATCAAGAGCAAACTACCATTCTGCAGTCTTCCTCCTCTAGTATGTCTGGTTTCCTCTTTGGTTACTCATTGTATGTGATTATTTGCAGCTTTTAATCCTTTAATTTCTTTAAATAAAATAAGAAGTGCTCTCTGTATTTCAGATATACTGCTTGGAAAGAAATCAATAGACATCCCATGGGCAAGCTGTATCATGCCATGTAACGAGTCATGTGTTTGTAACCAGTATAAATTGGAGGAATATGACACTCCTAAGTCAGTGCAACTGTGCCCAGATGAAATAGCTGTGAGAAGGAAACTGATGGAGTTTGAAAGAGGTGTTGTAATAGGATATTGCAGGTCCATCTGTTCGACAAACTGTTGACAAATTGTGTAATCCCAGGTCAACAGTCAGTGACACCATGCTGAGATGTTAGCACAAGGAGTCAAATGCAGGTGTTATCCACACTCACCAAATGTGACCATAGGATGCTACAAAGGATAATATGTAAAAACTGCCATTCCCTGGCCGACATATTGAATGTGGAGTTCCAGGCATCAACTGGAATGCAAATCTGCACCAAAAAAAAACTGAGACTCACAACATGGGTTTCCAAACCCACATTACCCAAACTAACATACAGTCATCTTCAGTCGTGCAAAGAGAGTGGGACATGGAAGCTTGGAAAGCTGTGTTATGGAGCAACAAATTATTCTATGCCCTCTACCAAGTAGATGGACAGGTCTGGTGGATGCCCAGGAAACATCTTTTACAAGAGTGAATAACCCTAACTATGAAATTCAGAGGTGGTGGTGTGATATTGTCCTGTTTTGGGCTCGGACCTCTGTTTATGGTTACTTGAACAATGAATTCTGAGAGGTATCTGAATATTCTGGACAATGCAATGCTTTCTACTTTGTAGCTTTTCTGCAGAATTGATGCAAGACAATAGTAACATGTCATAAGGCTGCTGCCATAACTGCGTGGTTTGTGGACATGAACTTCACCACACTTGACTGGCCTCCACAGAGAAATGATCTCAACCCTATTGAAAATCTGAGGAATGAACTGGAGCATTGGGTGAGGTTGAGGGATATCTTCCCATAACAGTCCAGGACCTCATTGCATGCTTACAGGAAGAATGGTCCAAATTCCCATTGATTGCTATCGTTCACTTGTGGAAAGTATGCTCTGTAGGATTGCTGCAGTCATTACAGCGAAAGAAGGTTCTACATCTTAAGGTGGATGCCATGGCTGTTTGTTCCTCACACTATGGTGTCCGTTGACTTTTTTCCAAGCAGTGAACTATCATTCTTCCTACCTAATGTATATCAGCAATATTCTTTTCCTGATCATAAACTCTGCTCTTCATACACCTGAGATCTGCAAAAGTAACATCAAGAATATTTGCAACTACTTTGCCAGAAGTTGTTCTCTGACCTGTTCTCAAATGGGCAAAAATAAGAGAAAAATTTAGTACACTAATCCACTCTTTCCTTATTTTTCATAAAGAAGAATCTGCAACACATTTATTCATGGCTTTGAACTCAACATCTTCTGTACTACTTCTTTCATAAACTTGTAATGAAAAGCATGATCTCAAGACTATATTTGTGGACATTTTACAAAAGATCATATCTAACACTAATGGAAAAATACCTAAATATTTTTCAATTATGGAGAAATATACTGTTCTCCAATAAGCTAACAACATTAAGCAACAACATTAAATTCCTCAGATCAATCTGAAGTCATTTGTCTTTATGAAAAATAACTCCAGATTGAGATTCCACCCTTAGTTTTAAAGATGAAATATTTCTTTTTCAAGTATAATGATAGTTTTCAAGCTTTTCTCAGCATTAACATAACTATAGCTACCTTAGCATACAAAAGTATTGGACTTCACTTCTAAAACTGATGTTATGTCTCCTCTAAACACCTTTTTAACTCTTTACAAATCCTCAACTTTTCTGTTACAGAATATTATTTCAATTTCTGGGGAGGTATCTCCAAGCCTTAAAAATTCCACCAGATTTCTTCCACAAAAAAGCAATCAGACTGATTAATGACCCCTTTTATACCAACTTATTCCATTATCTGGTGTAGTACACAATGCCTGTTTGTTCTTTGTTTATGAAGGACCTCTACAGGCAGTGTTTCTCACAATATGCTAAAATTCAAATAGCATCAATCATCATGTCAGTTTAACACTGTTATTATTAACACCTCTGGAATGTCGAGTATGAGGAAAGATTGAGAAGATGTAATTTGCAGAGTCTGGTGGACAGGAGGAAGACGGGAGATATGATAGAGACCTACAAGTTGGTAAGGGGATGTTATAGGATCAATGGTGGAGAAGTTCTACAGAGAATAGTGGGAGATCAGGGGAGAACCAGAGGTCATCCCTGGAAACTGTATAAAGAAGATGTGAGTAGGGTAGTGAGAGGCAGGTTTTTTTTCGTGCAGAGTTGTGAATGATTGGAATGCCTTGCCTGAGAGTCTGCAAGGAGTTTAAGTGTGTTTAAAACACGGTATGATGAGATGTGTGTGTGTGTGTGTGTGTGTGTGTGTGTGTGTGTGTGTGTGTGTGTGTGTGTGTGATAAAAGGACCTCCCAGATGAGTCTTTGACTCAATGAGGTCTTGGGGTAATAATAATAATAATAATCTCCATGGAGTCCGGAGACTCATCACGGGAGACCCAAATGAACCATCATACACATAAATCCTATCAAACCTCTCCTTGAATCCATTCACTGTCAAAGAACTAACACCAATTCTGGCAATTCATTCCTCACTTACCACTCCATGCAAAAAAAAAAAAAAATGTCCCCTTTCCTCTGTCCAATCAATGTCCACATAGTTAAAGTCTCCCATAATAATTGTTCGGCTGACACTTGTGTTGATTTGCCAATACATGGCATCTTCCTGTGGACCTCCTGGTCTATAGCTGCACCCAACAATGTATTTTGTCCCATTTGCCTCTATCCCACACCACACAGTCTCAAATAAACCATCTTCCTCAGACCTAATATCCTCTTTAACTTTTAATTTCGTGGTTGTAATTTTGCAGATATCATCAGCAACACCCCCCCACACACACACCCACCTCCTGTCCTATTCCTTCTATCCCTCCTGAAAATACAATACCCTTTACATTCTATCCCTTTAGCTATATCAATTTCAGTCAACCGGGTCTCAGTGATGCCTATAATTTTTGGCCAAGATGAGCTTTACCAATGCCCAAAACTCCTCACCCTTATTCCTGATACTTCTTGCATTTGTGTACATGCATTTCAATATCCCTTTGTACTCATAGTTACCCTTGTGTGATGTCATTATCAACCCATTTAAATTGGAGACCTGTGAAATCCCATTTGGCATTGCATAATCATTACTGTACCCATGCTCATTTATCACAGGGATGGCTAGACACATGCTTGATTTCATCCTCTCTAATATCTCTAGTTTTCCTGGTTTTGCACTACACATTCTCACTAAACAACACTTTCTCCAAACATCTAACTCCAAAACCATTCAAATGCAGTCCATCAGGCATATACAAGTCCTTTCGTCCATCAAACTCCATATATCAATAAACTGCACACCATTCCTCCTGCACAATCTTCTCATTGAGAATCACAGACCTTCTTCTCAGTTCTGTCCTATCATACTAAGGCAGCAGACTCACAATCTTTACTTTCTTGCTCTTAATTTTCGTTTCCAATAACAACTCTTTCACATCTTCTTTCATTGTATATTTCTCACCTTTCAAATCATTTGTGCCAACCAATACAATCAACTTGTTCACCTCATTCTTCTGCATACTTATAGCATCACTAACATCCTTTATATTTGCACCTGGAAAACATGCTTTTGTCACTTTCTCATTAATTACATCTCTTATCATTAAATCCCCATAATACTATAGCTTTTTTTCCCACTTTCTCACTTTTATGCTTTTCCCATTCACTCTTTCTTTCATGCTCCGTCCTTCTGTACCACCTGCCAGTTGTTTCTCCAGTTGCTCAAGTTCATGTTTTGTCCTGTGAAGGAGTCCACCTAAGCATGCAATTTCTTTCTGCACTAGCATCTCATCACCCACATTACTTTTAACCACTTCATTCACACTCTCAGTCATGTTTGTGCACTATCACTTACTGCTTCCACTACTACATTCTGCATGATATCTTGACAATCCTGCCTTATATCCTTATTATCAGTCACTTCATTCTTTCACAACTTGCATTTCTTATATTCATTTACAACAAACATTCTTTCTGTTCTTGCCCTTATACCACAAACCCATTCATCTAGGCAATGAATACATCAAATATACCATACATTGAACTAAATCATCCTCTTCATTTATCACTGCTACTTCTAGTCTATGTGTTATTGTCTTTATTTACAAATACGAAGATCTCATGAAAGATGAAACGTAGCCAACACCTTTCTGCAGCAAGTTGTGTGTGGTTTGACTGCTATAAAGTCGCTATGCATTGCACAATGTCAACATGACTAGCAAGGCTGCAGCAGCAGCAGATCATGTTACCACTTAAAATGTTCATTTTCTCTTCAAAGCAAAAATAGTAAGAGGATGTTCTCCACCAAATAAGGTGTTCAAAACTAGATGAAATTGGCCTGTTTTGGAAGCTTATGACTGGTCGTACCTACCTATCCAATGAAGAAAAGACAGCTAAAGACTGCTATGTTGCTTTTGGGAGGCAATGCTTCCAGGGACTACAGAATAAGATCTCTCATGGTATACTACTCAGAAAACTTGTAATGATTGAAAGGATACATAAAGGCAAGACTACTTGCTTTTTGGAGAGGAATAAGGAAGGCTGGATTACATCACAGATTTTCAGTGAATATTTTCTGGGAGAGTTGCATTGATGTATTGATCTTGAAAATAAAGAGTTACTTTGTTATTTGTTTTATACATACTGAATATTTTATTTACTATTTCTATGCCTTAATATGAATGAAAAATTGGTGCATTTTTGATTAAACTGATCTTGAAAGATTGGAATCTGCTTGTTTGGGAATGCAACTTCATTAAAATGAGAGCTACCTGTGTAATGACTATGTGTTTATGGTAAGCTGTAATCAAGATAGGACTCCATCTAGAGAAAGTGGTGCTTATAACATCTCCAGCACGGGATAGCTTATAACAACAGTTGAAATTAGATATCACTTTGATAACAGAGGCATATCACCATTGCAGATCAACAAAATATTTTTCTAAGTATAAATTTTCTCAACTTATTGAGGGAGTCATAAGACATTCTAATAAAAGGAATATATAGAACATCTATATATAGAATGACCAAAAGCAAAATTTCCCAAATCAGACACCACACTATCATCAATTTATACAAGTTACATAGCAAAGTGTGGAGATACAATATATATATATATATATATAAATAAAGATAGGATATTACAAGTCTCACTGGTTACAAAACAAAAATTATAAATAAACTTGTTGGAAGTTTATTTTCCACTTGGTTAGACTATAATAAATTTAGTTTAATTTATTATAGTTGTCTCAGTCCTGAAGATACTTCAGGTGCAAACTTTGTTTGCTTACACTTGGATAAAGGATTAAACTAAATTTATTATATATATATAAACTATTTATATCAAGCCTGGTTGGATAGTCTCTTCAGGTTGGAATTCCACTATGGAATTGACATTTGTAAATGTTTTTAATGAGGGTTTTCAAATTATCTAGCCCAAATTAATGTAATTTAGGTTTGCAACAATTTTGGATGGGATTCACAAAATAATCAGTCCTGCTATTTCGAATTACTGCTTAATATAAATACAATCCTAACCAAATCATTCTATAGTGGGGAAAAAAAAATTTTACATTTTTTGTTTAGTTTTGAATGTATACATGATTAAATGTATACAGACACAAGAAGCATTTGATGTAACTTTAAAATCAAAATAATAAAATAAATGGAAACTGATTTACTTACCAGTAATGCTAAACAAGCTACAGCACAGAAGGAAAATCTGGTATCAACTTCTCCTAAAAAAAAAAAAAAAAAAAAAGGGGGGGGGGCATATCAGAATGTTCTTTATAGAAATTTATATACAAATAGACTTAATTATACAGGCCTACATAATTAGATACGCCTGTGTAGAATTTGAGATGGATTAGCTGTCATTTAGTTACTGTGCACATGAAAAAAATAATCATTTTTCCTTATCACATACAGTTCTCACAAAATGGAGTATACTTTTTCACAATATCTGAAAAAAAAAGGAAAAGAAAATTGTTCTTGTAATAGCAAATTTGAGAACCATGTATTATGGAAGTATCTGGCATGTCTGTGGTAGAACATCATTCTAAACTTATATGAGAATTAAATAAAATAGATGGCACAAGTACAGAAGTATTCAGAACATCACTACAACATGTCAGTTGAAATACTTTTTTTTTTTTTTTTTTATAACACAAATCCTACCCACTTAAGGTTGTAAACCAACAATACCTTAGTACTATGGGTGGAATAAGGATTTTTTTTTCTATCTTATATATTTCTCTGTATTTCATCATCATCATCATCATCAAATTCCTGACATGTATCCTCTAAGGGTGTACAGGATATGATAGTACTACATGAAACTTACATCATTACTAACTTCTTATCTACAATTTTCCTCCAAATCAATCTGTTACCTGCCAAGACTCCAACATTATCAAATCTTATATTTCTATCTTCTAAGGCACTTTTTACTGTATCAATCCACCTATATCTTGGTCTTCCTTTGGGTCGTTTTCCTGCCAACGTGGGAAATAACACTTGTTTTGCTAATCTTTCCTCTCTCATTCTCTTTAAGTGACCATACCACCTGAGATTAGCTCTGCTAACAGTATCAAGTTCTTTTCTACCATCCTCGTTTTTAATATGATATTGCCATTGCTGCTATCTCTTCATGTCCCTAATCTTTCTCAGAACTCTCACATCTGCAGTCTCTAGTCTTTGGTCAAGTGTTTATTTCTAACCCAGCTCTGAGATCCATAAGTTAAAATTGGTTTGAACACTATCTTCACTAAAAATCGTGCCTAAGCAGCTGAAATGTTTTACTTGTTCTATAGGTTCTCCATTCACAATGCAGTTGATATTTTCAATGTTTCTGCCTATTTTCGTTGTCTTTGTATTTTTAATGCTGACCTTCATTCCATATCTATTACAACAGCTATTCAATTTAGTCAGAGAATCTTGCAGACTTGTAGCGGATTTATTTAGAAGTATAACATCATCCGCATAAAGCAAAGAGCTGACATTAACATCTCCAATTTTGATATCAGGTTTAATACCACTTTCCTTCATAATGCGATCCATATAGATAATGAATAAAAGAGGGGATAATGTACATCCTTGTCTGACACTAGATTTAACATTAAACCATTTTCTTGTACTTCCTTCAATTCTAACTGCTAACTTACAACTCAAATAAAGACTAAGTATTGCTGATATAATGTCCGATTGACACCATACAAATGTAGCATTTTGAATAGCTTCTCTATTGGCACCTTGTCAAGAGAGACAAGGTACCAAGATCCTTTTCCGATATGCCTTTTCTAGATCTACAAACCTTAAATACAGATCTTTGTTATATTCCCATGATTTCTCAACTATTTGTCATAAAGTGAAAATCTGATCCTGACAGCCTCTATTTGGCCTGAATCCAGCTTGTTCTTAACCAAGCTTCCCTCTAACATCCTTCTCAACCGTTTCTGAAGTACACTTGCATAAATTTTACCAGGAACACTCAGTAGAGAAATTCCTCTGTAATTCTTGCATTCAGTTTTATTTCCTTTTTTATATGATAATTAAATACTTAAGGAATTGACAGCGTACACTAGAAATATAAATTAAATCAACTTTAATATATACTTTCCAATATTTCGGCAACGTCACATTGCCATCTTCATGGGAACTTAAGATAAAGATGTTCAAGTATGGATATATATATTGCTGAATGCATGCCTGGTCAGTGTTTTTTTTTTTTTTTACCACTGTGTTGTTACTACTTGTTTCATTTAGTAATTTTTCTAAGTAATTACTCCATAGATCAAGGATATGTTTTTCTCCAGTTTTTATTTCACCTTCATTATCTCTAATTCCTTTTACAGCACTCTTTCCTCCATTTCTGAGCTTCTTCAACAACCTCCAGAATATCTTGCCATCTTCTTAATATTTATTTTCTATGTTCTTACTAAAGTCTTTCCATGACTTTTGTTTAGCTAGTTTTACACGGTGTTTAGCTTTCTTAAATTTGTCTCTGTATTCTCTAAGATAACAAGCTGACTTATTTGCCAGGAACTTTTGATATGCTTTCTTCTTTTCCTTCACTGCCTCTTAAACTTCTTATGTCCACCATGGAGTTCTAATTTTTCTATTCTTGCAGACAACCTCTGTATTTTTACATAGTCCAAAAATCATGCTCTAGACACCAACATGGAACTTTTTCAAGCTGTTTGAACCTTTTAGCAAGCAAGGCAGTGGTCTCATACTGCTTTGCTTATTGAAGATGACCACAAATATTGATGCCTACAGCATTATTCGAACCGACAACTTCTTGGCTGGAGAGCAGGAATGCTAACCACTTGGCCAACTGGTCTTTTTAAGTAAAGGTGGACCAGGCTCCTTGTCTCAGTTTCTCCCATAATGCAAAGCACATCTCCTTGCAGACATGTATAAACTATGCATTAAGGGAAGGGCCACTACCCAGACCAGTTTTGAACCTTTATTGAGGTCTCGTCAGTGGGAGACAGACCCAGAAGTGGTGATACTAAGGCAGAAGCAATGGAGAGGTCATATTTACTTACACGAGTCGTCAAAAGGTGTACCACCTTATTATTAATTTACTCTGGATTTAGAGAAAGATGTTGGAAGTTTATTATCCACTTGGTTAGACTATAATAAATTTAGTTTAATCCTTTACCCAAGTGTAGGCAAACAAAGTTTGCACCTGAAGTAGTTCAGGACTGAGGCAACTCGTAGTAAAGGCGGACCAGGCTCCTTGTCTCAGTATCTTCCATAATGCAAAGCACATCTCCTTGCGGACATGTATAAAGCTATGCATTAAGGGAAGAGCCACTATCCAGACCGGTTTCAACCTTTATTGAGGTCTCGTCAGTGGGAGGCAGGCCCAGAAAAACCCAGAACATTAAAATACTGTGGATTAGAGACAGATGTTGACAGTTTTTTTCACTAGGTTATACTATAAATTAAAGATGCCAAGACATTATATTCTTAGTTTAATCCTTTATCCAAGTGTCAGCAAACAATGTTTGCATGTGAACTATGAGATACTAAGGCAATTGATGTCAAGTTATTAGCCTCTATATACAAGCCCAGTTGTGAAATACTTCACGTGTAAACATTGTTTTGCTTACACTTGGATAAAGGATTAAATTCTTTCATTAAAAACCTTTTTAAAATCTTTTATATATTTTTTTATTCCTAACACACCCTATCAGATATATTCCTATATATCTGATGGAGGGGGGGGTGCTTTGCATTATGGAATACTAAGGCAATTAATGTGAAGTCATTAGCTTCTATATACAAACACTTGCAAACAAACATTGTTTGCTTACACTTGGATAAAAGATTAAACCATGCATATAATTTCTTGGTATCTTTAATTTATGGAAAACTATTTAACTTTGCACCAAAATGGAATTTGCCCTTATTACCTGAGGCTTACTACATTCTTACTTCACATTTTTCAGAAATTCAGTAATTATCCCTTTTCCAATGAACTGACAAATCTCTCCTATATCAGGAGCTCAACAAATATGTTCACCTACTCACCTGGTGAGTGGATTTTGCTAACTAGCAAGTAGCTGAAATGTGGACAAAACAGAATACTTTTTATTTAATATATATAAAAAAATAACTTCTCAACCATCAAGGTACAGCCTCCCACCCCTAATCACTAATTCCTTGTGGAACATATAATTAAAAAAATTATAGGGGAGGGATACTTGGGTGAGTCTATCTTTGGCATGGTAAGGTTCTGTATAATTTGTCAAGCCCTGCCTATATCTAACCTACAGATTTATTCTATGTGTACCACATAAATAAGACATTAAAGATCATGCTAAACAGTTTCACTACCTCTTCATCAGGATTGTAGAAAAATGGTGCAAAAAATTAACATAAATGCATTCATAATCAATATATCTCAATCAGAAAACATTAAGGTATTGTGGAATACATTACAGCAGTGTTAATAATGTGAACTATAGGGAGTTCACATATTGTGGAAAACATATCTGTTATTATTAAGTCTCTCGCATACAATTTTTGCAATCATTCCTCCAGTTTCACTGGAGTATAAATATTCTTACCTCTTGCAGTTCAATTTGATGCACAAATTATCAATTTTTGTACTAGAGAAAGAAGTTTCTTCTACTACTTCATAAAGAACATATCTAAGTAGAGCTCTTCATGTTAAGCCACTTTACAGATCCACATTTCACTAATTCCATTGCTTTTTACCCAGTAGAATAACAAATAGATCTGGTGTCTTTAAGACAGAAGGTGAAACTTTTCACTTAGCATTTCGTTGAACACTGAATTAGAATGTTAATCTCCAAATATCTTATTTTATTTTCTAAACACATGTTGTCAGTCTCAACTCTTCCAGTTTAAAGATTCGCAGTGCTACGATTCCTATTCAGAATCTTCTATTAATATTCTCCTGACTGTCATGTAAAACTTAAAAACTTGAGAACAAATTCCCTGGTTGCTTTTCTCAAATTTTCATTCTCTCTCTACTTGTTTTCCTCATTACTCCGATACAGAACATTCTCTCTGTCAGCTGCAAATTGCAAGCAAGAACAACACTTTTAAATTACAATAAAAAAAGATTGCAAGTAACATAACTCTCAGAATCTAGTAAGTACATCAAAATTTCATTTGGACAATAATAATATCAATAATGGGCACATCGCAAGTGCCGATATACATGTTATGAAACCAAAACTAATAATATACAGTATATAGAGAAATAATTGTAAAAAGATTTTTGAAATTGAAAGTTTTTCCACTTGGTTATACTATAAATTAAAGGTGCCAAGGAATGATATTTTTGGTTTCCTTTATTCAAGTGTAAGCAAACAAAGTTTGCAAGTGAAGTAATTTCACAACTGGGCAACTTGTATATAGAGGCTGACTTCACATCACTTGCCTTAGTATCTCATAATGCAAAGCACATATCCTTACAGATATGTATAACTATGCATTATGGGAAGGATCACTTCCCAGACTGGTTTTGACCTTTATTGAGGTCTTGTCAGTGGGAGCCAAACCCAGAAATGATACCAAGGTTGAAGTAATGCAGAATAATATTTCCATATACAAGTAGTAGCCAAAGGTGTCACACCTAATTACTAAAATTAATCCCATAATGCATAACATTATACAGTAAGGATATGCACTTTGCATTATGGGATACTAAGGCAAGTGATATGAAGTCATTAGCCTCTATATGTGAGTTGCCTAGTCATGAAATTACTTCACACGCAAACTTTATATTTGCATGCACTTGCAAACTTTATTTGCATACACTTGGATAAAAGATTAAACCAAGAATAATTTCTTGGCACCTTTAAATTTATATGTAAAAAGATTCATAATTATAAATTATGATTATTTTCACAAGAGAATTTCATATCACAATTGAAAAACACCATATCAAAAACAATTCAGCAGTCATGACTGGATTCTTTTATAAAAAATTACTGTAGGTTAACAAAAGGTACACGGAACATGATGAAAACAACTTTTAGTAGGGAATGATTAAAGACATATTTAACAATGGCATCAAAACTATTCATGAAATTACTTCACACGCAAACTTTATTTGCATACACTTGGATAAAAGATTAAACCAAGAATAATTTCTTGGCACCTTTAAATTTATATGTAAAAAGATTCATAATTATAAATTATGATTATTTTCACAAGAGAATTTCATATCACAATTGAAAAACACCATATCAAAAACAATTCAGAAGTCATGACTGGATTCTTTTATAAAAAATTACTGTAGGTTAACAAAAGGTACATGGAACATGATGAAAACAACTTTTAGTAGGGAATGATTAAAGACATATTTAACAATGGCATCAAAACTATCAAACTAAAATTAAAAATGAAGGTATGATATTATTTTTCAAAATTTTCAATGAGGCACAGGATAAGGCAATCATCCTAAAAGTATAGCACTGAACAGCCTGAGTTCAGATTATAATTATGTACATTCTCAGTGGCATGATAGTGCTAAAAGTATGCAGCCATTTTTAAATCTCACTTTATCCACTGTAGGTTAACAAGTGAATTTTTTTTTTTTTTTTTGAAAAATAATTCAAAATTTTTACAATATAGTTTTAATATGGTGTTGTTTTTATTTGATTTTTAAGCTCTTTTTTTTTGGCATGCAACAGATATATTAAATCTGCATGTGAAGTATGAAATTTTGCTAACCATGACCCACAACTGTGAAGTAAATTTACAACTTCATTTTTAGTTAGAATATATGTCGAAGTGTCTAACTGTAACATTACTGAAAAAGCAAGCATTCAGTCAAAAAAAAAAAAAAAAGTAATTCTACAATCATTTTATAATAGCATAATGAAATATTTCAAAATATTTAAGTAAAATGAAAATAAAGAATACCAAAAATATTAAATTCCTAATATATACAGAATAAAATCTTACCCCATTTATCTCCAAAGAAGCTCCCATCTTCTTGCTGTAAACCTTTCACAAATTCTACCACTTTATCAACATTAATGACATCGAGAGCATCATATATAGTAAGAATCTGACAAAAAAAGTGAAACGTTATATATGCAGTATACAAATGAAATAAGATTTGAAGATAATAAAGTAAAATCTCTCCATGATTGATAAAGGTATCATAAAATGAACTATGTTATAAGTAACTCTTTTAATTTCCCGATGTTTCAACCTTCATATTAAGGTTGAAACATCGGGAGTTGAAACTTCATACATTTCACACAGTAAGCTAAAGAAACAATGATTTGATCACCGGTTATTCTACTGGCATGACCTCTAGTGGGAAAAAAAAAACAGATAAAATTACAAATTAATTAATTATTTAAAAACTACATCAAAGCTAAATTCTATTTAAGATAACATGAGAAAAACATTCTTTCTTATAGATAGTTTTCTTACAGTAACAATGATGTCCTATTTTTAACATTACAATTGTTATTTTAGATTTAGGATTCTGGATTACTGTTACTGTGAGAAAACTATCTATAGTTTTCTGATGCAAATATGACTTTGCAAGAGTATATCATCCAGGTGGTGACATTACAGGAATGGAAGAACCAACAGCTTATACTGGAATTGTAGTGAATGAAGTGGAGGTAAATAGTTTATTACAGAACCTCAATGTCAATACATCTGTGGGATTGGATGGTATACCAGCTCGTCTCGTACGAGAAGCGGCTAAAGAATTATCAGTGCCCTTGACCATTTTGTTTAATTCGAACCTCAGGTCTGGATCAGTCCCAAGGAGATGGAAAGAGGGGAAAATAGTTCTGCTGCATAAAGGTGGTTCCAAGGCTGTTGTTGAAAATTACTGGCCGATCAGCATAACATGAATTGTTATCAAGGTCTTAGAGAAAATAGTCAAGAGGAAAATACAAGATTGGATAGATGAAAATGGGATACTATATCGGGGACTGCATGGGTTTGTGAAGGGTAGGTCATGCATAAGTAACTTGTTCATGTATTATACCACAGTGATGGCTGAACTGGATAAGGGTAATGGGTTTATAGTGATTCTACTGGACCTTGCTAAGGCCTTTGACAGGATACCACATGGAATTCTAATCAGTAAAATGAAGCATTGGTGAGATGGATAGGAGGGTGGTTCATGGAGAGATATCAGAGAGTGGTTTATTCAGGAGTAGAGTCCAAAAGACGGCCTGTGACTAGTGGTGTGCCGCAAGGATCTGTTCTTGGACCACTGCTGTTTAATTTGCTCATTAACGATATAGGAAAGGATCTGAGAGCAACAGTTCATTAGTTTGCGGATGATGCAAAGTTGGGTAGGGCAATAGTGAATGCAGATGATGTCAAAATTTTGCAGGATGATTTGGATAGATTGGAGGTCTGGGCTAAGGAGAATGGATGTCAATTTAATGTAGCAAAATGTAAGGTTATACATTTTGGGGTGAAAAGATTAGCAGCAGTTTACTACACTGGTGGAACTGTACTCCAGGAAATTGATGAGGCCAGAGATTTGGGAGTGTTGGTGGATAAGGAGTTGAAGTTTAGGGGGCACATTGCAAAAGTGGCCAAATCAGCTCATCAAATCACTTGGTTGCTGAAGAATACTTTGATGAGCAGAGACAAGCATGTTAATGTTCCTCTGTATCGACCCTTGATAAGACCCCATCTCGACTACTGTGACCAGAGTTGGTCAACTAGGTTTCTTCTTGATGGGGAGGAGGTTGAGAGGATCCAGAGGCGAGTGACCAAGATGATAGCAGGTCTGTGGAATGAACCTTATGAGAACAGGTTGAGGATTTGTGGGTTGCAGAAATTGGTTGATAGGCGGAGGATGGGAGATATGATTGAGACATTCAAATTACTGAAGGGTTTCTATAGGATTAATTCAGAGGATATTTTTGAGAACAGTGCTGGTGGTGGGAGGACTAGGGAACATCCATGGAAGCTGGGCAAGAAAGAATGAGGTTAGTAAGGGTGTTAGACTGGGTTCTTTACTTTTAGAGTGGTGAATGAGTGGAAAAAGCTGCCAGAGTCTATGGTGGATGCTGTGACAGTGAATGAGTTTAAGGTGAGGTATGATAGATACTGTATGAATGTAGTATAGTTGTGATGAACATGATTTGGGGCCTCCCTCGATGAGTCTAAGGACTCCCTGGAGTTGCCCGTAATAATAATAATAATAACTGGTCTCAACAGAGGAGGGACAATTTTTCCTTCTGGGAACTCACAGTTTTCAACTTACAAAATAGGCAAAATGACCATACAATGGAAAGACTGTGCAGATAGGGTTAACTGCCTCATCATAAGCAGCAATCAGGTTTCAAAGAAGCTAAGTTGGCTGTGACAGGCCACTGAGCCAAAACATACAAAGGGAAATGGAAATGGGATAATTTTCAAAAATTATCCAACTCAAAAATTATTGAAAATGCTTCACAGTTCATCAATAAACTCATGTTAGGTGGAAAAATATAATGGTTATTGATAAAAATAAATATACAATTTATGTAAAACATCAAAATTTTACAAAATTAATTTACAAAGGGAAAGAAAATGTGTGAGAAATTTATATATTCAGATTTTAATCAACTAATATCTCAGAGATTTAGCAAATAATTTAGCAAGCTACTAGCTCAACTAGCTTCTTTTCCTTTAGTGGTGATAAGCATTCATTTCAGTATTAAATCACTTGAGGAATTGAACAACGTAGATAAGAATATAAATTAAATTACACTTTAATAAATATTTCCGATATTTCGGCAATATCACGCTGCCATCTTCAAAAGGAACTTACAAAAAAAGGCACGTGCACGTAGGCACTACAACACAGTAACTGAGAATGAAGAGATGAAGCTATTGTTCTCCTAAAAGTCCTGATAGTGCCCTCTAGCGGGTTAAGTAAGTGTTCTTGGCCGTTGGACTGAAGGTCTGCTGATGTAAGCCTCCCAAATTTGGGGCAGTCGCATACAACCAAATTTATTGAGGTTTGGAGAGTTTCTTAGGGCTGAGGCTGATTCCATAAATAGTCTTTCGAATTTGTATTTGCTACGGTGTATTACTGTAGCTTTCTTCCACTGTATTCTGTGGTGTGTATCCAGAGCATGGTTTGCAAGACCAGAATGGCTGTACTTGTGAAAACGGATGTAGTCCTTGTGTTCAGAAATTGTGATTATTCGCTGTCCTGCCTGTTTGGCCAAAGTAAGACAGTTTACAGCTGCAAGGGACCTGGTATACACCAGGTAGGTCTAGGGGAAGTCGTTGGTCTTTAGTGGAGAGGATAAGGGATGTCAATTTTCTGTATGGCCTGTAACAGGAGGTCAGGTCATGTTTTCTTAAGATTTTGGTAATTTTTTCCGAGGTGCCTCGGATGTAGGGAATGGTGATGGATTTAGAGTAATCCTTGTTGTGGAGGGGGGGCTGTGGTTTGTAGGTTTTAATAGTTTTTTGGATTTTTTTTGGGGGGGGGGGTAGCCATTGGCTGAGAAAGTGTTGAGGATGTGATTTAGTTCAGCGTTTAGGGCCATGTCGTTAGAACAGATTAGTTTAGCCCAGTTGTATAGTTTTTTCACCACTCCATATTGTTGTGAGGGGGTGGTGGTGGGATTGTTGGTGAATGTATCTGCCTGTATGGATGGGTTTTCTATAAACTGAGAAAACCAAGGTTCTATCAGGCTGGCAGGTGACTAGTGTGTCTAGAAAAGGGAGGCTGTTGTTTTCCTCTTTTTCCAGGGTGAACTTGATTCTGGGGTGTTTCCGAAATATCGTAAATATTTATTAAAGTGTAATTTAATTTATATTCGTATCTACGTTGTTCAATTCCTTAAGTGATTTAATAATGCATAATCAACATATAAGCCTGTCTACGAGCATTTCAGTAAAATTATGGAGATTAAATTGATCAAATCATTGTCAGTTTGACATACTGTGTGAAATATAATATAGCTTGTCTTTGTAGATATATGTGCATACTTCAGATGATGACCTTAATATGAAGGTCAAAACATCGTGAAATTAAAGTAATTATTCCTAACACGGTTGTAGTCCCCATAATTTTACTGAAAGGAAATTAACTAGCCTCTGCTCATATATCTTGAAAAAAACCTAAATACTGATACTTAATCAATTTCATTACTTGTCAATGAAATTGACAAGTAATGAAATTGAACAGTGATGTGAATTGTTCAAAGTATAGGACACTTGAAGGAAAAAAGTGGTTAGCCTCCAACGTTCATAATCTGAAGCAGACACACATCACATGATTAAGAAACATGGAAGTGATAAAGGGTTAATAACCAGGAATTCAAGGAGAACTGGCCTACCAGTCCAGAACACGGAGGGGGAGGGTGCCAAGGGACAGAACCCCCTTTCGGGTTTTCAAAAATCAAGTTATCAGAATTCAAGGAGAACCAGCCTACCAGTCTGGACCTCGGGAGGGTTGGGCGCTGTAGGCGCCAGGGGGTATCCCCCTCTTTCGAGTCTTCAAAATTCGAGTCGTCTGAATTCAAGGAGAACTGGCCTACCAGTCCGGAACTCGGGGGATTGGGTGCCTTATGCGCTGGGGGGGGGGGGGGGGGGTAGTATCCCCCCTTTCGAGTCTTCAGAATTCAAGGAGAACCGGCCTATCAGTCCGCAACTCGAGGGGTTGGGCGCCGTAGGCGCCAGGGGGGGTATCCCCCTCTTTCAAGTCTTCAAAATTTGAGTCATCTGAATTTAAGGAGAACCGGCCTACCAGTCCAGAACATGGAGGGGGGAGGGCGCCAAGGGACAGAACCCCCTTTCGGGTTTTCAAAATTCGAGTCATCAGATTTCAAGGAGAACCAGCCTACCAGTCTGGACCTCGGGAGGGTTGGGCGCTGTAGGCGCCAGGACCCCCTTTCGAGTCATCAGAATTCAAGGAGAACCGGCCTATCAGTCCAGAACTCAAGGGGTTAGGCGGCGTAGGCACCAGAGGGATATCCCCCTCTTTCGAGTCTTCAAAATTCGAATAATCTGAACTCAAGGAGAACCGGCCAACCAGTCCAGGACTCGGGGAGTTGGGCTCTTATGCGCCGGGGTAGTAGTAACTCCCCTTTAGTCTTAAAAATCCAGTCACCAGAATTCAAGGAGAACTGGCCTACCAGTCTGGAACTTGGGAGGGTTGGGTGCTGTAGGCGCTAGGGGGTGGGGAAGGCCCCTTTTGAGTCTTCAAAATTTGAGTCATCTGAATTCAAGGAGAACCGGCCTACCAGTCTGGAACACGGGGGGGGAAGAGACCCTTTCGGGTTTTCAAAATTCGAGTCATCAGAATTCAAGGCGAACCGGCCTACCGGTCCAGATCTGGGGAGGGCACCTTACGCACCGGGGGAGTAACCCCCCCTTTCAAGTCTTCAAAAACCGGCCTACCAGTCTGGAACTCGGGGGGGGGGGAGAGCTCCCTTTCGAGTCTTCAAAATTTGAGGAGAACTGGCCTACCAGTCCGGAACTCAGGAGGGGTGCCGTAGGCGTCAGAGGGGCAGATCCCCCTAGTGTATATATATATATATATATAAATAAAATTATAACAATCTGGAAACGGTATAACCCATTTGGTATACAATAACCCCACAAATGAAGATAGATACACTACTATTTGCAGATGATCAAATAGTATTAGCTACATCAGAAGATGATTTACAAAGATCATTAAAATCATTAAATGATATCTCAAAACAAAATATATGACAATGTCTTAAAAAAATAAAATAAATAAAATAATAGCATTGAAAGGAGAAAACCCAATAACAAGTAAAATAGTGATAGATAATTTACTTGTTCTAATAAAGTATTAGAACAAGTAAATATTTTCAAATACTTGGGGTGTGATTTATCATACGAAGAAGAAAAAGACATAGACACTAAAATATCAGACTTTGTCAAAGTAAATGGCATAATAAATAATACATTTAAGCCATCCCTAATACAAAATCACACTAGAATCAGACTATATAATGTCTTGTCAAAACCAACTCTACTATATGGAAGCAAAACATGGACCATAAAAGGAAAGATAAAAAACTAATTCAAACAGCAGAAATGAAATTTCTCAGAAAAATGGCTGGATATACCAAGTGGGACCATAAAACAAATGAAGAAATTTTACAATCCCTGAATTAAAAACCCTGAAATAAAACCAATTAATTACTATATGAGACAGTATAAACAAAAATGGACAGAACGCTTAAATCGAATGGACAACAACAGACTATAAAAAATATTATACAAATATAAAATAAGGAAAAAGAAGAATTGGAAGACCAACAAAGAGATGGCATGAGACCAGAACAGGTCACCTGGCCTAAAATCCATGTTGGAAGAAGAAGAGTAAGCTGAGCTTATGCAATATCCTGCAGAAATTAATTTCTTTACAAAAAACATGGGTCAAGATGAAGACTTCCAACTTTTAAAGTGGGTCATTTCAACAGTGTCCTGAACTTGCATTCTAGATCATACCACAGATATTCTGTCAGGTTTGCAATCAGGCACTTTACTAATCAAAAATTTGTGAAGTGTTTATTGTGATACAAGCTGGGATATGCACCATAATCCACATTATCAGCACAGATCTTGGGAATAATGATTTCATGCAAGTTGACCACTAGAACAATTTCATATCTCATCATCATCATTTCCTAATACATAACATCACAGGTGTGCAAACTCCGATGATATTAAATAATTAAGTTTGCATTATTACTAGCATTCTATTAACTCCCGCCCCCACCCCAAATGGATAAGTTAGGTTGCCAATATTTTCAAATCTTACAGGTGCTACTAACTATACCAATTCAAATAGATATTGTTCTAGATCTTCTTTCTGCCATTCTGATACAAATTGCTAATCTTTCCATTATCATTCTCTATCATTTGACCAGAAATGCTCAAATATGGAGGTTTAAAAGTTTTACAGTAGCTGCAATGTGTGATTAACAGAAGGCATGGTGAAGTCCTGAGGATTGGAGTAGAGTTCTCCTAGTAACAATCTGTGAATAAAGGAAAATAAAACTGTGAGAATTAGTGTCACCCAACTGAAAATTCCAGTAAGATACATGCAAGAAAACTTAGATGCTTGGGGTTCTGCTCTTGGACCGTTACTGTTTAATTTATTCATTAACGATGTAGGAAAGGATCTGAGAGGAACTGTTCAGTTATTTGCCAATGATGCAAAGTTGGGTAGAACAATAGTTAATACAGATGATGTCAAAATTTTGCAGGATGATTTGAATAGATTGGCAGACTGGGCAAAGGAGAATTTATGTCAGTTTAATGTGGCAAAGTATAAGGTTATGCATTTTGGGGTGACAAGATTACCAGCTGTATTTCACATTGGTGCAACTGTACTCCAGGAAATTGACGAAGCCGGAGACTTGAGAGTGCTAGTCCCCATCTTGACTACTGCATGCAAATCTGGGGTGCCAGGGTTTCTTGGTGATGAGGAGGTGGAGAGGATCCAGAGGCAAGTGACCAAGATGGTAGCAGGTCTATGGAATGAACCTTAAGAGAATCAGGTTGAAGATTTGTGGGTTACAGAAACTGGTTGATAGCTACAAAAGGGGTGATATGATTGAGACATACAAATTACTGAGGGGTTTTTACAAGATTAATTCAGAGGAAATTTTTTCAGAACAGGTGTGTTGGTGAGAGAACTAGGGGCCAATGGAAATTGAGTAAGAGTGTATTTAGCAAATGTATTAGGACTAGGTTTTTTGCTTGGAGAGTAGTGAATGAGTGGAATAGGTTGCCAAAGTCTGTTGTGGGTGCCAATGACTTCAAAGCAAAGTATGATAGATACTGAGCAAATGGTGAATAGTTCTTGACATGATGTTTAGGGCATCCCTGTATGTCTAAGGACTCTTTGGAGTTGCCTGTAATAATAATAACAATAATAATGCTTCTTCTTCTTTCTTTGAGTGCCATCCCCTATCAGAGGTCAGCGACCACCTTGGCAAATTTTGGGCCATTCTCAGCTATTCTGAGCAGTCTCTCAGAGTTCATACCAGTCCACTGTCTGATATTTGCCAGCCAAGATTTTCTTAGTCTTCCTTGTCCTCTTCTTCCATTTATATTCCCTTTTATAATCAATTGAAGTATCTTATATTTTTCATTATGAAGTAGGTGACCAAGATATGCAGTTTTCCTTCTTTTTATGGTATCTAAAAGTTCACGTGATTTCCCCATTTGTTCCAGTACTTCCTGATTGGACGTTTTTGCTGTCCATGAGATTTTTAACATTCGTCTGTATAACCACATCTCAAAGGCTTCAAGTCTTTTTATTGATGTTGTCTTCAAGGTCCAAGTTTCTGCACCGTACAGCAGTACAGACCATACATAGCATTTAACCATGCGTACTCTAAGCTCTAAGTTTAAACTGCGGTTACACAGTGTTGATTTCATCAAGAGAAAATTTTTTCTTGCCATTTCAATTCTAACTTTTATTTCCATTTCTGGATTGCAATCTTCATTTAACCAGCATCCGAGATATTTAAACTTTGCCACTCTTTCTATTTGTTTCCTATTTAAAGAAAGTGCTAAATTAAGAATTGGTTTCTTACTTATGACCATGAATTTAGTTTGGTGATATTTATTTTTAATCCCATTTTTTCACTCTCTGCATGTATTAGTTCCAAAAGATTTTGAAGATCCTGAATATTGTCAGCCAGAAGAGCTGTATCATCGGCATATCGGATGTTACTGATGATTTCACCATTTACACTAATCCCTTCCTTTCTTCCTTCCAAGACTTTTTGAAATATGGCTTCTGAGTAGATGTTAAAAAGAAGAGGTGACAGCACACATCCTTGCCTCTCCTCGTTTGATGTTAATGGAGTCTGTAATAATGTCATCAACTTGAACAGATGCCTTTTGGTTCCAATATAAGTTTTTAATGATCCTGATGTCTTTACCATCTAATCCAATTCTTTTTAATAGTACAATCATTTTAGCATGTTGGACTTTGTCAAATGCTTTCTCGAAGTCGATGAAGCAAATGAATATTACCTTGTTTTGGCCAATACATTTTTGAAATAAGATCTGAGAACAGAAAAGGGCCTCTCCTGTTCCCAAGCCGTTTCTAAAGCCGAATTGGGTATCACTGATGGTATCTTCACATTTTCTGTATATTCTTTTTTGAATTATTTTCAGAAACATTTTGAGAATGTGACTCATTAGGCTGATCATTCTATAGTCATTACAAGTTTTCGCATTTACTATTTTAGGTAGCATGATGAAGGTCGACTATAACCAGTCTTGAGGGATTATGCCTGTATCGTAGATCTTATTAAATAGCTTTACTAATATGTTAATGTTGTCACCTTCTAATAACTTTACTATTTCTGCTGGTATTCTATCTGGTCCTAGGGCTTTACCATTTTTAGCTGAGTTTAATGCACATTCTACCTCTGATTTTAGAATGCATGGACCTTCCATATGTTCATAAGTATTTTCTGGGTTCTGTCTGTTATCAGTAAAGAGTTCTTCTATATATTTCACCCATTCTTGTATTTTGTCATCCTTTTTGGATATAATTTCTCCCTTTTTGTTTCAAAGGATACAGAATTGTTTTTTCTTATATACCTGAGGTCTCTTTCATCTTTTTGTGTAGATTAAAATTGTCATGTTTCTCCTGTAGAATTTCTATTTGTTTACATTTTTCATTCATCCAGATTTCTTTTGCTTTTTTGATCTTGTGTTTAATAATTTTCTGAACCTCTGTATATTTTGTTGAATTATGATTTTTATATGATCTGCGTTGATCCATGAGAGAAAGAATTTCATCAGTCATCCAATCTTTCTTTTTTACCGCTCTATTAGGACATAAGGTATTGGTACATTTCTCTATGAAGACAGATTTCAATTTGTCCCACGATTCATCAACCCTCATGATGTCATCATTCTTGATAAGTGCTAGCTCTTGATTCAGATCTTGACTCAATTTGCTTCTTATCTCTGTGTTTTTTAATTTTCCCAAATCAAACCTTTTTTGTTGATGTTTCTTAAGCATAGCTTTCAGTCTAAGTTGTAACTCTGCCACCAGTAGGTTATGATCAGAAGCAATATCGGCACTAGGATAGGTTTTTGTACTCTTTATAGAACTTCGAAATCATTGATTAATTAGTAAGTAATCAATTTGGTTTCTGACTATATTCCCATTATTATCCTGTGGTGATCGCCAAGTATACAATCTTTGAGGTGGTAGCTTAAACCATGTGTTTGTGATTATTAGCTCCTCTTCCTGGCAGAATTGAAAAAGACAGTCGCCTCTCTCATTTCTTGTGCCCAGTCCATGTTCGCCAACTACATCTCCACTTCTACCTTTCCCAACTTTAGCATTGAAATCACCCATGACTATGTTAATATCATGCTCTTTTGTGTTTTTCATTAGTTCTTTTAATTGATCATAAAATTCTTCAATCTCGGTATCACTCTTGTCAGCAGTAGGGGCATAGACTTGTATAAGATTAACATCTAGTGGTTGTCCTTTCAGTTTTAATAACATCATCCTATCTGAGTAAGGGATGAAGCTCAACAGTGACTTATTGATATCTTTATTTATTATTATTCCACTCCATTTTGATGGTTGTTTTCACAACTTCCAGAGTGATACATTGTCATGTCATTGACTTGAGTTTTGCCTGATCCTGGCCACCTAACTTCACTCATTCCTAAAATTCCAATTGTGATAATAATGCTAAGAAAGCTTAAGGAAGAGAACAAGCTGGATTCAAGCTAAATAATATCACAAGAAGATTTTTAATTTACAACAAACAGTTGAGAATTTGCAGCAAGGAACTATATGTTTTGTAGATCTGGTAAAGGCTAGGATCAGGTGCCAAGAGAAAAACTATTTCAAAATGCCAAAATTATATGCTGTAAATTAGATTACACAGAGCATATATTAACCTATACTTAAGCTGTAAGTCAGCTGCTATAACTGAAGGAAGTACTGGAAGTTGGCTCAATCTAAAATTAAGTGCACACTATCTCCAGTGTTATTCATCATCAATATGGATTATGTTACGAGGGAAAGAGGAATTAAACATGAGATGAAAATTGGAGATATTAATCTCAGCTCTTTACTTTAAGCAGATAATATATAATATTATACTCCAAAATAAATCCAGTACAAGACTTGACTCTTTAACTAAACTGATTAACTGTCATAACAAATTTTGTATAAAAATCCAATTCCAGTACTGTGCAAACCAGAAACGATCTGCCAGCATCTGCTGTTGCCGATTGCTTGAGCAGAAAAGGGGTCAAAAAATACCAACATGACAGTTTGTTTCACAACAAATTGATTCAAATAACATGAAGGAGAGTTACTTTTAAATGAAGGCATACCAAATATGCATAAAAACTGGAAAAAAAAACAAAGGTTTGAAAAAAACATAAAGCAAAGGTTTGAAAGAAGAAAGGAGAAATCCGATCACTTTTTTTTTTTTTGAATTGTTGAAGGTTATATTCTTTTGGGGAAAGCAGAGAAGTTAGTTTGGTAAGTTTCAAGCTGGACTATCAAAGGGTGGTGGTTTATGATTTCAGAGGAGTGGAGGAATGATAGTGGCAAATTCATCATAATTCAACATAATTTTACATATATAGTTATTCATTATTAAACAGCTTATCATTTGGTAAACAGGAAGTTTTTAAAATAATTTTTCTCTTACCTGAACAGCACTTAAAGTGTATAATAAATGTGGATCATGCCCACTGCTGGCTCCAATTCCTCCACACTGATGCTGGCAGTTCTGGATAAACTTCAAGATTTCCTCTTTATTTAACCTTTCTATTTGTCCCATTAAATCTAAAACAGTAAGTCCCCAGTACATACCACTCATCCGTAAATATTCTGTGATACAATATTCCTGTAAAAATATTCAAAGCAAGCATAATCACATATGATCTTCTAATACTCTGCACAATAGACACAATGAATATAATTAGAAATCTATATATATCATTAACTCCTATTAATGCAGTGTACTGTACAGTTACACTGCATTAATAGTCCGCTTGGTAGCTCGGATGTAAAAGCCACTACACTGAGAGAAATTTCTGGATGCTTATAAAAACCTGCTATGAATAAGCTAGCTTCAATTTATGTGCCTTGTCTTAATAATTTTCAAAATATTCAGAAACTAACCGAAAATAATATACAGTGGATTCTAGTTATTTTTTTTTTTTTTTTTGCACACAGGATCAATTGGAAAGAAACAAAAGTAATGCACAGAAGCTTCAACAAGTCAGAGAGGTTGTTCCTGGAATCAACAGAAGCCTTAAAACATACTCCAAACCTTAACAAGTATGGCTGTATACATCTACCAAAGATTTGGGAGACAGTCATCTTAAGACCAAATTAATATTTATTACTTTTATCTTATTTCATTTTTTCAAACTTTCTAAGACTATCATTTGGACTATTATTTCAAAACTTTGAATTTTTTTTTTTTTTTAAACCTGTATGGCGCCATATTAGGACTTTAGTCTTGTGTTGCACACTGCAATTACTATTACTAGCCCCACTGTTACACCGGATTGTGGTTGTTTTGCATTTGTAACAAACTTTGTGTTGTGTGCTCTGAAGATGCTGGATATAATACCAGCGAAATATTAGCTTTTAAGTTAACATATAGCTATTTTCTTAATCATCTGTGTTCATATCAAACCGTGAAATCTATTACAAAAATGCCTGATAAACAAATAAGCCTATCCACGCGGATTCTAGTTAATTGGGCCACACCAGGAATAGCATAATTTGGCATAATTAAGTAGTTCTCCCAATTACACAAAATAGCACGCAGAGTTTAAAAGGCACATGTACATAAAACAAAATAAATGTTTAGATTGGTGTCTGCCCTACTGATACTACAAACCAAATGAAATGGAGGGCCAAATGGAAAACAGCAGACCTTGCACCAAGTGGGACATAACACTAGGAAGAAGAAGATTTTTCATTCATTGTGTAGAAAAATTAACAACTTAAAGATAAACAACTGGCTTTAATTCACATAAAAATTTCACTTATATATACAGTTTATATTTTCACTTAAATCCAGTTAGAGTTGAGACCTATGAATGTAATAATACTACTAACAATATTTTATGTGGCAGAGAGTTTGAAGCCATCTGGTGTGAGGGGGAATCTAACAAGACAAATTACATAGTGGGGTGTTGTTACAGACCTGGTGGATCGGTTGCTGGTGATGAAGAAATGCATCGCCAAATAGAAAAGGTGAGCATGAAAAGAGTAATGGAAGACTTTAATTATCCAAATATTGATTAAGTTAAGGGATATTACATCCCGTATAGTTTCTTAGCCGAATATAGTAGAAACTATATATAAAGTTCGGCGATTCCAAGCGTAAGCAAATACCCGGATACTGCAGCACTGATCCCAAAGGGTAGTGCAAGCTGGGGCAACTCGTGGTAGAATATGTCGCCGAATTGAAGCCTTTGGCTCTTCACATATCTAATAATCTCCAAATACTGATTTGGTAGCAGTAGAATCTCATGAGAAGAATGAAAATGCTTTTATTGAGCTATTGCGGGACAACTTCCTCAAGCAACACGTAACAGAAGGAACTCAAGGTCAAAGAGTGTTACATTTGATTGTAATGTCAGAGGGCATTTCAGTCAAAGACGTAACTATTCTGCCTCCAGTTGGTGATAGTGATCACCAACTGGAGTGATCATCATGCGATAGTGATCATGATATCGCATGATATCATGCGATACTCAGTTGTAGTTCAGCATGTAACCTTTTCTGAATGTTCCATTCAGAAAAGGTTACATGCTGAACTACAACTAACCAGGAAATTATGACCAACTGAGGAGTATACCGAGTTCAGTGGAATGGGATCGGTTGCTGGATGGAAAGAATATTGACAGTGCATGGGAATCATTTAAATAATACTTTACTTAAATGATATGATATCAGAATGTGTTCTGAGAGTTCGAAGAATAAATAGAGTAGGAGTCAAATGGATGTATAATCTTATTAAGCAAGAGATTCGTAAGAAAAGGACGATGTGGAAGGAATACCATTTGTATAAGGATGATGTCCATTATGAATGTTATAAGCAGTAAGCTAGAATAGTCACAACTGTTGTATGAAAAGCAAAGTTTGATAATGAAAAGAAACTGGCTCTCCATGCTAAAGACAATCCACAAAAATTCTAATGATATGCTGCAAATAAAAGAAAGAATGAATATGAAAGAATAACTCTTCTAAATCCAGATGGGGGTGAGGGTTACAGATGCAGAAGAGGTTGTTCAGTTAATGAGTGCCCATTTCGTTAAAAGCTATCAACCTGGCGAACGCAACATTGAGCTCACTGTTACCTCTTCACTAAATGAAGAAACGCAGGTGTGTGTGTGTGTGCGAGGCCGAGGTATTAGAGCTGTTGCACAAACTGGATAAAATTCAGCAACAGAGAATGATGGAATATCAGCATGTGTGCTAAAAGAGTGTTCAGCTGAACTGGCCATTCCTTTGACCATGATGTTTAATATGAGTCTCAGAACAGGGAAGATTCCACAGGAATGGAAGGAATGTATGTTAATTCCATTGCACAAGGGTGGTGCAAAAACTGATGTATCCAACTATCGATTAATTAGTATCTCAGGAGTGGTGGTGAAAATTTTGGAAAAATTGGTTAGGGACTGCATTCAGAAATGGGTTGACAGTGAATATCTACTTTGCAATGGGATTACTAAAGGAAGGTCATGTTTTAGCAACTTGCTCACATTCTATAACAATGTTACCATTGAACTAGACAAGGGGAATGGACACACCATGATACTTTTTGATTTTGCTAAGGCTTTTGACAGAATACAGCATGGCAGACTGCTGCATAAATTGGAGAAAATGGGTTTGGGTTATACAATATTAGCATGGATATGAGGATGGCTGACTGACATATCAAAAAATGGTATATGGGGGATCTGAGTCTGAGAGTCTGCAAGGTTTAAGGTAACAAGTGGTGTACCACAAGGATCAGTGCTTGGTCCACTGTTATTCAATCTGTACTTTAATGATATTGGGAAGGATTTGACAAGTGACATACAGTTATTTGCTGATGATGCAAAGATAGGTAGAGTAATCAGGATTGCTGCTGATATGCAGTCTTTGCAGAATGATTTGAATAGGCTGGAATTATGGGCATGGAAAATGGGTGTCAGTTCAATGTCAGTAAATGTAAAGTCATTCACTTTGGCATGATTAGATATCCAATGTTGTATTATATTGGTGGGATTTGCAAATACAACTCAAAAGATAATTGCAATGCTGAAATGAACATGTAAAGATAAGGATGTTGGTTTGCCTCTTTACAAGGCCTTGATAAGACCTCACTTGGACTATTGTGCGCAGGTCTGGTCTCCTAGTTTCTGTTGTGAGTCTGATATATTGGAGAGAGTACAAAGGAGAGTGTTAAAAATGATATCAGGATTGTGGAATACTGATTATGAAGACAGATTGAGAATTTGTTGACTGCAGACACTAGCAAACAGGAGAAAGAGGGGTGATATGATTGAGATTTACAAACTTCTGAAAGGGTCATACAGGATTTCAATTGATGGAATTTTTCAATTTATGGAGGATGGGGAAAGGACGAGAAGGCATCCTTGGAAGCTGAGAATGAAGGCTGCCAAGAAGGGTGTGAGGGCTAGATTTTTCTCTCAGAGGGTGGTGCGTGATTGTAATGGATTGCCATTGTGGATCTGTAGAACTGCTTCGGCAATCTGTTGAACTTTGATGGAGTAGAGCTTTTCTCTAGGGTTATTGTCAATTTTCTGTAGAGCAGCAGCAATTGCTGGACAAGAATAAATATTGACAGGCGTTAGTTCAACTCCTGGACAGTTTTTGCATGTTTCATAGCTTCTACTACTGTTTGGATGAATTTTCATGCCTTTAAAATGTTCCATCCTTAGTCTGTGATGATTGAGGTTATTTCTCTGTTTTCATTAATTTCACTGATTTCATTCTTCTTCTTGATAGTTTATTTTGCCAATCTTGTTTTGGCGACAGAGTTAGCATCAGTTAGCTCTTCCATGAAGAACACAGGTATCTACTGAAGATATAGCACTGCCTTCATAGCTGTAACCAGTAATAAATTTTCTAGTGTTCTGGGTAGTTGCTAATTCAAATTCAGGAGTGCCATCCTCATCAATTTCTTGTTCTAATGTCCTCTGATGTTGCAATTTCCTCCTTAAACCCTTCATTTTCATTCATCAGTGGAATCATGTTATCAATGGACACAAACTCTTCATATAGTTACTGACGTGGTTAACTTCTAATGGGACATAATTTCTAATAATATCTGGCATAATCCATGCTTGTATGCTTAAAACCATAGTTAGCAAAACAGTTTTGAATGATCTTGTTGCTTATTCCTCATCAACCATTGGCCATAAACTAAACTAAATTAAAAATGCCAAGGAATTATCTTTATCCAAGTGTAAGCAAACAAAGTTTGTGAATGAGTTTACCAGTTCGTGACTTCACACCTGAAAGGATGTGCACTTTGCTTTCTGGGATACTACGTAATTAATGTGAAGTCATTAGTCTCTTTATATACAAGTAGCCTGGACATGAAGAAACTTCACACATAAATTGTGTTTGCTGATGCTTGGATAAAGGAATAAACAAGAATAATTTTGTATAATTTTTCATTTAATTTATAACCAAGTGAAAAAGCTTTCTATTAACTAAACTAGACACAAACTTGTAAAAGATTAACCTTTGTGCTAACCTCCTTAGCAACTGTCAAGAACCAACTCATAAGCTAATTCTTAAAAAATTCAGGTGTCATCCATGCATTTTTGTTCTCAGTACTGAACCATCAAACTCTTCATTCCAATTTAGAGCATCAAGGCCCTTTTCCCCAACAACTAACTGCATTGGTTTACCAGTTCCTGACATATTTGAGCAGCATAACACTGTTACACAATTAATAGCTTTCATTGATCCAAACAGCATAGCTTGTTTATAAAACAGAGAACCGTTTGATGTGGCACAATAAAATATCCCTGTTTAATCAGCATCATAGATTCAATCAGCACTAAATTTTTGAAACAAGATTACGTAATTTTTCTAACACACTGCGTGGTACAAGTTACTGGCTAACCCAATTAAATGACATCGTATCCCAAACAAATGAATCAAATTCTTGTTTTGTTTTTGTTCTTCTAGACCTGTCCAAATAAAATGACTGCCCAAATTAATCAGAATCTACTATGTGTATATATACAGGGTGTCTCAAAAAATGTATAAACATTTTCCAAATCATATTTATTATACTTTTATATATTTATATATATATATATATATTTATTATACTTAATTATATACACCAAGTTGGCTTTGCATTAGGAACACCCACCTAATAACTCATTGGTCCACCTCTCTGTACAATCTGTACAAATACCCCTTGTTGGTCTCTGGCTGTGGAACCCCAGGTGAAGTAAGGTATTATTATTATTATTATTATTCAGACCTCCATGGAGTCAAAAGACTCATCGTGGGAGATCCTTCCTAAGAACATAAAGTCTGTCAAGACTCATCTATGTATGGCACATGGTGAATGTGGAAATGAGTCAAGATACTAGTTGTGACACCTGATGTTCACCTCTAGGATTAACAATGTATGGCTGACAAATGTGAGCCCTTCTGCTGGATGTCTGTTCATGTTTAATCCAGTTCTGGTACACCCTTGACACAGTAGTATAAGAGCAATCAACAAGTCTGGCTGTTTCCAAAAGGCTGGCACATGCTGTCCAGGCCCCAACTATCAGCCGGCAGTCAAATTGGCTTATGTCACCACATTTCCACGTTACTGGCAAACATTTACTGATTACGTACAGAGGATTAGTGTGACCATTTATAGAAGCCGTAACTTTGATATCATGTGGTACTTCGTTATCACACCGAATATGTAAATTGGGGGAAGGGGGTCCTAATGCAAAGCTAACTCAGCATGTGTGTGTGTGTGTGTATCCCCAAAACAGCAGAATTTACAATGAATCTTTAGTATCTAATACAAAACAATGGAAACTCTACTCAGAAGCAAATACTGTTTCCCATTAGAGTGTATTTAAGATTATCATTCAGGATGTGCTTAGTCTTTATGGGGCCATCATTAGTGGAAACTAAACTCTCAAAGATGGCTCACACATGTGCGCACACACACACACACACACAAAATTAACAAATATGGTGAAGTATATTTAGTAAAATTACTCTTGAAACTTGAAATGGTAATTTTTATTTAAGCTAAGATGATGAATCAGAGCTCAACTCTCTTTTTATAATTTTTCCATTAAAAAACAGCTATGTCTTTAATCTCTTTCCAATGAACTCTGTATCTGGGCTGATAGAGCACAATTTGCAAGACTTGCTTTATATAACTTAAAGAAATGAATATAATGATAGCACTATTCTGAACAAACTTATCAGACTGCCCATAATACAAGGGAAATTTTAAAAGTTCTGCACATGTGGCCAGTAAGATGATGGAGTTTCCACTTTCACACAGCTCCAAGACAGACTCTGCATAACAACACTGTGTGTGCTCATTTACATGTTTCATGTGAATTTGAAATTTCACATGAAATACACGTTTCATGTGAAATTGTTCTTATGGTAAAGTATGGCTGGCAAGTGCTTCCTCACTCACCCATATGGTCTTGATACAGTTTAATTTGTTCCCTATGCTGAAAGAACTATGCTGTGGGAAATGCTTCAGTACCACTGATAACATTTCTGCTAAAGTGACCCAACTTATGAAATACAACAAAAATGTCAGCTAACAGAGGACTGCCCCAATTAACAAAAGGAGACAGACAGCAAGCAAAACTTTTGAAATTACTCTTGTATAAAATATCACAGACAAGGGAAGCCAATATACAATATGGGATAGAAGGAAAAAAAAGTTGATCTTTTAGAGAGCATAGAAATGGCTCTAATTTGTGAAATTGGTGAAAGGAAGAGACACAGGTTTATAGTATGCAAAAGCATTGGATAGCTTTCTGCTTGCTTATATATATATATATATATGTATGTAGAAAGTTTTTTACCTTGGGTATACTATACGTTAAAGATACCAAGAAATTTTATAAACTTCGTTTTAATCCTTTTTTCCCAAGTAAGCAAACAAGCAAGTAAGCTAAGTTTGCGCCTGAAGTATTTTCAGGTCTGAGGTAACTCGTCGTAAAGGTGACATAAGCTCTGATCACTTGCCTAAGTATCCCATAACACAAAGCACATATCCTTAAGAACATGTATAATGCTATGTATTATGGGAAGGGTCACTACCCAGTTTCGACCTTAATAAAAAATAATTTGTGAGTTCAAGTCTCTCATCATTGGCCTTTGGAGTAAAGAAGATGCTGGGATTCAGCAGATAGGGGAGAGGAAAATAAAAGATAGAAGTATATAGTGTTAGAGGAGAGAAAGAGACCTCGGTTGACCAGTTTAGTTTTAGCTGTTGACTCCCCCCCAGGGTACTTCTAGAACAGTCGTTGACTTTTCACTTTTTAAAGGAAAAATATACTAAACTAAGAATAACCTAACAGGAATAAATATATAAAATGGACTATTAAAGGTACTATAAAACCCATCCCAAGTATAAAAATCTGTAGAATATACCAAAAGGAACAATAAAACCCCGTGAACAAAAAAGGGAGGAACTGGCACGGGAGATCCCACCCTGAAAAGGGTTTGGGACCACCTCAATGTTGGCCTTTGCAGCCTGGTTTATTCAGGCCAATCCCTACATTGGAATAAAAGAACTTAAACTAGGATAAAAAAATCTGGATTTAAGAGGCTATAAGGACAGTGGTGTCACAGATGTACACACAGTTGAAGTCCCCCCCCTTGTGTGATCTGACATATGGTTGGTGGCTTGCACCATCTCCTTAGGAACCGCTCTTCTCCTAGAAGGTACCTTTTCTGCTCCAGGAACCAACATAGATAAGTGGAGAAACAGCTCCTAATTTGCAGATAGATTCGGTCTTCCTCAGTGAGCAGATGTTTTTTTGCATATTTTCCATATGTGATGTTTGATGATATTGATCAGAAAAATTAGGTGTTTTTTGTTTTTGGTCAGCGGTGGGGGGTACTGTAATAGTATCACTTCAGCGAAAGTCAGCACCAGGATCCTAAGTATCTCAGCCAGCCTTCATCAAATGCATTGCACTGGTAGAAGAGGTGCCCTACAGTTTCAATTGCATGGCATACTTCACAAAAAGGATCACAAGGTCGGGAACTATATTGCGATTTAACTAGTTTCACTGGGAGTCTGCCATAAGCGATTCGCCATACCAAATACCGGTGAAAAGGTTGCTCCCAGCTGTTTTTGATGTTCATGAAGAGCACCACCTCTTCATTTGTACCCAGATCAGGTGTTTCACACCTGAAAAGATCAAAAAATTTCCAGTACAGCCGTTTTGGGTTGAGCTGAAGCACCCGAACTCCATCTGTTATAAATCTTTTTAACATTTTACATACTGTGTAATACCACTCTGGCACTATCTCTGCACATGGTCCAGCGTGGCCAGGGTCCCAAAACAGGGTAGGAAATATCCAATAAATTACTTAATTAGATTGCCCAGATGTGTGATTTGATGATGCAATGCTTTCTGTATTGTTTGAACAGTGTCAGTAAAGTGGGAATATTTGAGGATTGGCAGGGCAAACCCCTCATTGCCGGGGGGGGGGGGCAGATGGAGAAAAGCCCTGCGTACCTCATGTTTCCTGTTGGTTCCAGAAGAAGTCGATGAGTGGTTTGTAAATTGCTTTGTCTTGTGCATCTGTGATGTTTGCTAAGTTGATTGTGTAGCAGCATAACTGTTATGATAATTGTTTTGATGATTGTTGCTCTGCCATTTTCTGGGTAGTGATCCTTCCCATAATATATAACATTATACATGTCCGTAAGGATATGTGCTTTGTATTATGGGATACTTAGGCAAGTAATCAGAGCTTATGCCACCTTTACCATGAGTTGCCTCATACCTGAAAATACTTCAGGTGCAAACTTGGCTTACTTGGGAAAAAAGGATTAAAACTAAGTTTATAAAATTTCTCGATATCTTTAATGTTAGTACACCCAAGGTAAAACACTTTCTACATTTTTCTTTCATCCGGAGATTTTTATTTAATAAGGTCAAAGCATCTTCTGGCAAACTCATATGGGTAAATATCAGTTCTGCATTACTTCAACCTTGGTATCACCACTTCTAGGTCTGGCTCCCAATGACAAGACCTCAATAAAGGTCAAAACTGGTCTGGGGTAGTGACCCTACATAGCATTATACATGCCTGCAAGGATATGCGCATTGTATTATGGAATACTTAGGCAAGTGATCAGGGCTTATGCCACCTTTACGAGTTGCCTCAGACCTGAAAATACTTCGGGTGCAAACATAGATTACTTGCTTGTTTGCTTACTTGGGAAAAAAGGATTAAAACCAACTTTATAAAATTTCTTGGTATCTTTAACATATATGGTATCTTTATATCTTGGTATCTTCAACATATATATATATATATATATATATATATATATATATATATATATAGTTAGTTTTTTTTCCTGACATAAAAATGACCAGTGTTCAAATAATAAAAATCAAAAAGATTTTGAGGAAGAAAATTATTATTTAATAATTTTAATTTCTCAGAGAAATTTTACTGAAAAGTGAAACTATCCAAGCTAAAGAAAGAATGAGTAGGTTCTCCAATCTTTCCTACTCTGGTTAACTCTTACATGGAGCATTTTGAACAGTTTATCCTGAAAAACTTTATTCCTGGTTTATCCATATGGTTCCATCATATCCATGCCATTCCCATAATCCTTTCCAAAAGTCTGACATTATTAAATTTTTAGTTCATTATACACATACTTTGTATTCCACTAAAATTCCTTCAAGAACAGAACAGAAAAGGCATTGAATTTCATGAAGAACTAATTGCTGCAAACTAAACTGAACCTTGTTGGTAAGATAATAAATAACCATGGCCTTCTTCCTTATTATCCTTAATAGGACACTTAGGATTTCTGCTCCTTTTGTCAAGGGTTTATCAGAAAAGTATCCACTTTTTTGCATACTGCAAACCAGCAAATCTTCTATGCTGTTCACAAATTAGAAGTCTTTCTACTCTGTCTGAATATTTTCCTCTATCCCATCAAGGAGTATATTGGGTTCCATGCCTTGTGTGTCATTTATATCATATGCCAACTGGTAGATCCATGAAGGTGCATTCAGAACCGCACTAGGATTACTTTCGTTTCTATGATTCAGTCAAATTCATCTCATCTCATCCGATTGGTAACGGGTTGAGTCCACTAAGAAGAAAGGTTCTCCACTTATCACGATCTTTAGCCATCTCAATCATGACTCTATATAGCTGGGTAGATGTGAATGTTCTTTCAGCAACTTTATCCAAGTACTTCTTGGTCTGCCTTTATGTCTTTTTCTTCCGATATATCCATTCAGAGCTAAATATGGGAGTCTATGAGGGGCCATTCTCTGAATATGACCAAACCATCTCAGTTGATGCTTAATGATTGTGTCTATTATATTAGCTGGGAAGTCTAAATCTGTTCTGACTTGATCATTAGTCTTGTGTTGCATCCAATGGATGTTATTAATTTTTCTAAGGCATTTCATTTCAAATGCTTGAAGTTTCTTGATTGGTTGTTGAGTTAATCTCCAGGCTTCTGAAGCATAAGTAGCAGTTGGGATAATAATTGTTTTATATAATTTTAATTTTAGACTCGTTGGGATTTTTTTATTTTTCCATATTTTGTTTAGTTTATTCATGTTGGTCCAACCTAGGTTTAGCCTGTGTTTTACTGTTTCCATATTGTTGAGGTTACTAGATATAAGACTACCAAGGCATGGAAGGCACTGGGGGGGAGAGGGAACTGACCTGCTGTTGGACCTGTTCATGAAAGTTTGCCAACAGGAAAATATACCCGAGGAATGGAGGGAGAGTACTCTTGTCCCCATCTACAAGGATAAAGGGGATGCACAAGACTTAAAAAATTACAGAAGAATAAAGTTGATGTCCCACACAATGAAAATTCCAGAAAGGGTTCTTGATGGTAGATTGAGGAAGGAGGTGGAGATTGCAAAGGAACAATTTGGCTTCATGCCTGGTAGATCAACAACAGATGCTATCTTTGGGTTACGGCAGATGATGGAAAAGTATCGAGAGAAACAAAGGGAGCTACATCTGGCATTTATTGATCAGGAGAAAGCATACGATAGAGTGCCAAGGCAAGAAGTCTGGAGGTGTCTGAGGGAGAAGGTGCCGGAGAAATATGTCAGGTTGGTGTGGGAAAAGTACAGAAATGTGAAGACAAGTGTTCAGACCTGTCTGGGACAGACAGAAAATTTTCAAGTAACAGTTGGCTTGCATCAAGGGTCAGAATTAAGTCTGTTTCTGTTTAATATTGTAATGGAGGTGGTAGAAGAAGTGAGAGAAGATGCGCCTTGGACAATGTTGTATGCAGATGACATCTTGCTGTGTGCAGATTCAAGAGAAGAAGCAGGAACTAAACTGGAAAGATGGAGAAAAATACTGAAAGAGAGAGGTATGAGACTGAGCAGAAGTAAGACAGAGTATATGTGTTGCACAGTGAGCGGCAGACAGGAGATAGATCTGGAGCTGGAAGGAAATGTCATCAGGAAGGTGAGAGACTTTAGATACTTACATTCAACAGTGGAAGAAGATGGAGGAGCTGAGAAGGAAGTGGGATGCAGAATACAAGCGGGTTGGAAGAACTGGAGGGAGATGGCTGGAGTGTTATGCGATAAGAGGGTACTGATCAATCTGAAAGGTAAAATCTATAGGACAGTAGTGAGGCCAGCTATGACATATGCTATAGAAACTGTGGCCCTGAGGAAAAATAACATCAGCAGGATGGAAGTAGCAGAGATGAGAATGCTTAGGTGGATGTGCGGTGTGACCAGAAAGAATCGTCTGAGAAATGACTATGTCAGGGGAACAGTGAAAGTTACGAACTTAGGAGCGAAAATACAGGAAGCAAGGTTGAGATGGTTTGGTCATGTGATGAGGAGGGAGGACGAATATGTGGGAAGAAGGGTCATGCAGATGGATGTGCAAGGAAGGCAGAAATGTGGGCAGCCAAAGAAGAGATGAAGGGAGCTGGTAGGAGAGGACTTGAGGATGAAGAACTTGGATGTGGTGACAGACCAAGACAGGAAGGTGTGGAGGAGACTCATTATCAACAGTGACCCCACTTAAGTGGAAGAAGCTGCAGAAGAAGAAGAAGATTTTCATACCATAAGTTTTACAAGAGTCATTTAAAATATTAATGGTTTTTTCTAGCTATGGTTTAGAATCTGCTAAAATAATGATATCATCCATGTATTTTATGTGATTAATATTGGTACCATTGATTTTTACACCTGGTTCATTGGCTATGGTTTTACAGATTTCTTCTAGGAAGAGAATAAAGAGTTGAGGTGAGAGAGGGCATCCCTGCATTATACCTTTCTCGACTCTGAAATTCTCGGTTTTACTGTTGTTTGTTTTAACAAAAGCTTTGGCATCTCCATAATAATTTGTAATAAATGTTAAAATATCAGAATCCATTTTTACGTTTTTTAGGATAGTAATCAATTTATTTCTATTAACTGAATCAAAGGCTTGTTAAAATCTATAAAACAACAGTATATGGGCAGGTTGTATTCCCAATATTTTTCTGCTATATTATTAATGGTGAAGATATGGTCTATAGTGGATCTATGTGGGCTGAATCCTGCTTGGTTTTCCTCTATGATTTTTTCTGTAAGCACCTGTGTTCTCTTTTGTATAATTCGAATGAATAGTTTATAACTATGACTTAAGAGTGTTATGGGTCTGTAATTTTCACATATTCTTTTGTCTCCTTTTTTGTGAATTGGTATAATAATTCCTGTTTTCCAGTCAGTTGGAATTACTCCAGTATAAAGAATTTGATTAAATAAATTCATTAAGAAATTAATGGCTTCCTTGCCACCATATTTCCATAGTTCTATAGATATTTCATCTTTACTCATAACTTTTGAAAGTTTCATTTGGTTTATTGCATTTATAATTTCTGCTGAGGTTATGGGTGGTGCCTTTTCATATATCATCTTTCCTGTTATACTTTCCTCCTCCTGTTCTTTTTGAAATAATGTTTGATAGTAATCCTTCCAAATTATTTTAATATTTTGAATTGACCCAGTTTCTAGATTGTTTTTATCTTACATTGTTAATGGTTTATCTTTATAGATCTTAGTTAATTCTTTGATAATTTTGTATACCATTTTATTATCATTTCTTTTATTAGCTTCTTTGCAGAGTTTTGCTTTTTCCTCCAACCAGTTATTTTTGGCAGATATGCACATTTTATCAATTTTGTTCTTAAGATTCTTATAATGTTGTTTATTTTCTTCTGTATTTTTTATATTTAATATATGCTTTGCTGTTCTTTTTTCTTTTAAAGTATTTAGAATTTCAGGGGTTATCCATTCATGATTTGGTCTTGATGTTGTACCAAGTATGTTTCTTGCAGTACTTGTAACAATTTTTTTACCTTGATTCCATGTATTTTCTATATTGTCATAGGATAATCTTCTAAACTCATTTCCTATTAGTGTCTGATAATTATCTTGTATAGATTTCTCTTTCAGTTTTGACAGGTCCACTTTGTTGATAGGAGCTCGTGATTTATGATACTTGAATTTTAGTTTAATTTTTGCTGCTAGCAGTTCATGGTCAGTGTCGAAGTCTGGAGTTTTTAAACTTCTAACATTTTGCACTGATGATTTCCAATTGCGTTTGATTAGAATGTAATCAATACAGTTCTTTGCTGTACCATCTGGTGAGGTCCATGTGTATTTGTGGGAAGGTCTATGGGAAAAAAGGTGTTACAGATAAATAGATTATTTCCTTTACAAAATTCTTTCACCTCTTTCATTTCTGTTATCAACTCCGAACTTGCCCATAACATCCTTCATGCCTGGGGTGAACTTCCCAATTTTGGCATTAAAATCTCCCATCACTATTAATATATCTTTCTTATTGGTCTTGTCTATTAGATCTTGCAACTTACCATAAAAGGTATCGATTTCTTCATCTTCATGTGACTGGTCAGGGGCGTAGATTTGAATAATTATAAAGTGAACATTTTTTTCTTTACCTTTTAATATGATAGCGATCATTCTTGGGTCATGTGGTTCTATGGCCACGACTAGTCCTCTCTGCCCGAGTAGAATAGTTTTCCTGAATTTAGATTTATAACTCCTTCTCCTGTCCAATGAGTTTCAGCCAAACCTAAAATGTCCCATTTCATCCTAGCAAGATCTTTCACATCAAATTTATTTTCCCAGGTTTTAACAGTGTCCTATTTAAGGTTAAGAGATGCGAAATTCTATTGGCTGACCACATACTAAACTTCTCGACTGCTCCCTGTGATCTAGGATCACTCGCATCGATTTCCTCGGATGCAGTAACATTTTCTTGACACAGCGGAGACTCCTGATTCATAGGGTTGAAATGGCAGAATAATGCAGCCGGCTTGCCACTCCTCTGCTGCATCCTTTGGTCCACGACTCCTTATTCTTTATTCGGAGCAAACCCATTGGGGTTTCCCTCATCTGCCACCCGAGGAATGCACCTGGTAGGAGTCAGGTCTCCCCCAGGTCAGACAAATTAGGTGTTGCAAATAATGTTAAATTTTCAAATTTCAAATTAGGTGTTGCAAATAATGTTAAATTTTCAAGCAGTCTATACTGGGGGTGGGAGCTTCTTTATAAGCGCCTCCATAGCCCAAGTGGAAGAACGATGGTATGCTGCGTCCTTCGATTAGAAAAGGCCTAAGTTCGATTCTTGTCATGACAGAAGGAATCTTTATATGGACTTTTTCAATTGAAGGTGAGTTAGCCGATCTCATACAGAAGTAGCAGGGTTTTTTTCCTCCCGGAAACTTGGGTTTTTCACCTTGCATACAGACAGACTGGCCCTTCAGAACACACATAATTTACAGACAAAAAATACTAGTTGTGGGCAGTAGATGCCGTTGATGTAGACGATTGGTAGTAGAGGTTCGGTGTAGTGGTGAAGATGGAGAGTTATGCAGTGTGTATCCTCCCGCAATGAGTCTTCAGACTCCTTGGAGGTGTCAACAACAATAATATTTACTACCTTTTTTCCCAGTTTTGAGAGGCAATTTATTAAATACACTGCACCACTGTAATTCATTTATGTGGATGGATGGGTGTATTTAAATTACTTTTTTTTTACTTGGATCCTAAATTAATTAAAAAAAGATGATCCACAGATCATCTTTTTTTAATTGTTATATTGTTCATATAGTTGTATTCTCCATATTGTTATATTCTCCATTCAGTCTGCTCTTCAGTAGAATACTATTCTACTGAAGAGCAATAAATTTTGGAAGAAAACTATAGCTGAGATCAGTAAACAAAGGAAATTATGGGAAATCATATGATTGACAAAGAACACAAAGATTGGCAGGAATCACATAAGCAAACTTTTGTGTGTGGTTTCTCCATACAATAATTGGAAGCATATAAGAAAGAAATAGAAGGACATGAAAATTAAGTAACATTTAAGTTTCAAAATGTTTTAATAGCTTACATACCTGAAATCTTCATAATGACCTAAATATGTGCATCTGTACCATTAAAATCAAATATAACCTGAAAAACTTTGGCAGCCAGTCAACTTTATAACTGGTGACAACTACAGACCAATTTCTTTCCTAATGAAAATAAAATGTTTTGATGCAGAATTTTGAAGGAAAGGTCAATTCAAGTAAACTAGCATGTAATAGCATATGGAATTTTGACTACAATTTTACTGTGCACACTGCCTTGCAAAAAAAAAAAAAAAAAAAAAAAAAAAAAGAAGTTCAGTAACTTGAACTTTTTGTGTAGTTAATAGTAAAAGTAATCAATTAGGATATAACACTAGCATGAAATATTTTGTTGGTATTAATATTCATTTCTGAATATTAATAATGATGCAGCATTATTAATATTCAGAAATGCTCTTGGAGTCCAAAGAATCATTTCTGCATATCTCAGGATGTGCTATCCCTGTTGAAGTGTTTCTGTAACAAGGATTTATTTTTACTATAGCAGAATACAGTGAAGGGTAAATGCAGGTTCATAGGTTCTGATGCTATGAGCCAATCTAACACTCTTTAGCTTAGAGTTGCTTGAGAAAGTTGTCTCACAACATCCCAATAATTTAAGTCACCCAAGATTACTTAATTTAGTAGACATCAGGATAATTTGGCAATGCATTTCTTCATCCCCACCAATTGAACTGCTAAGTCTGTAGCAACACCCCCACCATATATTTCTTATTGTTGGTTTTAACTTTATACAAGATAGCCTCAAACTCACTACTACATGGGACATTATTATTATTACTATTGTTTTCAAGAGCTTGTATCAAGTACCATAAACTATGAACAATCTGGTCTTGCAAAACATGCCATCCTTGCTATGCACAGTCTTGTAGAAAAACCCATAAATCCTACACAAAAGTAGATTCCTTATTTATTTTTTTAATAAAAATAATAATGGCAAATATCTGTTGGATTTCTGCTCAGGACATGGACTGGTTATTACTAACATAAAATTGTGCACAAATTCACATGGAGAGAAGAGGCAAGGAATAAGAAAAGTCTCTTTGACTATGTTATTGTTGATAGTGATGTTTTTCTCCATGGTGCAGGACACCAGAGTGTACAGAGGATTTGAAATTGGAAGTGATCACTATTTAGTCTTGAGAAGGACAAAAGTGAATTTCATAATGAAAAGAATTACATGTAAGAAAGTTTTTAAGCAAATACAAGTTGAGCAGCTCTCAGACGTGAACTGTAGACTAAAATACAGAAAGATTACTGAAGAAAAAATGAAAGAGTTTGAGAACAACAACCAAATCTTGAAGAAAATCCTGATTGATTCAGCCAGAGAAGCATGTGCTGCAAGGATAGAAAAATCAGAACTCCATGGTGGATACAGGAAGTTAAAGAGGCAGTGAAGGAAAAGAAGAAAGCATATCAAAAGTTCAGGGCAAATAAGTCAGCTTGTGCTCTTAAAGAATACAGAGACAAATGTAAGCAAGCTAAACACTGTGTAAACCTAGCTAAACAAAAGTCATGGGAGGACTTTGGCCAGAACATAGAAAATAAATATCAAGAAGGTGACAAAATATTCTGGATGTTGTTGAAGAAGCTTTCATGTCACCATTAGAGATGATAAAGGCGATATGAAAATGGGAGAAAAAGATATCCTTGAAGTATGGAGTAATTACTTTGAAAAATTGCTAAATGAAACAAGTAGTGATAGCACAGTAGTAAGAAACACTGACAAGGCAAGCAGTCAGGAATACATATCCATACTTGTAGTAGAAAAAGCCATCAAAGGCTTGAAATGAGGAAAGGCAGCAGGAGTAGATGATATTCGAACAGAAATGCTGAAGTATGGTGGTATAAGTCTTACAGTGGCTGCACTGCATAGTTCAGAAAGCCTGGACACAGGGACGAATTCCCGATGATTGGAGTAGAGCTCTCATAGTACCCATATATAAAAAGTGAAATAAAACTGAATGTGAGAATTACAGAGGTATTTCCCTACTCAGTGTTCCTTGTAAGATTTATGGAAGTATACTTGAGAAACAGTTGAGAAGAATTGTGGAAGAAAAGTTTGGTGAAGAACAAGCTGGATTCAGGCCAAATAGAGGCTGTGAGGATCAGATCTTCAAGTGAGGAGTTGAAGTATGTGTCAGGGTGTGAGATAGTTATGGTTGAAGAAAGCCAGAATGTGAGTGAAAATAGTGGCTCGATAGGGAATTGCGATGTACAAGATGGCAACGAGAGCGGTGATCTAAGAAAGAGTGAAAGCAACCATACAGAGAGAGAAAATAATTTTAAATGATAAAAATAAAGATTAAATAAAATAAATAATAAAATAAATAAATAAAAATAAAAATAAAGATTAAATGATAAAAATAATGAGGAATTATTTGTAGGAAGTGAGATCGCTAGGTTGCACGGTGATACAAAATGCGCAGCGGTAATTAGAGCACCTGCAAAACTCTTTCCAGAGTGATTCGGCTAATGTAAATAAACAGCGTAAGGAGAGTTTCTGAAATGAAGGAAAGAGTGTTGTATGGTGACTCGTTATTAAGAGGGGTGATAGATGGCAGTGTAACTAAATCGTACTTACCGGGTGCGAAATTTAAGGATGTAAGTGAGAGTATTAGAGTGCAAAAACAGAGGGTGAAAAAATTAATAATTGTGGTGGGTACGAATGAACTGAAAGGTGATAAATTTTTTATGAGAGAGGACTTGAAAGTATTGTTAAAGGTAGCGAAAGAAAAGAGTGACAGAGTTAGAATGGTTAGTCTGTTGCCGCGGTATGATAGAGAGGAATTTAGAAGGAGGGCCATAATCGCAAATGACATTATGCGCAGGTTATGCAGACAGTGTGGTGTGGAATTCGTGGATGTGTGGAATGAGTTTGAAGGGCGAAAGTACTTATACAAGATGTATGGCCTGCATTTGAATGGACTTGGTGTGCGGAGACTGGAAAGAGTGTTGCTGAATGAGGTGAAAATGGATGTGCAAAACCAGGGAAACTAAAACTACCAAGGAGGGGGGGGGGAGGAATGGATATGCAGACATCAGTGAGACAGATGAGTAAGAATGTATATAATGTACCCGAGCCAGCACTAAGGACAAAAAATGGGAATGGGTCATTTAGAATAACGCATCAATATAGGGGTGGGACTAAGGGATCACTGCATTTCATGTATACTAATGCCAGGAGTATTAGGAACAAGAAGGAAGAATTTCTGGCCTTGATCAGTTCTTCCTGGCCACAGGTTATTGGCATTAGTGAAACATGGCTGACGGAAGATGATATAGTTAGTGGGATAGAATGTGTAGGTTATAGTGTGTTTAGGAGGGACAGAGAGAATAAAATGGGGGGAGGGGTATTATTGATGATAGCTGATGAACTGCAGCCAAGGAGAATTGAAGTTGTATCGCAGGATAGTGAAAGGAGCTCATTTGAGGCTATTTGGTGTGAGATTGAGACTGGCAGAATAAAATATACAGTTGGGTGCTGCTATAGATCAGGTGATGGAATAGATGGCGGAGATAGTATGCATAGGGAAATTGATGAAATGAGTGGAAGGAGGGTAATTATTATGGGGGATTTCAACTATGGTAACACTGATTGGAAGGAGGAGAGGACACATGTGAGGAAGGAAAAGGATTTTATTCAATTATTAAGGGATAACTATCTGAGACAGCATGTAAGTGAAAATACTAGGGGTGTGAGAGTGCTTCACCTGGTAATAGCATCTGAGAATTTGACTGTAATGAATATGACCATGTTGCCACCTATTGGTGAGAGTGATCATAAGGTCTTGACCTGGGAGGTGGCTAAAGGTGTGGAATTTTTGATTAAGACAGGGTATATGTGGAATTACCATGCTGGCAAGTATGTAAAGCTTAGGAGATTGCTTGGAACAGTGCCATGGCATGTACAACTGCAAGGGCTGGACGTTGATAGTGCATGGGAAGTGGTCAAGGAGCATTTACAGGAGGTTATGGCTGATTGCATACCTAAGGTCCGAATAGTAAAACAAGTAGGGGTTAAATGGATGAATAACACCATTAAGCTTGAGCTGCAAAAAAAGAAACAACTGTGGAGGGAATTTAAAGAAAGGGGTGACCTGCAGGCACACGAACGGTATAAAGTGCAGGCCAGAAAGGTAACGAGTGTGGTAAAAAAAGCAAAAGCAGATTATGAAAGGAAACTAGCTATGCAAGCAAAAGAGAATCCCAAACAGTTCTTTCAATATGCTGCAAGTAAGAAAAAACTGTACACGTAAAATGATTTTAAGGAATGACGATGGTAAGGAGGTCACTGAATCAGTCGATACAGTGGAGTTACTGAGCGCGCACTTTGCAAAAGCATATCATTCAGGTGGTGACATTGAAAAAATGAAGGAACCATTAGTTTATACGGGAATAGTGATGAATGAAGTGGAGGTGACTAGTCTATTACAGAACCTTAATGTGAACACATCTGTGGGATTGGATGGTATACCAGCACGGGTCTTGCGTGAAGCAGCTAAGGAATTATCAGTGCCCTTGACCATGTTGTTTAATCTGAGTCTCAGGTCTGGCTTAGTCCCAAAGGTGTGGAAAGAGGGGAAAATAGTTTCACTGCATAAAGGAGGATCCAAGACTACGGTTGCAAATTACCGACCTATCAACATATCAGGAGTCGTTGTCAAGGTCTTGGAGAAAGTAGTCAAGGTAAAAATACAGGAATGGATTGATGAAAATGAGATACTGTACAGGGGACAGCAAGGCTTTGTGAAGGGTAGATCATGCTTCAGTAACTTGCTCAAGTTTTATAACAAGGTGACGGCTGAACTAGATAAGGGAAATGGGTTCACAGTGATATTGCTGGACCTGGCAAAGGCATTTGACAGGATACCACATGGAATACTAATCCGTAAACTACAACATATGGGAATGGATATAGGGTTGGTGCGATGGATAGGTGGTTGGTTGATGGAGAGATATCAAAGAGTAGTTTATTGAGGAGTAGAGTCCAAAAGACGGCCAGTGACTAGTGGTGTGCCGCAGGGTTCTGTTCTTGGACCACTGCTGTTTAATCTGTTCATTAACGATATAGGGAAGGATCTAAGTGGAACAATTCATTTGTTCGCTGATGATGCAAAGTTAGGTAAGGCAATAGTGAATGCAGAAGATGTCAAAGTCTTGCAGGATGACTTAGATAGATTGGAGTTCTGGGCTAAGGAGAATGGATGTCAATTTAATGTGACAAAATATAAGGTTATGCATTTTGGGGTGAAAAGATTTGCAGCAGTATACCACATTGGTGGAACTGTACTCCAAGAGATTGATGAGGCCAGGGACTTGGGAGTGTTGGTGGATAGGGAGATGAAGTTTAGGGGGCACATTGCAAAAGTAGCTAAATCAGCTCATCAACTCACTTGGTTATTGAAAAATATCTTGATGAGCAGAGACAAGCAAGTTATTGTACCTCTGTACCGAACCTTGATAAGACTTCATCTCGACTACTGTGCTCAGATTTGGTCACCTCGGTTCCTTCTTGATGGGGAGGAGGTGGAGAGGATCCAGAGGCGAGTGACTAAGATGATAACAGGTCTATGGAATGAACCATATGAGAACAGGTTGAAGATTTGTGGGTTGCAGAAATTAGTTGATAGGTGGAAAAGGGGAGATATGATTGAGACATTCAAATTGCTAAAGGGATTCTATAGGATTAATTCAGAGGATATTTTTGAGATCTGGACTGGTGGTGAGAGAAGTAGGGGACACCTATGGAAGCTGGGCAAGAGTGTGGTTAGCAGGGGTGTTAGAGCTGGGTTCTTTACTTTTAGAGTGGTAAATGAGTGGAATAAGCTCCCAGAGTCTGTTGTGGGTGCTATGACGGTGAACGAGTTCAAGGCAAGGTATGATAGATACTGTGAGAATGTAATCGCATAGTTGTGTGGACATGATGCTTAGGGCCTCCCTCGATGAGTCTAAGGACTCCTGGAGTCGCCCGAAATAATAATAATAATAATAATAATCATGGGAACATAACAAAGATCTGTATTTAAGTTTCGTTGATCTGGAAAAGGCATATGACAAGGTGCAAAGAGAAAAGATATTCAATATGCTACAGTTATATGGTGTCAATGGGGCATTATATCAAGCAATACTTAGTCTTTATTTGAGTTGTAAGTCAGCAGTTAGAATTGAAGGAAGTACAGGAAGATGGCTTAATGTTAAATCTGGTGTGAGACAAGGATGTATATTATCTCCTCTGTTATTCATTATCTATATGGATCGTATTATGAAGAAAAGTGGTATTATACATGATATCAAAAAGTTAAGATGTTAATGTCAGTTCTTTGCTTTATGCGGATGATGTTATACTTCTAAATAAATCTGCTACGAGTCTGCAAGATTCCCCGACTAAATTGAATAACTGCTGTAATAGATATGGTATGAAGGTCAGCAATAAAAAGCAAATGAAAATAGGCAGAATAGTTGAAAATGTCAACTGCATTGTGAATGGAGAACCTGTGGAAAAAGTAAACCATTTCAGCTACTTAGGCACGATTTTTAGTGAAGATGATAAATTAAATATGGAAATAGACAACAGAACGAACAAAGCTGGTATGGTAGGAAGTGAAATGAATAAATTCATATGGAATAAGAGAGAAATTAGTCGGGATACTAAATTAGCTGTATACAAGACAGTGCTCAAACCAGTTTTAACTTATGGATCTGAGAGCTGGGTCAGAAGTAAAACACTTGACCAAAGACTAGAGACTGCAGATATGAGAGTTCTGAGAAAGATTAGAGGCATGAACAGATGGCATCAATGGCAATATCATATTAAAAACGAGGAAATTAGGAAAGAATTTGACATTGTCGGCATCCAGGAATGCGTTAGCAGAGCTAATCTCAGGTATGTAATTTAAATAATTTAATAAAGTAATTTAAGGTATGGTCACTTAAACAATATGGGCGAAGAAAGATTAGCAAAACAAGTGTTCTCTGCCAGGTTGGCAGAAAAACGTCCCAGAGGAAGACCAAGATATAGGTGGATTGATATGGTAAAAAGTGCCTTAGATGATAGAAATATAAGATCTGATAATGTTGGAGTCTCGACAAATAACAGACTGATTTGGAGGAAAATTGTAGATAGGAAGTTAGCAATGATGTAAATTTTTCATACAGTACTATCATATCCTGTACACCCCTTGAGGGTACATGGCAGGAATTTGATGATGATGACAACTGTCATCAAATAATAACTTAGAATTTTGTTACTAATGGATAAATAATTAAATTTAATTAAAAGTTATGAAGTTTGTGTTAGTAAACAAACTACTAATTAAAAAAGAAGCCTTCATAACTCAGTGAGAATTACAATGCCAATTCATTGTAAAAACCTGAATGTGAATAAAGAAGGGTTCTTTGCATTTTGGGTGGGAGTCTAGAAAGTCAATAAAGCTGTTTCCTAAGCTTGTCATAATCATCAGTTTTATAATTCCACATATATCCTCTCCTCACAGAAGTCTGCATATGGCTAGCCACAACTCAGGTGATCACTCTCACCAACTGCAGGAAAGTGTGAAGCTACACTCACAATCACATCCTCTGATGAAATGATCAGATCTAAAACTCTCAATCCTTGCATGCCCTCCTTTATGTGTTGCCTGAGAAAGTTATCTCTCAAGAACTCGAGAAATTCATTTTCCTTATTCTCAAATGCTATCTCTTCATTCCAATCTATACCTCAATAATTAAAATCATCTATAATAATCACCCTTCCTTTGTTCACTAATCTAAGTTGATAATGCATTTCCTCATCACCACACTCCACATTTCGGGGCCTATAGCAGCATCCAACTAGATATGCCTTTCTGTCAACCTCCACATTACAACACACTGCCTCATAACGATTGCCACTATTTCCCTCTTTCATGTCTACCTTATGTGGACTTAATTCCCCTGCCAACATTAGCAACAGCACTCACCCTCCCTTCTTGTCCTTTCTATCCTCACAAAAAATACTGCATCCTTCCATTTCTATTCCCATTAGGATATCATCTTCATTCAACCATCTTTCACTTATTCCAATGATTTGGGGACAAATAAACTCAATCAGTGAAACCATTTCATATCTCTTATTTCTGATACTTCTGGTGTTTGTAAACAAACAGTAATTCATTTTTAGGTCTATAACCAGTCCTATCCAAGCCACTTGTTGGTTGCGATTTCTCCACATCTGCCCAATCACCTTTATCACTACTTACCACATATATCTGCTCAGTCTCAACTTCTTCACCCATCTTCATATATGCATTCACTGCCACTTTCAACATCCACTCTCTCTATACCATGTATTCTTGTCCACCAGCCCTCCCCCCATTTCCATGTTCCTCTTGCATTCCTGTTCTCTCTTCATCTCTCACACTTCTACTGTTTTTACTTCCAAGCACTTCTGTCTTTTCAATACCACTCCCCTGATTTTTCACTTCTTCTCCTGCACACATCACACACACTGTGCTTCCATCTAACAACACTTTCTCCAGTGCACTCATTCCAAAGCCATTCAAATGTAACCCATTAGCAACACACTGACAACCTTTTCTGTTACACTGCTATCTTTCACTCTTCTCAATAACCTCCTGATATTCACCCTCATATGCTTATGTCCACTTAGATCATTTGTTCCCACAATCATTTTCTTTTCTTCCTCATATCCAACACCTGAATTATACTGCTCATTCTCCCTCCTGGATAGTAGCCTAATGAACTCACTCATTAACTAATCTTCTAACTATGGAATCTCCATATACTTCTATCCTGGCATCACCTCTTTTACTCTTTTTTTTTTTCGTTCTATTCTCTCGCACACTTTTATTAGTTTACACTAAATGTCTAATATCCCCCTGTATATTCATCATTTCATTTTTCATTTTCAATAACTGTTTCATCAAATATTGTATTGCAAAAATTTTACTCTCTCTCACTCCCAAAGTCTTGCTACCCGTCGTTCTGCAGCACCTTACTTCTGTTTCCTTATTCATACTTTCTTTCGCTCCCTTATTACTAACTTCTGCTTCCACATTCTTGCATTCTTTCACTCCCTCAGTTTCACTAACATTTTCTTTTATTTACGCATCTTCTATTTTTTCAGTCTGTTTCACATTCATTGCCTCGTGGTCTAATAATATATCGCACTTCCTACAAACCCATACTTTCTCTCGTCTACCGTTCACACTCCCCCCCCACACACACACATACAAATGCATCTCTTACACTCCACCATGTATACATATTACATTGAATCATTTTTGAAAAGTCTGTCATTAATGCCACTTGATTTTCGCAGTGCTTGACTAGTCGCACTGGTTGATGCCCACATGGTCGACCTCGTAAGTTCAAACAATTTCAACTAATAAATCACATAGAAATTACACAGACATACTTTATTATCAAAAATAAATAGTACAACACTAAAATTCATGAAATATTGCCAATTCTCTCTTTTAAGGTTACATAGTGATGATCAGCATCATTCTTAGTGAAGTATTTATGGAGACACAACACAAGTGTTAGAATAATTACTTTACTTAACATTAGGAAAGTAACAATCAACATTTCGACCTTTGTACTGAGGTCATCATCCAGTTGTTATAAGGGTTGCAGTTGGGTCCTCCACATTTATGCAAGTACAGTCATCCCTCGACTTACATCTGTTCGAGTTACATCCGTGATCCCATAATGAAATAAATAACATTTTCGACTATACTTCCGAACAAGACACAAGTAAGCGTAAAGTAAAAAGGTTTCTATTTAGCAACAATGCATCATGCTCAGTGACAACAGCGAATACAGTGACAACCTCCCTCGGCAGTCGGCACTTGGTTTCAACAGTTCCTCTGTTGATTTTGTGTTTGAAAAATATGTTATTTGTGTATTTATCTTTAAATATTTTGTGATATTTTGTGCAACGTGGCCCCCTACATGCCCAATTAAAAAACCTAGTGAAGAATCACAGAAAAAGAGGCGAGCAATTGATCTTGAAACGAAGTCGCAACTTCAACGATAGTGATGATGAGAAGGTCCTATCAGTGATTGGAAAAAGCAATCATTCATAGAGGACCTAAACCAAAAGCGCATACTTTTTAGCACTATGACCATTACGGCTAAGGCACTAAGTCTCTTCAACATGTTGAAGGAGAAAGCAGGAACTGATTACGACTACAAATTCAACGCTTCTTCTGGTTGGTTCATGAGATTCAAGCAGCGTTTTGCACAGCATAATGTAAAAATATATGGTGAATCTGCAAGTTCCGATGAGAAGGCTGTCAAGAAGTTTGTGGAGAAATTGGATAAAAATTATTACGGAGGAAAATTATTTGCCACAGAAAATATTTAATATGGATGAGACCTCCTTGTTTTGGGAAAAAAAAATGCCTGATTGGACAATTTGTCCACAAAATGCTAAAATCCATGCCTGGTTTCAAAGCTCTTAAAGACTGTGTTACGATTCTGTTAGGGGGTAATGTGGCTGGATATAAACCAAAACCATTTGTGATATGGCACTACCTCAAGGGCTCACTTTAGTGAGTACGGGCATGGCAAACCCGAGGTACCTGATGCTGGACCATGCCTTACTTCATGTAATATATATCTGTTATATTATTCTGTAGACTGGTCCCTCCTCTTCTTTCTTTGCTTCTTTCTCCTCTCCTTGCTCCTTCCCCCTGATGCTATTAGAGTATTCGAGGGCTAGGGGTGAGTCTTTCCTATCTTGCTAAGTCATTTCGTCTTATGCAGCCACTGAAGGAGGCATGCTAGCCTCAATAGGTGCTGGTCCCAAGCCCGGATAAATGCGAGGGTTGATGTCAGGAAGGGCATCCGGTCGGAAAACTTCAGTGCCAACTCAAACTATGATTATGAGTCGAAGAGAAAATGATATAAGGGCTAGAGCGTACCCCTTAAGCGACGCGCAGCCACATCGCCCTACAGCTGCGAGAAGTGGACGAGTGCTACCGCATCAAGGGCGGGTGCGGTTAAAGAAGCGAGCCCAGCAGGTGGAGAGGATGTTGCGAGTGGGAACACTGAATGTTGGAAGCATGACACTGGAAGGGGAAGAGAGGTGGCAGACATGATGAGGAAGAGGAAGTTGGACATTTTATGTGTGCAGGAGACAAGGTGGAAAGGAGAACAGGCAAAGGAACTGGGAGATGGATATAAATTGTTCTACTCTGGAGCGAATAACGAGGGAAGAAATGGTGTAGGAATTGTGGTGTGTGGCAGAATGAAGGGTGAAGTACTGGATGTGGGTAGAAGGAACGACAGGATCATGCACATGAAATTGGGTCTTAGAGAAGAGTGGGTGGTTGTATTATGTGTATATGCCCCGCAAGTTGGTTGTACAGCAGAGGAAAAAGATGAGTTCTGGAACGTGTTAGATGAAGAAATGAGGGAACTGGAAGAAAATGAGATGGTGATTGTCGGAGGAGACTTGAACGGGCACATAGGAAGACAGAATAGAGACTGTGAAAGGGTGCATGGTGGCCACGGAGTAAGAATAATGAACCAGGAAGGAGAGAGGGTTGTGGACTTTGCAGTAGCATTTGATCTGGCAATTGTGAACTAATTTTTCTTCAAGAGGGAAGAACATATGATAACATTTAGGAGTGGTAACAACAGCTCACAAATTGACTAGAAGATAACATCTTAAGGTTGTGACAAATTGTAAAGTAATTCCAACAGATCAAGTAGCACAACGACACCGACTGCTGTGCGCAGACTTTAAAATAAGATCGAAGATAGGAACTTCTGGTTGCCATGGGATGAAGAAAATTAGTGGTTTTGCTTAAAAGAAGAGAGTGTGAGGAACCATTTTAGGGAGAAAGTGTTAGAGAGGATTTCGGATGGACTAGAAAGTGTACAAGACTGGTGGAGACATAATTCAAAAGTAATTCTATGCTGTGCAACTGAGGTGCTTGGTGAAACATTCGAAAACATTACAGAGCAGAAGGAGGGTTGCTGGTGGAATAATGATGTACAAGAAGCAGTGACAACTAAGAGGAAGGCAAAGCAGAAGTGGGATGAATCAAGAGTGGAAGAGGACAGAGAGGAATACAGAGCGTAAAACCGAGAAGCTAAGAGAGTTGTTGCACAGGTGAAGGCCATGGAATATCAAGACCTTTATGATCAATTAGAAACAAAGGAAGGACAGAGAAAGATTTATTAATTGGCAAAATGTAGAAATAAGGCTTCAAAGGACATCGTACATGTAGGCAGATCAAAGACTCTGAAGGAAGAATATTATGGAGGGATGTGGACATAAGAAACAGATGGAGAATATCCTTTGAGGGAGTTTTGAATGAGGAAAATGTGAGGACTCACAGAGAAGAAGGGCAGCCTTCTGAGGGGATGGTGCAGAACATCAGTAGAGTGGAAGTGAAGAAGACCATGAAGAGGATGAAGAATGGAAAATCGGTGGGCACAGACAGGATTCCAGTGGAGGTATGGAAGGCTCTGGGGGAAGAGGGAATTGACCTGCTGTGGGACCTGTTCATGAAAATTTGCCAACAGGAAAATATAGCCGAGGAATGGAGGAAAAGTACTCTTGTCCCCATCTACAAGGGTAAAGGGGATGCACAAGACTGTAAAAATGACAAAGGAATAAAGTTGATGTCCCACACAATGAAAATCCTAGAAAGGGTTCTTGATGGAAGACTGAGGAAGGAGGTGGAGATTGCAAAGGAGCAATTGGCTTCATACCTGGTTGATCGGCCACAGATGCTATCTTTGGGGTACGACAGATGATGGAAAAGTTTTGAGAGAAGCAACGGGAGCTACATCTGGTATTTATTGATCTGGAGAAAGCATATGATAGAGTGCCAAGGCAAGAAGTCCGGAGGTGTCTGAGGGAGAAGAAGGTACCAGAGAAACATGTCCAGTTGGTGCAGGAGATGTACAGAAATGTGAAGACAAGTGTTTGAACCTGCCTGGGAGTGACAGAAAGTTTTCCAGTGACAGTTGGCTTGCATCAAGGGTCTGCATTAAGTCCGTTCCTGTTTAATATTGTGATGGAGGTGGTGACAGAGGAAGTGAGAAAAGACGCGCCTTGGACTATGTTGTAAGCAGATGACATCGTGTTGTGCGCAGAATCAAGAGAAGAAGTGGCAGCCAAACTGGAAAGTTGGAAGAAAGTACTGGAAGAGAGAGGTATGAGACTGAGCAGAAGTAAGACCAAGTATATGTATTGCAAAGTGGATGGCAACCAGGAGACAGATCTGGGGCTGGAAGGAAATGTCATTAGGAAGGTCAGTGACTTTAGATACTTAGGTTCAACAATGAAAGAGGATGGTGAGGCTGAGAAGGAAGTGGGATGCAGGATACAAGCAGGATGGAGGAACTGGAGAGAGATGGCTGGAGTGCTATGTGATAAGAGGGTGCCGATCAATCTAAAAGGCAAAATTTACAGGACAGTAGTGAGACCAGCTATGACGTATGCTTTGGAAACTGTCGCCCTGAGGAAAAATAACATCAGCAGGATGGAGGTAGCGGAGATGAAAATGCTTAGGTGGATGTGCAGTGTGACCAGAAAGGATCATCTGAAAAATGACTATGTAAGGGGAACGGTGAAAGTTATGAACTTAGGAGCAAAGATACAGGAAGTGGTTGAGATGGTTTGGTCACGTGATGAGGAGGGAGGAAGAGTTTGTGGGAAGAAAGGTCATGCAGATGGATGTGCAGGGGAAGAGGAAGCACGGACGACCAAAGAAAAGATGGAGGGAGATGGTGGAGGAGGACTTGAGGATGAAGAACTTGGATGTGGCTACAGTCCAAGAGAGGAAATTGTGGAGGAGACTCACCACAAATAGCGACCCTACTTAAGTGGGAAAAGCTGCAGAAGAAGAAGTCTTTAGCAAATTCCTTTCTTCTTCTTCAACTCTTTGTAATACTGCTTCATTGGTAATTTTTTTCAGTCCACTTTATTTTCTCCATAACCACATTTCAAATGCCTCCAACATTTTTGGTTCTTTCTTCCCAATTGTCCATGTTTCCAACCCATATAAAATTATACTCCAAATATAACACTTAAGTCTTTTCTTTAGATTTTTATTCATTTTTATTAATAAACAAATTTTTCTTACTATAAAATGCACATTTTCCTTTGTTAATTCTTTTTCTAATTTCCATGTCACATTTTCCATTTTTTTGTATTATACTACCAAAGTATTTGTATAGTCTCATTTCCTCCATTAATCATCACATTAACACTTCCTTGTTTCCTGGAGATTTTCACCACTATTATTTTGTGTTAATTTTCATACCATATTTTTTGCATATACTTTCAAATTTTTTCATTTGATGCTGTAGTTCATCTTCAGTATTAGCTAATATTGCCTGATCATCTTCAAATCTAATATTTTGAATTGTTCTTCCTCCAATAGTGATTCCTCTTTTCTCTTCATCAAATGATTCTTTTATCATTTCTTCTGCAAATATATTGAAGAGCATCGGTGACAAGAAACATCCTTTCTTACACCTCTACCAATCACACATTTTTTAGTTTTTCCGACCTTTGTCTTTATTATGGCAGTCTGGTTCATATATAATTCAGCTATTAACCTTCAGTCTCTTCAATCTAATCCTAACACTTCCATCAGCTTTTCCCATTTCACCATGTCAAATGCTTTTTCAAGGTCGATGAAACATACATAAACTTCTTTATTTACTTCTATATTCCTTTGGTATATGGTTCGCATTACTCCAATTGCATATCTAGTTCCTCTGTCTTTTCTAAATCCAAACTGATCATCTCTCAGAAAATACTCCACTCTATTATACATTGGTCGAGTTAATATTCTTAGCAGTAGTTTAGAGGCATGTGAGAGTATGCTAGTCACTGCACTTAGTAGGATTGCTTTTCTTTTCAATTGGTATAAGAATACTCTCTGTGAAATCTTTAGGCCATTCTCCTGTTTTGTAAATGAGGTTGCAAAATTTCCATGTTTCTGTTATACCTTTGTCCACCAAATGTTTTAGGATTTCACTAAGTATTCCATCCACTCTTTCCATCTTTCCATTTTTTAATTCCCTAATTGCTGCTTCTACTTCTCTCTTTAGTATTTCAGGACCTTTCTTCTGTTGATATTTCACTTTGCTCTTCTAATTCAATTTATTCTCTGGCCTTTCATATTTTGCATAAAGTTCTTCAATGTATTCCTTCCATCTTTCACCTTGTATTTCAATAACATAAATGGCAGATTTCTTATACTTTTTTTTTTACTGTTTTGTATTAACATACAATCAGTCTGGTATCTTGTGATATCTCCTGGCATTTTCCATGTATATCTTCTTCTCTTTGGAAGTTTGAACCAAGTATCACCAATAATTAATGTTTTTTTTTTTTACAAAACTCCATAAGTCTTCTGCCTCTCTCATTCCTTTTTCCAAGACTATATCTTCATGTTATTCCCTTCTCTACCTTTTCACCTAACTGAAATTTTCCACCTAACTATTTATGTTCAGAAAACATAACTTTTGAACATGGCTATATTTTATATAACCAAAATAATTTTATAGGTTTTAACTAAAAGTTAAAAATAATAATCAGAGAAGTAATGATTTTTTTGAATGTTTTATATTTCTTGCTAAATGGAATCAAACAAACTTACATAATCATCTTTTTTGGAACCATAAGAAGCTATGTAATCACGATGTTTATCCAGCAAAAGACTTGTAGGAACATTTTCACTCAAAGTTACATCTTTAATAAGCATAGCCTAAAAAAAAAATATCAATCAGATATACAACAAAAAACTTGATTATAAATGATATTCACAATCATGAGAAAGTTCATACATTGTGAATCAACTTATATATGAAATTGTAGACACATAAGGTATTCTGGAGGTGATATGTCAACAAAACAGACCCATCATTTTGAAACATAAATTATAATTTCAAATAAATAAGAATAATCACTTTAGATTTTTATTTTACCACTGTAAAAATACACATTTAAAAATAAGTGAGAGTAAAATAAATTACAGAAATAACATTAATTTAAAACTACTCAAAATACCTCTCAATTTCAGTTGAACACACGGAAACTGGATGATACCAGTTTGCACTGGTGGGTATGCATGATTGCTGGCTTTTAGCTAAAAGCAACAATGGGTATTGTTCAGGGAAAAGAAGTACCGTATTTTCCGGTGTATAAGACGCACTTTTTTACCTTAAAAATGGGGTGCATCTTATATAATGAAGGTAAAGATTGTTTCCTCTTTTCAAAGTCATACGCATTCCCTTTTATGTTCCAAGATCTTTGTAGGCGGTTAATGGTGCAATCAAATTGATACATGACCTTCACGTGACTTCTAGCGCATCATTGACTAAGAACGGGGGGGGGGGGGTCCCTATTCAAGTTTCATAATATCTTATCCGAGTAATCAGTTACCGATGTTTATCAGTATTGAGTTGACGTGTTGAGATATTTTGTATTCAGTTTGATATTTCCCCGTAGTTTTAGTGATGGAAAAAAACAGGCGACATTCATATACTTCAAGTTACAAATTGCAGGTTGTAACATATGCAGAAGAACACAGGAATAGGGAAGCTGAAAGACATTTTGGACCTCCGCCTACAGAAAAAATGATTAGAACTTGGCGTGATCAGAAGAAGATTTTGTACAATTTGTGTAATGAAAAGCGTGCGGAACGTGGAAAAATTGCAAAGTGGCCAGAACTAGAGACCGAAGTTTTGAAATGGGTGCAAGAAAATCGGCAAAATGGCATTGCCATTTCAACAAAAATGATTCGTACACATGCAGTCAAAGTAGCCTGTGAGGTTTTTTTCTAGAAAATTGTATTAAATTTCTTGGGTGTGTCTTATATACCAGAAAATATGGTAACTGCAAATTAATTTATGTTCTGTGCAGCAATGTCTAGGAAAGAAACCGTAACACCCCTATACAGATTATGTGATCTGAAAAGGTTTACATATTATTCAGTAATTAACAAATATGTTGAGTAAGGGAAGGTTTTTTTTTTTTTTTTTTTTTTTTTTTGCCACCACTGCTCTCAAGGGCTGTTCAGGCTAATATGACAGCATTACATGATTAAATTTACATTATTAACAATTTTCCTCCAAATTAATCTATTACTTGTTAGTGCTCCAATATTGTTGTATCTAACATTTTATTCTTCTAAGGCACTTCTGACTGAATCAATCCATCTAGATCTTAGTCTTTCTATGGGTCTTTTTCCCTGACATCTTGGCATCAAACACCTGTTTTGCTAACCTTTCTTGCCCAATCTATTTAAGTGATCATATCACCTTAGACTGGCCCTGCTCACACTTACTTGAATGCAAACAATGTCAAGTTCCTTCATAATTTCTTCATTTTTAATATATTCTGTCATTGATGCCATCTGTTCAGTCTCTTAATTAGTCTAAGAACTCTCATATCAGTGGTCTCTAATCTTTGATTAAGTGCTTTATTTCTAACACAACTCTCAGATCCATAACTTAAAAATGCTTTGAATACTGTCTTGTATACTACTAGTTTCTTTATTATTCCATATAAATTTATTTAACTACACTCCCCAGCAGAACCAGCTTTGCTTATTCTGTTGTCTATTTCCAGATTTAATTTGACATCTTCACTAAAAACTGTGCGCAAATAGCCAAAATTTGCAGCTCAAGTTTTTCTGTGTTCCTGCCTATTTTCATAGTTTCGGCCTTCTTGTTGCTGATTTTCATGCCAAATTTGTTACAGCTGTTATTCAATTTAGTTAGAGAATCCTGAAGACTTGCACTGGACATTTTTAGGTGTACAACATCAATTTGCATAAAGCAGAGCTAAGTTTGATATCTCCAATTCTAATATCAGGTTTGATGCTGCTTTCTTTCATAATGCGATCTATAGATGATGAATAAGAGTGGATATAATGTGCATCTTTGTCTTACACCTGTATTTACAGCAAGCTACCTTCCTGTATTCCTTCAATTCTAACTGTTGACTTACAACTTAAATATAGACTATGTATTGCCGCTATATAATGTTTCATTTATCCCATATAATTGAAGTGATTTGAAAAGCTTTTCCCTAGGCACCTTGAAGTATACTTTTTCCAGATCCACCAAACTTAAGTATAGATCCTTGTCATATTCCAATGATTTCTCAACTATTTATCATAAAGTGAAAATCTGTTAATGACAAACTCTATTTGGACTGAATCCAGCTTGTTCTTCTCTATGTTTCTCTTCTACATTTTTTTCAGTCTCTTTTCAAGTTCATTAAAATTTATGCTTGCATAAATTTTATCTGGAACACTTAGCAGAGAAATTCCTCCGTAATTCTCATATTCAGCTTTATTCCCTTTTTTTATAAATGGGAACTATAAGAGCTCTACTCCAATCATCTAGAATTTGATCTTCTGAACAGGTCCTCTGACTTATGTAGTACAACCACTGCAAAACTTTTATACATCCATATTTGAGCATTTCTGGTTGAATATCATCTATTCCAGCTGCCTTTCCACATTTCAAGATTTTGACAGATTTTTCTACCTCAAATATTGATATGTACTCCTGTTTGCATTTTGCTTGAATATGTTCTACTATGGTTCTGTCACTGCTTGTTTCATTTAATAGTCTTTCAAAGCAATCTATGATATTCTTATCTCAATTTTCATACCACCTTTATCATCTTTGATTCTTTTTAAATTACTCTTTCCTCCATTTCTAAGATTTTTTCAATAGTCTTCAGTACATTTTATCATCTTCCTGATATTTACCTTCTATATTCTTACTGAAGTCTTCCCATGACTTTTGTTTAGCTACTTTCATACATAGCTTAGGTCTCTTACATTTTTCTCTATATTCTTTTAAGGCATCTGCTAACTTATTTCCAGAACTGCTTCTTGTGTCCACCATGGAGTTCTTATTTTTATATCCTTACACACAACTTCACAAAATGCTTCCCTGGCTGAATCAACTAGTTTCTTCTTCAGAGTTTGCCACTGAGACTACAAAGTTTGGTTCTTGTTTTCAAACTGCTTCATTCTTTTTTTCAATAATGTTTGTATGGTTGAGTCTACAGGGACCTGTAAAATTAAAATCTGCTCAACTTTAATTCTTTTTTAAACTTTTTTTACATACTGTTCTTTTCAATGTAATATTCAGTTTTATCCTACTTAAAACTAAGTGATGGCCATTTCAAATCGTCTGTACACTCTTGTATCCTGAACCAGCATAAAGATATCACTATCAACAATAACATGAGGCTTTTCTTATTTTTTGTGCCTTCTCTCCACATGAACTCATGCACATCTTTATGTTGGAACAGAGTGTTAGTAATGACTAGTCCATATCCTGAGTAGAAAATCAGCAGGTACTCAACAGCTCTGCTGTTTAGATCTCTAACAAGTACCCCTTTTTTCCATTTTCTTTATGTTAGTTGCCTGCTCTAGCAACTCAAAAAAATTCCTCCACTTCTTCCTTATGAGAAACTTCTGTGGGATCATTGGCACAAATAAGTTTCATTGCCCATTTCCTCATTTGAAGTTTGTCCACATAACTCTACTTGAAACTAACTTTCTTTCCTTGATCATTATTGGTCGAATATAATATTCTAAACTTATATATAGTAACTTCTCACCTGTCTTAGTTTCAGTGATGCCAATTATGTTCATGTGATACTTTTTCAGTTCTGCAATTGTGATTTCCTTTCCATTAACACTCCTTATATTGATGGTTGATAATCTTCATTTCTTCTAACATTGGGTTTGTTCTTCATCTAGATGTTGAGCCAGAGTCTGTTCCAATAGCTGACTTTACACTCCTCACACTGGTTCCCTGACAAAAACAGCAGTGGTGGTGGGGGAGGGGGGGCTTGTTTAACTGGGTAACACCCTAGCTGGCATGAAATCTCATCATGTTGCGCCTCATATTATTTGTGGCTTAATCCAATAGAGAGTACAATTTGGTTAGCTAAGTCCCAAACTGCCAGTCCATCCTTGTTCATTCAGTACCTAATGGATACCTATTAACAAGGCGCACCATGTCAAGGTGAGGATTAGACATTAGGTCAGAAGCCCCAGTCAGTTCTCTGCATTCCTTCAAGACGATGTGGAGGTCTCCTCCCATAGCTTTGGTCCTTAAGTGACCCGAGCAAAGTATTTTTAGTATTCTTGTCATGTCTCTGTTGTTTAAAATGCTACATTTAAGTTATTCTAAGGCTTACTGACAGGTGCATATAAAACCTTCCTAGTAAAGCATTTTTAGGAAGGTTTTTGGTGCCCCACTGAAACTGACTAATGCAGTCAGTGGGCTGTAGAACTTATATGTAAAATTTGAAACACCGGAGACATAATAGGAATACTATCAATGTTTAAAAAAGAGAAATCACTGGTGCATCACAAATGCAAAGATTACAAAATAGCAATTTTCAGCACAATACTAGCCATGCCTTGTATATATACATATCAATCAAATCCATCCAGTAAAACTGAAATAGCTTTCAGATACCATTAAAATAAAATGGATAGGAAGCATGTAATGTTTGATATATTTCTTCCATATGGCTGGCTGGGTAGTTAAATACAAAGAATAAAATTTTCCTTAAAAAAAAAAAAAATTCAAAAGGTCGCTTATAATTTGATTTAAATATTGTTTAATTTTCTTCAGTTTTCATTCATAATTTTCTTAGCTAAAACTTAAGCAGCAGATGAATGGGTTAAAAGTAGTTCAGAGTGGAAAAGAATGCCTTTTATTTTTTTTTTTTTTTTTAGAGGCTGAGGAATATTTTGATGTGAATGCATTCGTGACAGGAGAGACTGGAGGAAAATATCAGTTTGAGAGAAAGAGCTAATCCAGTCTGGCGATTTGTGTATTACTGAGGGTAAGAGTGGATAAACTAAGATCCCTTTTGTGAGAGAAAAGGTACAATTGCATTTTGGGTAGCACTGAAGGAAACCAGCTATTTATCCTCACCCAACTGAAGTATGGTACAGAAATCAGTTTTTACAGCTGGTTGCAGATGATCTGAAAGCTTGAGATGTTTGAGCACTGCATGGTTTGTTGAATGAGTAAGAGGAATGGAGTCCACTATCATTACGAAAGCTGTGTATATGATTTGTGGTGATTGAGAGTAGGTCATTTATGTATAGGAGAAAGGCAGGCAAGTTATGGAACAGAGCCCTGAGGTGCTCTTGTACTGGTGGCAAAGCTTGAAAAGAGAGAGAGAGAGAGAGAGAGAGAGATCTGCCATGACACAAAGTGAATAACCAGTAGAGTGTGGCAGATAGATTGAAAAATGGCAATTTACATAGCAGGCTACAATGCTAGACATAATCAAAGACATAACCAGATGCAATCAAGTACCATCAAACTGATGGTGCTTGATTGCAGGTAATCGATATGAGACCAGGATATGGGATTAGTAGTGGACAGAAAGGTGAAGTTCAGAGGGGATATTGCAAAAGATGGCAAAATAACTCAAAGAATTATTTTTATGTTGAAAAACACTAAATAGATAGGGAGGTTATTATCCCTCTTTAAATAGTCAAGATTTACTGCATCTTGACCACTGTGTATAGAATTGGTCCCCTTCTTGCATTTCTTGAGGATCAGGAGGTGGTTGAAAGGATCAACAAATGAGTGCCAAGCTGATGACAGGTCTGTAGAATGTTCCTTGTGAGGACAGATAGAAAGTGTGCGAGTTGCACAGTTGAGCTGATAGGCAGAAAAGTAGGGACACAATAGAAACTTACTATTGTGTCTAAAGTTACTAAAAAGGTTCTATAAAATTTCTAAAAGAAATTTTTCAATACATAGCAAATAGAGAACTAGGTGGTCATTGCTGTAAGTTGCATAAAAGTGTGGTCAGTAAGTTTGTGCAGACTAGATATTTTGCTTTGAGAGTAGTGAATGAGTAGAATGAATTATCAGAAGTAGTTGTAAGTGCCCTGAGAGTGAATGAGTCTAAGGAGAGATATCAAGGCATTGTATGTATAAAGGTTATGGATATCCTGAGATGTCTTCCAACATCAGAAATTCTTGAATAATAATAATTCTTGAATAATTAATATCAAAATTCTGGTTTCTTCCGAAATTTTGCTCCCAGTGAGGGGGGGGGTTTGCCTGAGAGAGCATGTTGAGTCTCTGAGGAGGGTGCTTTCCAACGTGGTCCATATGGGGCCGTGTCGGTGAGTGCTTTCCCTGGAATATGAGCGGTTCTGCTCAGTAGTGGGGTGAGCCTGTCACTGAGTGGAACCAATGCTGAGTTGGACGATCTTTCGGTCATTCATTTTGAGTGATCTGTGTGGGGGAGGGGTCGCCAATTTTTAGAGACCTTTACATAAACAGTGCCTGATCTCTGAAGAGAACCAAACAGCTCAAAACAGCTGTCAGGACAGTGAAACCTTATCCAAAATGGACTAATTAGAAAGTGAATATATGTATGCCTGACAGTGTTCATATATTCTAAAGTGGTCTCTGCTAGGACAACTTGTAAATACTGGTGGGTGTATTCCTGTAAACTCTCTGGTGAACTTTCATGAAATTTTCATAGTTTCTACATTTGGCTTTGAAATAAAGCTAGATCTAATATCCACTTGATTTTTATAATTTTGCATTGCCGAACTGAAGCCTTTTGGCTCTTTATTTTAGTAAATAATAATGTTATATTACTGATAATATCCTGTACATATCTTGAGGTAATGTACACTGGAAAATGATGAGTCCTTAATAGTCAATTTACTATAAGACAGGATACTGAAACAGCAGGAAAGCTGTGTGGTACTCTATAGTGCAATTTTTACAGCAATGTTATTGTACTTTATTAATTAAAAGGTATTTATTTATGAAAAAACATAAAAAGAGGCTTGGTGTAAAATGCCTATGACCAAATTCTACCCCCCCACCATACATACACACAAAATTAATTTCAGAATACTTACCATTGGTAAAAAATATGTATGTATATTTTATATACAAATGCAAAAACTGAGCTCATCTACCAATAAAGTAAATGGAATGAGTGAAGATAGCTGAAAATAAAATAAATAATATTTACAAAATTAATTTAAATGTATTGCACATTAACACTGCTATAACTTTGTACACTTAGGATCTATATGATTTTATAGGGTGGAAGGTATCTAACCTCTTACTTTTAAATCACCTGAAAATTTTAAGGAGAGTCTTGTACAGTGATTCTATCATAAGAAGTGTGATTGGCTAGAGTGAGTGACAATTCGTGCTTCTTAGGTGCAAAAATTAACAAATCAACTAATATGTGAGATTATTAGAATGCAAAAGGATAAAGTGAAAGATCTGACTGTTTTGGCTGGAACAAATGATTTGAAAGGAGAAAGGTATGATATGTGGGAGGACAGGACAGAGTTACTGAAAATAGCAAAAGAAAAGAATGAGAGAGTTAGTGAGTCTGTTACCTCAGTGTGACAGAGTTGAGCTGAGAAGCAGGGCCATAATAGTGAGTGAATAGGGAATAAGAGGAATGATGTGGAATTTGTGGATGCATGGAGTGAGTTCCATGTACGCAAGGAGTTACACATGAAGGGTGGCTTGCATCTGAATGGATTTGGTGTTCAGAGTCTGGAAAAAGTGCCATGAGATGAAGTGAAAGTGAAGTGCAAAATCAAGGAAACAAGAGTTTTTTTTTGGGGGGGGGGGGGAGAGAGCTGTTAAGCACATACACAGATACCAGTGAGGCAGCTGGTATCTGTGTTTAAGAATGAATAAACTAGTACACTATGATACTAAATAGGATAGTTAGTATAAAGCATAATGACAGCAGTGGGCCTAAGAGGCAATTACACTTTATGTACATTAATGCTAGGAGCATTCAGAACAAGAGATAGAAGTTTCTGTCATTGGTGAGACATGGCGGACAGAAGATGATATAGTTAGTGGCATAGAATGTGAAGGATATAGTATATTCAAGGAGAATAGAGACAAAAAAAAAAAATGGAGGCAGGAATATTATTGAAGAGAACCAATGAACTGCAGTCAAAGAGAGTAGGAGTCCAACTGCAGGCCAGTGAAAATAGCATATGGTATGAGATAGTGGACAACAGAACAAAATATACAGCTGATTGCTTCTACTGATTATACCAAGGGGATATAAAAGATGATGGGAATAGTATGTATAGGCAAATAAGCTTAATGAGTGGAGGGCAGGTAATTATTGTGGGAGACTTCAACTATGGGAACATAGATTGAAAGGAGGAAAGGACACATGGGAAGAAAGAAATGGAATTTATGCAGTTACTATGGAATAATTACCTGGGGCAGCATGTGATGGAATATACTAGGAGTTCGAGAGTGCTAGATCTAGTAAATGCATCAGAGAAATTGGTCATAACCAATATGACCACACTGCTACCAACTGGTCACAGTGATCATATGGTTTCAACCTGTAAGATGGCTAAATGTGTGAAATTTTCAGTTAAGAGGGGGATATATTATTATTACTATTACAACCCCAAGACCTCATGGAGTCAAAGACTCATCTGGGAGTTACCTTTTATCACACACACAGCTCATCATACTGTGCAATGAACACATTCAAACTCCTTGCAGACACCATACTCTCAGGCAAGGCATTCCAATAATTCACAACTCTGCACGAAAAAAGCCTGCCCCTAACTCCCCTACTCACACTCTCTTTATACAGTTTCCAGGTATGAGCTCTGATTCTTCCTGATGTAGAACTTCTCCAGCATTGATCCTATAACAACCTCTTACCAACTTGTAGGTCTCTATCATGTCTCCCCTCTTCCTCCTGTCCACCAGACTCTGCAAATTACATCTTCTCAATCTTTCCTCATACTCGACATTCCAGAGGTCAGAAACTACCTTAGTCAACTGCCTTTGGACCCTTTCCAACATCTCTTCATCCTTCTGAAAACCAGGTGACCAAATCTGGGCACAATAGCCCATGTGTGGCCTAATCAAAGCCTTATACAACGGAACAAGAATCTCCCTATTTCTACATGTCAGTGTCCTCTGCATCATTCCCAGAAGCCTCTGTGTTGTCTTCACAATTTTGGCTATGTGTCCCCTAAATTTCAGATCCTTATCCACTATCACCCCCAGATCTTTTATTTCGTCCACCTCCAACAATATATCCTCACCAAGCATAAATTCTGCATCCCATCTTTGTTTTCCAAATTTTAAAACATTACATTTTGCAACATTGAACTCACATCTCCATTTCCGTGCCCAATCACTCAATTTATTCAAGTCTTCTTATAAGGCTATAACATCTTCACTACTATTCATGGTTCATCCCAACTTTACATCATCTGCAAACAACTGAATATCTCCATCCAAATCCTCACCTATATCGTTAATATACAAGTTAAACAGTAATGGCACCAAAACAGACCCCTGAGGCACTCCACTAGTGACTTTCTTTTTCCTGGATATCGCACCCCCATACACAACTTGTTGATACCTATCAGATAGCCAGTCTCCCATCTAATGCACTAATCTAATATTCAACCCCATCTGCTCTAGTTTGACTATCAATTTATCATGAGGTACTCTATCAAAAGCCTTTGCAAAATCTAAGTATATTACTGTGTATCCTTCTCCTCTGTCCAAGGAAGCAGTCACTTTATTGTAATAAGTAGATTACTAAAACATGACCTCCCTTTAGCAAATCCATGCTGTCCATCAAAGATAATACCATTGTTTTCAACCCAACTCTGGATCCTAGTTCTCACAAGCTTCACCAACAACTTAACCAGAATACCTGACACACAGATAGGCCTATAGTTTGATGCTTGAATTTGATCACCTCCTTTATGAAGTGGCACAATCTTGCCCTCCTTCCACTCCTTAGGGACTTGACCGAGTGCAAGACTCATATTAAAAAAATATGTCAAGAGAGGTGTCAACTCCCTGGCATATTCCTTCAGAATACGTGGCGATATATTATCAAGTCCCACAGCCTTATTAACATCTAGTTTACTCAACTCCCCCATACACCTCTTGCTCACTTACAGTCAGTCTCTCCTCCCCATCATCTACTGCTCTCAATCTCTCCATGAAGTCACATTCACAAGATTGAAAGATCTTTATGAATTGCTCATTAAGTATCTCTACCACACATTCTGCAACAGCTGTCTTTATACCATTTTCTCGTATCAATGTCATCCTTCCATAATCATTCTTTCTTTTGCTGGCTACATATCAAAAGAACTCCTTAGGATTCTTTTTGGCTTCATTAGCCAACTGCTGTTCATACCTCTCTTTAGCTACCCTAACCAACCAAGTCACCCTCCTTGCCTGGTCTTTGTAGACCTCATGAAATTGGTTATTTCCACTTCTCTTATGCTGCCTCCACAATGCCCTTTTTCTCTGTATTGCATGCTTAATCTGTTTATTCATCCATCTCACACCCACCTTATTTAACCTTCTCACCCTTGGAATATACTTAGACATTGCATCTACTAGATAGTTTTTGAAAATCCCACAAGCTGCATTGATCTCTTTACCAGCTAACTCCTCATTCCATGCTACACCCACAAGCTGTCTCTTGAGCTGTTGGAAGTTTATTTTTCACTTGGTTAGACTACAATAAATTTAGTTTAATCCTTTATCCAAGTGTAAGCAAACAAAGTTTGCACCTGAAAATATCTTCAGGACATCAGGTAGTGCAACACCAGGCAACTCCAAGCAAAGGTGGACCAAGCTCTCATCACTCCTTGTCTCAGTATCTCCCATAATGCAAAGCACATCTCCTTGCAGACATGTATACTGCTATGCATTAAGGGAAGGGCCACTACCCAGACCGGTTTCAACCTTTATCGAGGTCTCGTCAGTGGGAAGCAGACCCAAACGTGGAGATACTAAGGCAGAAGCAATAGAAGAGGTCATATTTACCTATAGGAGTCACCAACAGGTGTACCACCTTATTATTGAATTACTCTGGATTTAGAGAAAGATGTTGGAAGTTTATTTTTCACTTGGTTAGACAATAATAAATTTAGTTTAATCCTTTATCCAAGTGTAAGCAAACAAAGTTTGCGCATGAAAATATCTTCAGGACTGAGGTCAGGTAGTGCAACACCAGGCAACTCCGAGCAAAGGTGGATCAAGCTCTCATCACTCCTTGTCTCAGTATCTTCCATAATGCAAAGCACATCTCCTTATGGACATGTATACTGCTATGCATTAAGGGAAGGGCCACTACCCAGACCGGTATCAACCTTTATTGAGATCTCGTCAGTGGGGGGAAGACCCAAACGTGGAGATACTAAGGCAGAAGCAATAGGAGAGGTCATATATAAACTTCCAACATCTTTCTTTAAATCCAGAGTAATTCAATAATAAGATTGCACACTTGTTGGCAACTCCTATAGGTGAATATGACCTCTCCATGCTCGACTGGGACCATTTCCCTTTCTGTTTATTCATTTTAAAACCCTTTTCAATTCCAACTGTTTCCTCTTGATCCCAGGTCATTCCACTTCTTTCCTGTCTACACATGCTCTCACCTCCTCTTGGAGCATCCACACCTTTCTCACGCTGTGTACCCCTGTCCACCCTGAGCCTCCCCATTTCCCTGCTCCTCTTGCACCCCATTCTCTCATTTTCTATACTCATACCACTCACTTCCTCATTCATAACCACCTCTTCAATCTCTCCTGCTCTTCCACATCACTTCCCGCTTGATCTGATTCATTCTCTCTCAACTCTACTCACTTCTCTACCTTCCAGCAGCACTCTCCAAGCGACTCACACCATAACTACTGAAATGCAATCCATCACTCCCATACAGTTCACTTCTTCCTTCAAACTCATTCCACACATTAACAAACTGTACTCCCATCTCCTCACACATTTCAGCCAGCATATCATTCATAATCCTTGCTCTCCACCTCATCTCACTACAGTCATACCTAGGCAACATGCTGACTACCCTTCCTGTCACAGTATTCTCTTTTATCCTTCTAAGCAGCCTCCTGACATCCATTCTGACTTGCTTTTTGTTCTCTGTCAAATCATTCGTGCCGATTAAAACCATCAACTTCTTTGCTCACTCCCTCCTCATATCCAATGCCTCAATCACTCTACTCATTTTATCACCTGGAAAACATACCTTGTGCATCCTATCATCCAGCACTTTTAATAATGAAGTCGCCATATAACACCACTCGCTCATCTTTCGTGCCATCATGATTAGTTTTAATAGTTTTTACCTGAATTTTCTTAATTTCATTCTGCATCCATTTCATCACTTTCCTCATCCAATCCAATTCAACTTCCGAATCTCATGTCACATTCTCTCTATCATTCATTCTTTCTAATTTTCTAACTCTCGACACCCTCTTCTCGCTTTCACTCTCATTCATCCTTCTGTGCTTCCGTACTTTTGGTCCAACATGCGTCCGACTTTCGCTATCATTCATTCTTTCGATTTTTTCCAGTTTCGATTCCTGCATCATGCAGGAATTGAAAGTGGAATTCGATTCCTGCATTTCCAGTTTCATTCGTTCTCTCAATTTTGTTTCCTTCTGCCACTCTCGCCTCACTTTTATCCTTATTAACATCCGTTACGATTTTTAAATCACTTGTTTTCTTTTTTACTGATATTTTAACATTCTTTTGCCTCTCTTTCACACCATCCTCTTTCAAACGTGCTCTCATTTTCCCTGCGACATTCTCGCTACTAACACTTTCCATCATCAATTCCTCGTTCAGGTCACACTTTGCACACACCCTCCTTCCATCTGCCCTAAACATCCACAAATCACAGAAATCTAAGTTAAAGTCATGGAATGACAAAGCTGCTGCCATGTTTAATCTGCTGGTTGTCACTCTAAAGTCTAATGATAACAACAAATTCGTAATTAAGTTTAAGCAAAACAAAATCCCCCACACTAATAATAATAATGGTACCGCACAACTTTTACAGCAGCTCTTACTCAAACAAATACTCATATATACTTAATTATTCCAAGAATACTTATCTCAATCTGGAGTTCTTCTTACACACGTGCACCACGCTTGACTCACATATATGTGGAAAATTATAGGGCTTTTTTTTTTCACATTTGACATCCGTAGATGCCATATAGTCACTCCCGTACCTCACCAGGTCTTGGGAGTGAAGTTTTCTGCTAAAATAAGTGGTAGGATCTGAAATTCTCTTTCCACACAGAGTCTGTAAGACAATCATAAATATCCATGCCCATTGCAGGATTTGAACCCGCAGCCTCTTGGCTGGAGAGCAGACATGCTAACCACTTGGCCAACCTGGCTAGCATAGGGCTGGTAATCATGATAAACTTAGGAGATTGCTTGAATCAGTTGCATGGCATGTGAAATTGTGAGGGCTGAATGCTGATAGTGCATGGGAAGTGGTAAAGGAGTATTTTGGGAAAGTAACTGTAAACTGCATATCTAGTGTCAAGAGAATAAATCAAATAGGAGTTAAATGGATGAATACCTTCATTACTCTGGAGCTAAAAAAAAAAATAAAAATAAAAATAAAAAAAATTGTGGAGGGTATTTAAGGAGAAGGGTGACTAGCAGGCACATGAGTAGTAAAAAACAGAAGGGTAACCAGTGTGGTATAGAAAGACAAAAGCAGAGTATCAAAGGAAATTAGCAGTATATGCCAAAGATAATCTTAAAAAGTACTTTCGTGTGTTGTAAATAAAAGGAAAAATGTTCATGGAAGAATGATTTTAATGAATGCCAATGGTAAGAAGGTAACTGAATAAGGAAAAGCAGCAGAATTACTAAGTGAACACTTTGCAAGAGTATACAGGTGAAAATATTGCAGAAACAAAAGAGGCAAAGGCTTATATGAAAACTGAGTAAATGAACTGGAGGTGCACAGCATATTACAGAATCTAAACGTGAATACAGCTATGTGATTAAATGGTATACTAGCTTGAGTTTTACAAGAAGGTACTAGGGAATTGGCAGTGCCTTTGACCACACTGCTTAATCTAAGTCTTGGTTCTGGGTCAGTACCAAGTGGGCGGAAAGAAGAGAAAATAGTTCCACTGCTCCAAGTGGAACTATTTTCTTAGTTCCAAGACTGATGGTAAATTACTGACCGATCAGCATATCAGGAGTCATAGTCAAGGTACTGGAGAGTCTGGTCAAGAGCAACACTCAGGAATGAATAGACAGAAATGAGATACTATATAGGGGGGGGGGGGGGAAACATGGTTTTTGTGAAGGGTAGGTCGTGCCTCAGTAATTTGCTCATGTTTTAAAATACAGTGCCAGCTGAATTGGATAAAGGTAATAGGTTTACAGTGATACTGCTGGACTTAGCGAAGGTTTTTGACAGTATATCACATGGAATTCTAATCAATAAATTCTAGCACACTAGGATGGATATAAAGTTGAAGTGGATAAGGTGACTGATGGAGAGATATCAGAGAGTAGGTATTCAGAAGAAGAGTTCAGCAGAAAGCCTGCGACTAATGACGTGCTACAGGGCTCTTTCTTGGGCCACTACTATTTAATTTGCACATTAACAATACAGGAAAGAATCTGAGAGGAACTATTCAGTTGTTTGCCAATGATGCAAAATTGGATAAAACAATAATGAATAAAGATGTTAATATTTTGCAGAATGATTTGGTTAAGCTGGCAGTCTGGGCAAAGGAGAATGGATGTCAGTTTAATGTAAGAAAGTGTAAAGTTATGCATTTTGGGGTCAGTACCTTGGTAAAATCCCATCTTGAAAACTGTGTACAGACCTGGTCGTCTAGGTTTCTTAGGGATGAGAAGGTGGAAAGGATCCAGAGGCAAGTGACTAAGATGGTAGAAGGTTTATTGAATGAACCTTATGAGGACAGGGTGAAGAATTGTGGGTTACAGAAATTGGATGACAGGTGGAAAAGGGGTGATATGATTGAGGCATGCAAATTACTGAAGGGATTTTACAAGATTAACACAGAAGAAATTTTTCAGAACAGGTCTGGCAGTGGGAGAACTAGGGATCATCCTTGGAAACTGAACAAGAGTGTAGTTAGCAAGGGTGTCAAGACTAGATTTTTTTGCTTAGAGAGTGGTAAATGAGTGGAATAGGTTGACAGGGTTTATTGCAAGTGCCATGATTGGGAATGGGTTCAAAGCAAAGTATGATATATACTGTACAAATGTTGGATAGTATTGGCATGATGTTTAGGGCTTCCCTTGATGAGTCTAAGGACTATATGGAGTAGCCATAATAATAATAATAATAAATTATATTTCCAAAATGCATATGTAAAATCTCTATTAAACTGATTAGCTAAACAAAAAACTGAAAACTTAAAAAAAAGTTATTATTATTATTATGAAATCTGCTTTTCATGTACTTTTAAATTTTAATGAAATATCAAATGTGAATTGTTAATTTACATAATTCACTTGTGCTACATTTTAAGAATTATAGAATTCATTTTCATCAGTTTTAATTATTATTATTATTTTTTTTTTGCATTGAATAAGTGCAAATTGCAATTATTGAAGGAATGTTCCAGACAGTTAACACCTTTGACATACCTTTTAATATGAGTCTTGTACTGAGCCAAATTCCAAATGAGTTGAAAGAGGGTTTACTAAAGGAAGATCTGTTTACTTATTATAACAAGATGACTAATGCACTGGATAAAGGTGATGCATACACAATGCTATATTTAGATTTTGCAAAGGCCTTTGATAGATTACCACATGATAAGCTGGTGATTAAACTGGAAAGAATGGAAGTTGGATAGTAGATTAGCATGGCATTCTGATACCGAAGAAATTAGCTGTCTGATAGGTATCAGAAAGTTGTGTATGGAGGAGTGATATCCTAGAAGAGGAAGTTACTAGTGGTGTATCCAAAGGGTCTGTTTTGGGGATGTTGCTGTTTAACTTGTATGCTAATTATATTGGGAGGTGTCTGAATGGTGATATTCAATTGTTTGCAGATGATGCAAAGTTGGGGAGAACAACGAGGAATGAAGACGACGTCATGGCTTTACAAGAGGACTTGAATGCACTGGTTAAATGGGCCAGTGATTGGGATTATCAGTTCAATGTTACAAAGTGTAACGTTTTAAAATTTGGGAGGCAAACATGGGATGCAGAGAGTATACAACTGGTGACAATATCTTGGAGGAAGTGGTGGAAATGAGGGATATGAGAGTGATTGTGGAAAAGGACCTAAAATTTCAGGGACACATTGCTAGAATCATGAAGACAGCACAATGGATTATGGCAATGATGTGTACAAGGATGTCATGGTTCCACTGTATAAGGCTTTGATTAGGCCACACATATGGAGTATTGTTCACAGACTTGGTCACCTGATTTTCAAAAGGAGATATTGAAAAAGGTCCAGAGACAATTGATTGAGGTGGTTCCTGATCTCTGGAATATTGAGTATAAAGACATATTACAGAAATGAAATTGCAGAGACCTAGTGAAGGAGGAAGGGATATGATTGAGATATAAGTTATTAAGGAGTTGTTACCAGATTAATGATGTTTTACATAGAATGGGGGAAAAACATAGGGAAAACCAGAGGTCATTCACGGGAGTTCCCACTATTACACACACAGTCTATTATTCCATGCCTTAAATAAATATACTGCCTGAGAGTGTTGTGAATGTGGAGACAGTGAATAGATTCAAGGCACAGTATGATGGGCTATGTGTGTAGTGCGACCTCCAATGATGAGTCACTTCATTCCATGGAGGTCTGGTAATAGTAACGTCAATGCTACTTATTTACTGTATACTTCAGGTCAATATTTATAAACATACGATCTTTTGATGCCAACATTTCAGTTTATACAAGTTTGACTTACGAGAATAATATACAGCAATTTAATTCATTTTAGTTAATCCAAAGTCAGTAATTTTTACTGACTTTGGATTAACCAAGTATTCAAATTGTTTCTTCATCAATCAACATTCCAGTTATATATGTAGGGTTAAAAAAAATGAATAATATCGTATACAAGTGGACTCCTCTTCCCAACACACACATATATATATATATTGTATACAAGTGTACTTCACTCTTCCCAACTTACAGGCCATGAGTTTAAATCCCACTGTGGCAGAATGGTTTGTGAAGCTGATGGCTTGATTACTGCTTATGAAAGGGTGGTTAATCCTATCTGCATTATTCACATCTGTAAAGCACATATGTTCTTCTGGCTACTTTGACTGTTTTGAAAGATGTAGGCAGAATTCAAACCTATGTCTTTCCAAGGAAAACTGTCAATACCAACTGAGCTACAGAGGCTCTAAAATCAATCAATCAATCTAATCTCTCTCTCTCTCTCTCTCTATATATATATATATATATATCAATGCCACTCACAATACATTGCAAATTCTACAATATATAACATAATGAGGAATGTGGTTATGGAAAAAGAAGAAACCCGTTATGTTTCTTGAACAGCTTGAAGTTTTAATCTTGGAGAAAAGCAAGAGGGAGAAGAAGTTTCAAACACGTATAAATTAATGAGGACCATTAGAACATATTTCAGTAGGCATGAAGCAGGACAGTAATGAATGTTGAACAAAAGTTGCTCATTTTTTTTAAAATACATTATGGAAAATTATGGAGACAACTACCGTGTTAGAATAAAACTTTAGTTTAATATAAACCAAAACTAAAATAAACCAAAATTAAACTAAAGTTTTACTCTAACACGGTAGTTGTCTCCATAATTTTCCATAATGTATTCTGATCACCGTATAAGCATGAAAGAAAAAAAATATTTTTTCAAATTTACGGAGGAATGATGGTAACCAGTACAGTAGAACAGTGTTCATGAAAACAGCTAGAAGAGCCATAAAGCATAAACAGAATGTCTAAGAAAGCGATTACAGTAAGTCTGCAAGAGGTGAGCCATCTAGTTAATAGATGGCTCATCTAGAGTCTGCTCCTGAACATTATTATGCATTTTTAAAGAGGTTTAGGTACCTACCCAAAATGTGAGAACAGCAGTCTAGGGTGAGGTAGATTTATAGTGTAACAGTTCTACTGCTAAGAAGTAGCCTTGAGCAGTAAAAAATACAAGTTTCTTGGAGGATCCTGTAAATGTTATCTATACGTATATTTAATATATGCTTATGAAACATTGTTATTCTTAATCTGTCATTGTTATGCCACAACACCCAGGAAAAAGGTATGTGTAAATTTCTCTAAATTTATGCTACATATATTTATTGGTAAATACACATCTACAATGCCCTAAGAATCCGTGAGTAAAAAGCCAATGACATTTAAACAGGGGCACTCCTAAACAGAAGCAGGCTAAATAGCCGTAAATATAATAACTGTGATTCTATTCCCAGGGATCTACTAGATCATTTTTGTTTCTCTGTTTTTGCTTTAAATGAAAAGTGAAAGGCCACAGATTTGGAGAAAATTATGCAAGTTCTCAAAAGTTTTATCCAATAGTTATATAATGCTCAGTCGAAGACAATGTATTTCTCCTAAAAGCTGTCAATCATTTCAACTGAACCTTTGCAAAAGAGAATCTTTGTAATGCATTCATGAGGATATAACATTTACTCTTCAGCTAGAAAATGCTGGATTTTAATCCTATCTACAATGTAAAGAATGTTCATAAGGAGAACTTTTCAACAGAAGGTAAGTTAGAAGGTTTAGTATTTGGGTGGCAAGTTTTTTTTCCTTCCCAGAAACTTGGATTTTTCATCTTGCAAAGCAAGAAAACTGGCTTGAGACTGCACACCACTAACAGACAATGGTTTTATTGCTTTAGTTGTCTGGAGATAACTCCAACCAACTCAACCAAACCCATCCTTCCAACATACGTAGATAAGAAAAAATAAGAATTACAGCAGATGTGGGAGAGGGAATCATGTGTATACAGAAGAGATAAAAATGGCTTCTTTTATGAATTGAAATCGTGTTTAAAGATGGCACTGTTATTTAGAAGGAACTTAAATGTAGCCAACAGTAATTTAAAAGAAAAAAAAATACAAAAATTATCCAGATTTAAAGGTGTTCAGTGGAAGTGCAAGAGATAGGAGAAACAAGTATCACTGCAAAAACACAGAGAGAGAATTAATCCCATCTATAACCACTCTTCCGTTTTTAATAATATGACAATTTCTGACATAAGGAGCATTCGCTATTATAATTAATTAACAATCCATAAGGGAAGATGGGGAATTTGCTTATCAAAACTGTACAGATGTAGCAAGATTTCTTCCCCCCCCCCTGCAAACTGGCCTGAGAATACATACAATTAACAAAGCATAATCTGGTCTCATAATTCTAATGAGAATCCAATGAATACAATTCACTGATACTTTTTGGAAGGGCAGGGACAGTTTGGGATAGCTCTATCTAGCATTATCCAAGTGCTAGGCCATTCTTGGAAAATGCAAAATTTAAACTACTGGATGAAAGCGATTATGAAAATTTTTTTTTCAATTAATAGATTTTAATATGACAAACTTAGATTAAAAAAAAAAAAAAAGGTTTTTAGTCAGTTGTGCATAACTATAAAGATAATGAAAGTTTCACCACCGAAACTTATAGCTTCTTCTGAGTAAAAAAAAATACATACAAATTGTACGATAGAGGCAAACATAAACTATACTTTACTCTAAATGTTACTAAAACAAATTATGTAGGAACTATTATAATATAAACAGTCAGGAAAAAAAAAACCTGGACTGTTGGAAGTGGCATGAGTTAGCTATCGTTCAGCATTACGTGTAGATAGCTGGCTGAAATTTGGACATGTGGAAAGATCTAATAAGTGATTTCCAAATATCACATGGCATTAATCCTTGCTTCTTATTAAGTGTGTGTGTGTGTGTGAGAAAAATGAAAAGCCAAGCCCCAAGTTGTCTCTATGGTCTTTCTATCTTATTTCAAAAACTTCTTGGGATGTGACCTATAAAAGAAAGGTCATAAGAGCATGGAATATTACAGACCCCCAAGATGTATGTAGAAGGAATTGTGGTCTTTAGTAGAATGAAGAAACTCTCATATACTCAAAATAGGCTTAAAAGCCAACTTGATGTCATGAGCTTCAAGGAGACCAGTGATCATGATATAAAGTCTACCAATGCGAGATACGGAAACTGAAGTCCTGTGGTGAATGTCAGGATTTTGGTATGGAGCAAAGATTACAGAATAGTAATTTGTACATGAGTGAGTTTCTCATGCCACCTCCCATGCAGTTTTGGTCAGTTTATATTGTAATAGTTCATGCCTGCCTTCATTTTTATGAACTTTTTACCCAGAAGAAGCCACAAGTTTTGGTGAAAAAGAACTAGGAGGTTTCATTATCTTTGTAGTTATCCATGACCAAATAAAATCCCCCCCCCTAATTATGCTTATTGGTCAAAAGTCTCCATATGCAAAATAACAAACTTTATTCAAGAATTTAATTCGTTTATGAATAATATGTGGATTCATGGATTTGCAATATGTAAAAACGATCAGGCCTCGACTGGTATCACTCTGATAATACTATAGCATAATTATTTTATCAATGTGAAAAATTCATGAAACAGCTTTTTACTTGCTTTTTCACATAACACTAATGATCATGAGGAAGAATACTATTCTTCTTCATGATCATTAGTGTTATGAGGAAGAATAGTATTTGCTATAACATCATGCTATGGATAAAATGGTAAATATCTCGATCTCTACAAGTTAACATTTTTCTATTCATGTTTTCTAATTGAGAATGGCAATTGCAAAAGTAACGAATAAGAAAGTGTGCAGTCCCCCCCCTCACCACTCCCTTTTTAAATGTGTAATAAAAACATCCAAAATTGTCAAGCATACATAATTCAAAACTGTATGCGTCTATCCAATTATTATAAACCCTTACAACATACTGCCACTACTAGCCAACCTTCTTAAAACCTCATTTCAAAAGAAAACTCATAGACGACTTGTTCTGAAGGCAGAGAAGCAAAAATTTATTTTTGTAAAGCCCTCAAAGTAAGTTGTTTTTGTTTTCTTTGTTGCTGCTTTCAGGCGTCTGAATTCAAAACTTGCAAACATTCTCAGAAAACGTTCAACATCTTAATATGATAATAATAAACAAGTAAAAGACACCCAAGTTTTAACCTTATATTTAGAGTGCTACCAATCCTTGCCCGCAATTCGACAAACATTCACAAAAATTACGTAGCACGAGTAACGAACACGAACAACAAGTAGATGACACACTAGCGGCAACTATAGACAAGCATATGTACTAAGCATAAAAAAGAAAATAGTACTTGTGACCTCAATTAGGTTGTAAAAATCAACTAAGCATGAATTGGAAACTTTCTTATTATTATTGTATCAGTAGCGTACTCAGGATTTAATCTTGGGGGGGGGGGGACGAGTTGAGTAGACGATTTGAAAATACGCACTAATCATCGCATACGACCCATGACTGAGCATCTGCAATGATCACTAATTCATAAGAAGTATAGAAGACACGAGACACCATCATTTTTATTTTAAATGAATTTTAATTAGGAAAAGATTTTTGGAAAAGTTTCTAGTGTTTTTTTTTTCCCTTTATCTTTGTAGGGGAGGAAGGCCAATGGAAATTTCCTCCCCTCTGGGTGCGCCACTAATGGGTATCTCCATGGTGTCAGAAGAATCATCGTGGGAGAGACCCAAACTATCCACACAAATATCTATCATACTTCTTGAACTAATTTATTTCCCTATACGTTGTTTCGACTTTTTGTAGTATTTTTGGTATGTATTGAGAGGGGCGGCCTAAACTCAGGGACCGCCCCGGGCGGCAAAAGCTCTAGCTACGCCATTGGATGAATGAATAGAATGCGTTGTCTGACTCAGTTGTGCGCTTCAGTAGTGCACTCGCCACTCAGGATTTGATCTTGGGCGAGTGCAGCGAGTTGAGTAGATGATTTGAGAATACACACTACTCATACGACCTATGACTGAGCATCTGCAATGATCACTAATTCATAAGTAGTACAGTCTGTATAGATATAGAAGCCACAACACAACATAAAAAAAAATGAATTTTAATTACGAAAAGATTTTTGGAATTTTTTTCCCCTTTTTCTTTGGGGGGCATGTCTCCTTTGCCCTCCCCTCTGGTTGCGCCACTGGTGAGCTTCGTCAGTGGCGCACCTAGACGAATCTTCTGGAAAAAGTTTTTTGCAAAAAAATTTTCCAAAAATCTTTCCTAATTAAAATTCTTTTTTTTTCTTTATGTTGTGTTGTGTCTTCTATATCTATACAGACTATACTACTTATGAATTAGTGATCATTGCAGATGCTCAGTCATAGGTCGAATGCGATGAGTAGTGTGTATTCTCAAATCATCTACTCAACTCGCTCCCCCCACCCAAGATCAAATCCTGAGTGCACTACTGAGTCAGACAACACATTCTATTTATTCACCCAATGGCATAGCTAGAGCTTTTGTCACCCGGGGCGGTCCCTGAGTTTAGGCCGCCCCTCTCAATACACACCAAAAATACTACAAAAAGTCGAAACGACATACAGGGAAATAAATTATAACACTATGTTTACTCGTATTTTTGAAGTAAAACTTTAATTCCAGCATTCTAAAATATTATTTTTCTTGCTTTTCTGTTAGCAAAGTTGTCGATGACATTGTCGAAGTCTATTTCATCACACAGTTGCTGTTCTATAGACCGTATGGCAAGATTTCTTAAACGCAAAGTGCCGCCCGGGCCTCCCTCCACTAGCTATGCCACTGCATTCACCACTCTCCAAGCGAAAAATTTAGTCATCACACCCTTGTTAACCACACTCTTACTCAATTTCCAGGAATGACCTCTTATTCTTCCAGCACTATCCCACTGCTGAAATATTTTCCCTGCATCAATCTTATAAAAATCTTTTAGTAATTTAAATGTTTCTATCATATCTCCTCATACATTAGTGGACATGGCAATTGCACACCACAGCGCTTGGCCACATGAAGGAAGACTTGATTTCAAATCTAGTTGGCGACTAGAGGAAATATTTCTAAGCCTTTTTTCGACTGGTTCCCGAGTTAGTCGGTCTCTGGCACAGGCTAGCGGGTTTTTCGTTCCCGTAAACTCAAGAAAATCGACCATAGAGCCCACACTATTTCATTAAATATACTGTATATGCACTACGAGATGGCGGCACTTGAGCCGTCGCTTTACCGCATGCTGCTTAATTAGTGATAGGGTCAGCTATCTCTGACTGAGTACCAGTGCAGATTAAACTGCCCACTCAATCTCCAAAAGTCAGATAAGGCTAAAACGGCCTCACCTACTCCCTATACAGGAATAAAAAGGCGTTAAAGTGCAAACGCCACATCACGTCGCTTGTTTTCCTTCGTGCAACCAAGCGTTGTGATGTGTTTGCACCATAGCGCTTGGCCGCACGAAGGAAGACTTGGTTTCAAATCTAGTCGGTGATTAAAGGAAATTTTTTTAAAACCTTTTTTCGACTGGTTCTGAGTTAGTCAATCTCTGGCACAAGCAAGTGGGTTTTTCATCCCGTAAACTCGCCAACACTATTTCAGACATTAAATATATTATGTTTGGGTGAGGGACCATGAGATGACGGCACTTGTTGAGCCGTCTCTTCACTGCGTGCCGCTTAATTAGTGATAGCTTTGGGCCAGCTATCTCTGATTGGGTACCAGTGGAGACTGAGCTGCCCACTCAGTCTCCAAAAGTTAGATAAGGCTAAAACTGCCTCGCCTACTCCCTATACGGGAATAAAAAGGCGTTAGCTATTTTTTTTTTTATATATATCTTCTCTTCTCCGCCTATCAACTAATCTCTGTAATCCACAAACTCTCAATCTATCAGTGTAGGGAGCATTCCTTACACCACTCGCCAACTTGGTCACTCTCCTCTGAATCTTTTCTACCACTTCCTCATCACAAGGAATCCAGGCTACCAGAACTGAACTCAGTAATCCAGATGTGGATATATCAATGCCTTATAAAGAGGAATAATAACTTATATCTGCATATTAGTGTGTTCTTCAATAACCAAATAATCCTATGAGATATTTTGGACACCTTAGCAATGTTCTCTCAGAACTTCCTATCCACTAACACCGCCAAATCCCTAGCCTCATCAATCTCTTGGAGTACCATTCCATCAATGTGGCACACAGCTGTAATCTTTTAATTCCAAAATGCATAACTTTACACTTTTTCACATTGAACTGACATTCATTACCTTTTGCCCATCTTGCTAGCTGTCGTAACTGAAACAAACAGGACAAAAACAGGTGTTTCTAAGCAACAAATACAAAATCTTATATTCAGGCAACAACAATCGGGGGAAAAGAATGAGTAACTATATTAACCAACCCTAAATACAAGTAAAATCCTCTTGAATGGCAGGCAATATCAAGTAAAGTGATGTGGGCAAATATCACAATGGGGGACCAGACAATAGACTTAATTGTGCTTGTAGATCAACAGAAGGCTCTTCTAAGGAAGAAATGGGGGATTTTTTGGGGCATTACAGAAGGCAGCTGACTCAATGAAAAAGGAAATGTTGATGCTTTTGTTGACAGCAGAGTAGGAAATGATTACGAAATATACAGAAATGTTTTGGAATAATTGGAGAAAAGACTAATTACTAAATATATGAAGAGCCAAAGGCTTCAATTCGGCAACATAAAATTATTTAAATTAAGGGATATTACATCCCATATTATTTCACAGCCGAATATAGAAACTATATAAAGTTCGGTGAGTCCAAGCGTAAGCAAATACCTGGAAAATGCAACACATAATCCATTTGGTAGTGCAACACGGGGCAACTCATAGTGAGGGTGAAGCAAGCTCGTTCTAGGTACTCACTGATGAGACCTCAATAAAGGTTGAAACCGGTCTGGGTAGTGACCTTCTCTCATAATGTAGAACAGTAATACAGCTCCTAGGAGCTGGGTTTCACATTATGGGAAAATACCAAGAACAGTGATCGGAGCTTGCTCCACCCTCACTATGAGTTGCCCCATGTTGCACTACCAAATGAATTATGTGTTGCACTTTCCAGGTATTTGCTTACCCTTGGACTCGCTGAACTTTATATAGTTTCTATATTCTGCATGAAACTCTTTGGAGAAAAGAGCCAAGATAATAAGAAAAATGGTAAGTGCCTGCTAGATTTCAGTTCACAACATCGATTAGTTATTACTAACATGTTCCAACATAAAAATGTGCACAAATTCACATGGAAAGAAGAAGCAAGGAATATGAAAAGTCTCATTATGTTATTGTTGATAGCAATGTTTTCTCACTAGTTCAGGACACAAAGGTAGACAAAGCATTTGACATAGGAAGGGATCACTATTTAGTTTTAAGCAGGATAAAATTGAATTTCATATTGAAAAGAAGAATATGTAAGAAAGCTTTAAAACAAATTAAAGTCGAACAGCTTACACAAATATCATTCAAGAAAAAAATGAAAGAGTTTGAAAACAAGAGCCAAACTTTGGAGATTCAGTGGCAAACCCTGAAGAAAACATTGATCGCTTCATCTAGATAGGCATGTGGTGAGGTTGTCTGTAAGGATAGAAAAATCAGAACGCCAGGTGAACTCAAAAAGTTAAAGAGGCAGTCAAGGAATGACAGGAGAGGAGGGGGAGTACTACTAATGGTATCAGACAACTTAAATCCAGTTAGGGTAGAAACACAAGGAAATCAGGTGATATCTGGAGGTATTCCTAGAGTTTGAAGGATAAATAGGGTGGGAGTGAAATAGATGTGCAACTTTATTAATGATCATCATCATGTACCATGTAAGTGAATTTGAGGCTATCTGGTGTGAAGTGAAGGTTAACAGAATGAAATATATGGTGGGCTGTTGCTACAAACCTGGCAGCTAGGACGATGAAATACATTGCCAAATTAGGCATTATGGGTACTAAACAAGTGATCATTATTGGTGACTTTAATTATCCAAACATTGATTTGGTAGAAGAGAAATCTCATGATAAGAATGAAGAGGAATTTGAGTTATTGCAAGACAACTTTCTCAAGCAGCATGTGAAAGAAGAAACTCGACATTGAAGAGAGTGTTAGATTTTCTCATAGCATCAGAATATGACTATTTTACCACCAGTTGGCAAAAGTGATTATGCTGTGATTTCTTGAGAAATATCTAATTATACTGATGTTCCAATAAGAACATGTTATATGCTGAATATAACTTAAAAGCTGGAAAATAATGATCAACTTAGAATACTTTCTTTGGTCCCGTGGTATTAGTTACTGAATGGGAAATGTATCAGCAATACATTGGAATCTGAAAAAGTGCTTAAATCAGGTGATATCTGGAAGTAAATAGAGTTTGAAGGATAAATAGGGTGGGAGTGAAATAGATGTGCAACTTTATTAAGCAAGAGATCCACAAGAAGATGATGTGAAAAGAATATCATGAGAATAAATGTGAGAAGAGTTATGAAATACGTAAAGCACAAGTCAGAAAAGTAATGAGTATTATGTGCAAAAGCTAAATTGGAGTATGAAAAGAAATTAGTTATGCAGGCTAAAAGCAATCCAAAAGAATTATTGTTATGAAGCAAGCAAAAGAAAGCATAAATGTGGAAGAATAACTTCAATGAAAGCAGATGGTCTAGTGTCAGAAACTAATGAGATTATTCAATTAATGAGTGCTCACTTTGCTAAGATACATCAACCAGGTATATGTAATATAGCATGCCATGCTACTACTGCATTGGATGAAGAGTCAGAGGTGCATGAGAATGAAGTTAAAGAGCTGTTGCATAAGATGGATAAGAATTTGTCAATGGGAAACAGATGGAATATCAGCATGTTTCCTAAAGAAAAGTTCAGCTGAATTGGCTAGGCCTTTCTCATGTTTGTATAACTTGAGCCTCAGCTCAGGAATGGAAAGAATGTATTATAGTTCCATTGTACAAGGGTGGTGCAAAAACAAATGTGTCAAACTACTGGCCTTTCAGTATCTCTGGTATAGTGGTGAAGATTTTAGAGAAGTTGGCAAGAACTCATATACAGAAATGGATAGAAAAACAAGCTACACCTGGAAGATCATATTTTAGCAATTTGCTCATATATTTAATAACAATGTCACGGCTGAGTTGGATAAAGGGAATGGATACACTATAATATTTGATTTTGCTAAGGCATTTGATAGGATACCACATGAAAAGCTGTTGCACAAACTGGAGAAGATGGGATTGGAATATAAACTCTCAACTTGGATAAGTGGATGCCTGAGAGATATCAACAAGTGGTATGTGGTGGGTGTGAATCTGTCAGATTTACCATGACTAGTGGTGCACCTGAGGGCTCAGTCCTTGGGACATTGTCAATCTATATATTAATGACATTAGGAATGGTCAACAGGAGATGTGCAATTGTTTGCTGGATGCAAAGATAGGCAAGACAATCAGAGATGTTGATTTACAGCTGAAACGCTGGTTAACAGGAGAAAGAGGGGTAACATAATAAAATTCTATAAACTCTCAATGGGTGTTATAGAATATCGTATGATGAAAATTTTCATTTTATGGAAGATGGGGAGAGAACATAGGGGCACCCATGAAAATTAAGTATAATATGCCACTGGAAATCTTATCATGCCAGTGCATAACTTTACACTTACTAACATTTCAAGCATATTCAAATCATTCTGCAAGTGCTGGATATGTTTGAAATTTGGGCAAAAATGGCTATCAGTTTAATGTTCAATTCCAGTGGCATATTATATTAGTAGGGTTATGCTACAAGAAACTGATGAGGCTAGCGATCTTGGTGTAAGGGTGAATAGGAATTTGAAGTTCAAAGGTCACATAGCAAAAAGTTGCAAATACAACTCAGAGGATAATTGCAATGTTGAAGTAAAGGATAAGAAAGTCATTTTGCCTCTTTATAAGACTGCACCCAGAATAATATATGCAGATTTGGTCCTGGCTTCAGAGGGGATAAAGTGGAAAGGATGCAAAGAAGAGTTGCAAAGATTACATTGGGATTAAGACTATGAGGACAGATCAGCATTCCTGTTAACCAGAGTTTGTAATCCACAAACCAGAGTTTGTGGATTACAAACTCTGGTTAACAGGAGAAAGAGGGGTGACATGATAAAATTCTATAAACTTCTTAATGGGTGTTATAGAATATCGTATGATGAAATTTTTTATTTTAAGAAAGATGGGGAGAGAACATAGGGACATCCATGAAAATTAAGTTTGTTTGCAGTCAAGCAAGGTGTAAGGGTTAGGTTTTTCTCTCACAGTGAGTGAGTGGAATAGTTAGTCTTTAGGGGGTAGTGAGTGCATCTACTGTGAATGAATTTAAGGTAGGTATGACAGCTGGTTTGGGTGATGTAATTGTCTCACCTGATGAGTCCTTGAAGGTCTCAGATAATAATAATATTGAAAGTTCCTGGCATGTAAGTTAGCTTGTGCTCTTAAGAGAATAGAGAAAAATGTAAGAAAGCAAAGCACTGTGTAAAACTAACTAAACAGAAGCCGCGGGAAGACTTTTACAAGAACATAGAAAAAAAATTTCAGGAAGGTGGTAAAACATCCTGGAGGCTATTGAAAAAGTTTAGAAATGTAGAAAAGAATACTCTAAAAGGAATCAGAGATGATGAAAGTGACATGAAAATTGAAAATAAAGATACTCTAGATGTCTGAGGTAACTACTTTGAAAGATTGCTAAATGAAACAAGCAGGATCAGCACAGCAGTAGAAAATACTCATCAGGAATATAAATGTAAACGAGATGTAAATTCCACCAGAAATGTTCAAATGTCGAGATATAAAAGTTTTAAAGTGGTTGCACTGAATAATTCAGAAGGTCTAGGCAGAGTATCGAATTCCAGATGATGGGAGTAGCTCTCTTAGTACTTATCTATAAAAAAGGGATATAAAACTGAATGTGAGAATTATTGAAGTATTTCCCTGCTAACTGTTCCTAGTAAGATTTATGCAAGTATATTTGAGAAAAGACTAAGAAAAATTGAGTGAAGAACAAGCTCAACTGAAGCAAAACAAATGTCAGCATCAGATCTTCATTTTAAGACAATTGGGAAATGTTGGGAATGAAATATAAATCTTTGATAAAGTTTTGTAGATCTGGAAAAAGCATATGGCAGAGTGTCAAGAGGAAAGCTCTTCAAAATACTAGTTATATTGTGTAAATGGGGCATTATATCAAGCAATACATAGTTTCTATATGAGTTGTAAGTCAGCAGTCAAAATTGATGTAAATCGTGTAAAACAAGAGTGCCCATAATCACCAATGTTATTATCTATACGGATGATATGAAGGAAAGTGGTATTAAACCTAATATCAAAATTGATGATGTTAATCTTAGCTGTTTACTTGATGCAGATGTTATACTTCTAAATAAATCCAGTGCAGGTCTGCAAGATTCCCTGACTAAATTGAATAACTGTTGTATTAAATTTTGATATAAAAATTAGCAATAAAAAGACACTAAAAATAGACAGAAACATTTACATTGAAAGCATTAACTGTATCCTGAATGGACAACGGAAAAAAAATAATAAAATAAAGCATTTCAGCTATTTTGGGCATTATTTTTACTGAAGAATGGAAATTAAATATGGAAATAGACAACAGAATTAGTAAGGATGGTGTGGAGGGAAGTCAGGTGAATAAATGAAGAAAGAAATGAGTCAAACCACTAAATTAGATGCATACAAGATAGTGTTCAAATCAATTTTAACTTATGGATCTGAGAGCTGGGTTAGGAAAATAAAACACTTGATCAAAGAATGGAAACCACAGATATGAGAAAGAGATTAGGAAAGTGAACAGATGGCATCAATTGCAGTATCATATTAAAAACAAGGATATTAGGAAAGAACTTGCCATTGTTAACAGAACTAATAAAGTGCTTTAGAAGACAAAAATATGAGACCTGATCATGCTGGAATCTTGACATTATTATTATTAAGAGAGACCTCCAGGGAGTCAAGAACTCAGAGGGAGGCCATACTATTCACACCAGCTGTCATACCTGTTCTTGAATTTATTCATGCTTCTTGCACACACACAACATCTAAAGGCAACCCATTCCAATCATGCACTACTCTATGAGAGAAAAATCTAGCCCTAACATTCATTCTCAACTTCCGTGAATGTCCTCGCATCCTTTCCTCACCCTTCATAAAATGAAAAATTCCATCTACTGAAATTCTGTATAACCCTTTCAAAGTTTGTAAGTCTCAATCATATCACTCCTCTTTCTCCTGTTTACTAGTATCTGAAGCCTACAAATTCTCATCTATCTTCATAATCCACAATCCTTTGCACTCTTACCACTATATCAGAATCACCACGGAAACCAAGAGACCAGACCTAGATGCAATAGTATAAGTGAAGTCTTATCAAGACCTTGTAAAGAGGCAACATGACTTCCTTATCATTATATGTGAAAGTTTGTTTCAGCATTGCCATTATTCTCTGAATTGTTATAATTTTTGCTATATGATCCTTGAACTTCAGGATCCCTATTCTCATCAGTTTCTTCAAGCATAATCCCACCAATATATGAGGGTGGCTGAAAAGTTCTGGGCCTCGACCACTGATGGCAACATTATCAGCAAGGTTTTTTTTTTCTCTTTCTAAGTTGGTACATCTGTCATAAGCATCCATGTGAAATTGCAAGTCATTCTATCAAGTGGTTTGTTTTATACAGCTGTCTGAAGCAAAAGGGTTGTCTGTGTATCTGAAATGGATAAAATTGAGTATTGTGCGGTTATAAAATTCTTTGTAAAAGAAGGTTTAACATCAAAAGAAATTTATTCGACGTTCATAAAAGTTTATGGGCACTCTTCTTCATTTTCGACAATTATGAATGGGCTGCCAAGTTTAAAGATGGACGTACCAGCCTTGAATATGATCCACGTGAAGGACATCCAAAAAGTGTAACACCACCAGAAATCAGTGATCAAGTGCACGATATGGTATTGGATGACTGGTGAGTCAAAGCGTGTGAAATTGCTGAGACTAGAGGCATTTCAAAAGAATGTGTAGGATATATTTTACATGAAGAATTGCAAATGAAAAAGCTTTGTGCAAGAAGGATGCTGTGCTTGCTCACAGAATATCAAAAATGCACTTGCATGAAAATCTCTGACCAGTGCTTGGAGCGTTTTAACAAGAATAAAATTGATTTTGTGCATTGATTTATTACTATGGATGAGACTTGGATTCACCATTACACACCAGAATCCAAACAGCAGTCAAAACAGTGGACAGAAGCTGGTTGTTCAGTGCCAGAGAAGACTAAAGTCGGTTCCATTAGCAGGAAAGGTCATGGCATCAGTGTTTTGAGATGCTAAAGGCATTTTGTTTATTAATTATCTTGAAAAGAGTAAAACAATAACTGGGGAATATTGTTCCGATCTTTTAACCAGAGCACTATGAATTGTTGGAACATCCACCCTATTCCCCAGATTTGGCTCCATCTGGCTTCTATCTCTTCCCAAAACTAAAACTCTTCTTCACTGGTAAGCATTTTTCTTCGAATCAAGAGGTGATTGCAACTGTAGAGGGGTATTTTGCAGATCTTACTGAGAACCACTACAGGGACAGGATATGGCACTGGAATAAATGTATTAGTCCTAAGGGAGATTATGTTGAAAAATAAAAATTATTTTGAAATTATAAATCATCATCATCATCATCATCATCAAATTCCTGCCATGTACCCTCAAGGGGTGTACAGGATATGACAGTACTATATGAAAAAAATTACATCATTACTAACTTCCTATCTACAATTTTCCTCCAAATCAGTCTGTTACTTGTCAAGACTCCAACATTATCAGATCTTATATTTCTATCGTCTAAGGCACTTTGTACCGTATCAATCCACCTATATCTTGGTCTTCCTCTGGGTCGTTTTCCTGCCAACCTGGCAGAGAACACTTGTTTTGCTAATCTTTCCTCTCCCATTCTATTTAAGTGACCATACCATCTGAGATTAGCTCTGCTAACGCATTCCTGGATGCTGACAATGTCAAGTTCTTTCCTAATATCCTCATTTTTAATATGATATTGCCATTGATGCCATCTGTTCACGCCTCCAATCCTTCTCAGGACTCTCATATCTGCGGTCTCTAGTCTTTGGTCAAGTGTTTTACTTCTGACCCAGCTCTCAGATCCATAAGTTAAAATTGGTTTGAACACAGTCTTGTATACAGCTAATTTAGTGTTCCGACTAATTTCTTTCTTATTCCATATGAATTTATTCAATTGACTTCCCACCATACCAGCTTTGCTGATTCTGTTGTCTATTTCTATATTTAGTTTACCATCTTCAGTAAAAATTGTGCCTAAGTAGCTGAAATGTTTTACTTGTTCCACAGGTTCTCTATTCACAACACAGTTGACATTTTCAATGATTCTGCCTATTTTCATTATCTTTGTCTTTTTATTGCTGACCTTCATACCATATCTATTACAACAGCTATTCAATTTAGTCAGAGAATCTTGCAGACTTGTAGCGGATTTATTTAGAAGTATAACATCATCTGCATAAAGCAAAGAGCTGACATTAACATCTCCAATTTTGATATCAGGTTTAATACCACATTCCTTCATAATGTGATCCATATAGATAATGAATAACAGAGGGGATAATGTACATCCTTGTCTCACACCAGATTTAACATTAAACCATCTTCCTGTACTTCCTTCAATTCTAACTGCTGACTCACAACTCAAATAAAGACTAAGTATTGCTTGATATAATGCCCCATTGACACCATATAACTGCAGCGTATTGAATAGCTTCTCTCTTGACACCTTGTCATATGCCTTTTCCAAATCGACAAAACTTAAATACAGATCTTTGTTATATTCCCATGCTTTCTCGACTATTTGTCGTAAAGTGAAGATCTGATCCTGACAGCCTCTATTTGGCCTGAATCCAGCTTGATCTTCACCAAGCTTTTCTTCCACAATTCTTCTCAACCGTTTCTCAAGTATACTTGCATAGATCTTGCCAGGAACACTCAATAGGGAAATACCTCTGTAATTCTCACATTCAGTTTTATTTCCCTTTTTATATATGGGTACTATGAGAGCTCTACTCCAATCATCGGGAATTCGTCCCTCTGTCCAGGCTTTCTGAACTATGCAGTGCAGCCACTGTAAGACTCTTATACCACCATACTTCAGCATTTCTGGTCGAATATCATCTACTCCTGCTGCCTTTCCACATTTCAAGCCTTTGATGGCTTTTTCTACTTCAAGTATGGATATGTATTCCTCACTGCATGCCTGGTCAGTGTTTTTTATCACTGTGCTGTCATCACTGCTTGTTTCATTTAGCAGTTTTTCAAAGTAATTACTCCATACTTCAAGGATATCTTTTTCTCCTGTTTTCATTACACCTTTATCATCTCTAATTCCTTTTACGGCACTCTTTCCTCCATTCCTAAGCTTCTTCAACAACCTCCAGAATATTTTGCCACCTTCTTGATATTTATTTTCTATATTCTTGCCAAAGTCCTCCCATGACTTTTGTTTAGCTAGTTTTACACACTGTTTAGCTTTCTTACATTTGTCTCTGTATTCTGTAAGAGTAAAAGCTGACTTATTTGCCAGGAACTTTTGATATGCTTTCTTCTTTTCCTTCACTGCCTCTTTAACTTCCTGTGTCCACCAGGGAGTTCTGATTTTTCTATCCTTGCACACAACCTCACCACATGCCTCTCTGGCAGAATCAATCAATGTTTCCTTCAGAGTTTGCCACTGAATCTCCAAGGTTTGATTCCTGTTCTCAAACTCTTTCATTTTCTTTTCAATAATATTTCTGTATTTTAGTCTACAGTTCACATCTGAGAGCTGCTCAACTTTTATTCGCTTTAAATTAGGCTGAGAACTTTTCAGACCACCCTCATAATATGACATTGGATATCTAATCACACCAAAGTGCGTGACCTTACATTTATTAACATTGAAATGACAGCTATTTTCATATGCCCACAATTCCAGCCTACTGAAATTATTCTGCAATATAACAGATTGATATGGAGGAAACTTGTCAATTGGAAGTTAGTAATGATGTAACTTTTCATGTAGTACTATCATCACACACTATATATCCCTGAGGGTATATCAGGAACTGGATGATGATAATGATGTTATACTATAGAACAATAGCCTTAATTTGTTAATAAATCTGATCTCTTATTTCAAATATGATTAGGCCACAACTAATAAGATGTCAATATAAGTTAATCAGAATTTGTTCTCAGGACACGTAAAACAGGATGGCAGCTTTAATGCATTCTCCCCCTGCAACGCAATCAGAAGTTAGGTCAGTAGATTAATGGCTTACTCAGAGTATTGCCAATTGCTACAATTGGTAATACTCTGATAATACTGTTATTAGTAATACTGTTTGAACCATGCTGTAATTTGTTTCTCTGCATATGAATATTGTATATCAGATGATGACCATAATATGTAAGTCAACTATTGGCTAATTCTTTTTATTCCCTTATAGAGAGCAAGTGAGGCCATTTTAGCCTTATCTAGCTTTTGGATACCAAGTGAACAGTTCAATAGCCACCAGTAGCCAATCAGAGATAGTTGGCCCAAGACTATCAACAATTTAAAGTGGCACTGAGTGAAGAGAGAGAAACAAACAAGTGCTACCATCTCATGGTCCCCAATTCTAACACGATATGTCATTGTCTGAATATAATGGTACTACATGAAAGGAAATGTACTCCTTTCATGTAGTACCATTATAATATCCCCCAGTGTACAGATCAGGAATTTGATGAGGATGAAACAGTCTCTCAGACACCCACTGGAATTCTCTTTGAAGAACTGTCCGGTGTGTGTGTGTGGTCCAGCAGTCCTTAAGTTCCTTAATGGTGACATATGTACTGTATTTTTTTGTGTTCTTCAAGGCAGATGCTAACAATTTTTCCTGTCTTTCTATAGCAGGTCAAGTTGAAGGCACAGTGCACTTCTTATGCTTCTGGATTTGCAAAATGATGGAAAGATAGCCAAAGTGCCACAAAGATATATAATCTTTATACCATTTTTAAAACATACAAACTAACAAATCTTTATACATTATCCTGAAGAATACTCTATCTGTATAAAAGATATTCAATCTGTAACTTGGCCTACTCCTTATAGAAAGGAAGTAACTGTTAATGTTAACATCAAGGCTAGAAGAACACAAGAAATATGTATATATACTTCCATTAGTATGGCAAATCAAGACTAGAAGACCATGTAATAGATGTCCCTTCACAGGATTAAATATAAAAATTATCATACTATATTAGACACTGTTACAAGTCTGAGAGACTAGTTTTGGAACAGCATTAGCATTTCAATGAAGCATTCTCTGAACCAAAGCAAGTACGGCTGCATTAATTTAAAAATGCCAAAATTTCAGATGCTACCATTTTAAGACCATCTCCAATCCAGTGGCAGTGTACTACTTACCCAGTGGTGAAGCTAGAGCTTTTGTCACCGAGGGCAGTCCCTGAGTTTGCCACCCCTCTCAGTACACACCAAAAATACTACAAAAAGTCAAAACAATGTAATAGGGAAATAAATTAAAATACTATGTTTATTTTTGAAGTACAACTTTAATTTCGACATTCTAAAATGTATTTTTCTTGCTTTTCTGTTAGCAAAATCGTCGATGACATTGGCGAAGACTATTTCGTAGTAATTTAGGCAATTCTGAATCAATTTTATTTAGAAAAACTCTTCTCACAACTAGCAACACTTACAGCAAATTGTGAGGAAAATTCACAGTAGTATTATAAGTATTATAATATTTGGAACCGAGTTCTCAAGACTGTATTTTAGAATTAACTGCAAAAGTTCAAAAAGGTTCAAAGTGCCACCCAGGGTGGGACCCCCAAGCTATGCCACTGCACTTACCTCATACCCAGTCCTAGAGGGCACAATAATAGGATGTTTTTTTTTTTGTTACAATTTAAACTGTTTCCACAATTACTTGACTGCAGTGCCTTGTGTTCTGTGATAATGACTTCTATGCTCTGAGGGCATCAGTTTGAAATCCATAAAAATATCATTTACTTAAAAAATTATATTTATTATTTTGTTCTTGTATAGTGTTGTGAGTCAATACCATAAAAAGTTACCAAATATATATAAAATATGTTTGGAAATGTATAACAATCATCAACAGCACTTTACTTGCAGTGGTAGTGAACAACAAACCCTTCAGTGGAAACACCCAAGCTTAAATCCTTCACAGGATGTGAAAAGACCTTACAAAACTGATATTTTATATAAGGCTTTTCAAGGTGAGGTAATGCTATCATATAAAGATAGAAGAGTTTCCTCTCACGGAAATCAGGATCCCTTGTTCCTACATAACATTAGCCAGAGAACAGGTTTGTTCTGATGCATAGTAAACTATATAGAAGAAAAACAACAAGTTTATAAGGAGCAAGGTCATTGCAAGCTAGTGAGCCTAACATGTAAAAGGATAACGAGATAAGATACGTAATTACAACACACACACACAAAAAAAAGGCAATAAAATTTTTAATGCTTAAACAAAATATACACATGGAATGATCTAGTATAATTTTTTCTGTTCATAAAACATCTGCTTAATCATATGACACATAAATAACAAGTGACCAGTAGCATATCCAAAGATGGCTCCTATACAGCAGCTCACAGGCCACTCTTGCCATGGCCTGTCCCAGTCTAATGGTATTGGAAATGCTCCAAACCAGGTACCAACAATGCTTCCAATTGTTGTTGCATATAGATATGTCTCTACTGTATTTTCATGCCTAAAATTATAAAAGGGGAAAAAAAATTAGAAACAGAAATTAAATTTTTTCAAATTCAATACAATATCAAGAATAATTAACCCATGCTCCTGAAAGAGAAGGGAAGAATCTGATGGACTCTCTTCAACCAAATTCCATATGTGAAACTGCCACAACATTCATTATATATATATTACTTAGTTTTAACACTTTTACGAATTTTAACACGTTCAGTTGAATTTTATTGCTGCCTTGGGAAATCGAATTCACACACATCTAATTAATAACAATAGTTTTTAGTTAGATACTGTGTTTGCCCATGCAACATATGGTTTTGTTTCAGTCTATACAGCATAGTTTCTGTATGAGGGGACATGGGATTCATTAATTAGAACTATTGTTGAGAAATATATTACACAGACTCCTCATACCTTATTCACTGGCATAATAAAAGTACTTGTTTTTATTGCCTCTGCAGTATAGTGGCTGTCAGGGAGGGCTTGTTGTTTACCACTGCAAGCGAGTTACTATCTCCCCACATGAACTTGTTTAAGCTTTTTTTTTTTCATGTGTGAAGTATATGCGAAACTTTTATTGCTAACAGAAAACTAGCTTGGATGACAGTGATAATATAAAACGAGTTTTGATATGTATATAAAGTCAATATCAACAGTCCCTGATTACGAACGTGTGATGAAAGGGAAAGGAAGATTTGGAGTTACCCTGGAGAGCATTCGAAGTAAATACAATTAACCACTGCTTTGAAACGAAACATACGAATAAGCAATATTTACTAATATTCATTAAGCGCCGAAATACACAGGAAGCAAAGTTTGTGAAACAACACCAATGTGTGAATTTTTCCATTAAAATATAAAAAATAACAAAAGAGAAATAATAAATAATATAACTTAAATACATTTTTTTTAAAATAAAAAAATCTACTTAGTCTTAAAACATTTTAAATTTGTTTTCATTATTTCACAACCACCCTCAACAAAACCTACAGCCCCCAAGGGGGCCGCAGCCCACAGTTTCGGAAGCGCTGGTCTAAGGCACTTTGTATATCAATCCACCTATATCTTGGTCTTCCTCTGGGTCGTTTTGCTGCCAACCTGGCAGAGAACACTTGTTTCACTAATCTTGCTTCGCCGATTCTATTTAAGTGACCATACCACCTGAGCGTAGCTCTCCTGGATGCTGACAATGCCAAGTTCTTTCCTAATATCCTCGTTTTTAATATGATATTGCCATTGATGCCATCTGTTCATGCCTATAATCTTTCTCAGGACTCTCATAGCTGCAGTCTCTAGTCTTTGGTCAAGTGTTTTACTTCTGACCCAACTCTCAGATCCATAAGTTAAAACTGGTTTGAACACTGTCTTGTATACAGCTAATTTAGTGTTCCGACTAATTTCTCTCTTATTCCATATGAATTTATTCAATTGACTTCCCACCATACCAGCTTTGCTGATTTGGTTGTCAATTTCTATATGGAATTTACCATCTTCACTAAAAATCGTGCCTAAGTAGCTAAAATGTTTTACTTGTTCCACAGGATCTCCATTCACAACACAGTTGACATTTTCAATGATTCTGCCTATTTTCATTGTCTTTGTCTTTTTATTGCTGACCTTCATACCATATCTATTACAAAAGTTATTTAATTTAGTCAGAGACTCTTGCAGACTTGTAGCGGATTTATTTAGAAGTATAACATCATCCGCATAAAGCAAAGAGTTGACGTTAACATCTCCAATTTTGATATCATGTTTAATACCACTTTCCTTCATAATGTGATCCATATAGATAATGTACATCCTTGTCTCACACCAGATTTAACATTAAACCATCTTCCTGTACTTCCTTCAATTCTAACTGCTGACTTACAACTCAAATAAAGACTAAGTATTGCTTGATATAATGCCCCATTGACACCATATAACTGTAGCGTATTGAATAGATTCTCTCTTGGCATATGCCTTTTCCAAATTGACAAAACTTACATACAGATCTTTGTTATATTCCCATGCTTTCTCAACTATTTGTTGTAAAGTCAAGATCTGATCCTGACATCCTCTATTTGGCGTGAATCCAGCTTGTTCTTCACCAAGCTTTTCTTCCACAATTCTTCTCAACTGTTTCTCAAGTATACTTGCATAGATCTTGCCAAGAACACTCAGTAGGGAAATACCTCTGTATTTCTCACATTCAGTTTTATTTCCCTTTTGATATATGGGTACTATGAGAGCTCTACTCCAATCATCGGGAATTCTTCCCTCTGTCCAGGCCTTCTGAACTATGCAGTGCAGCCACTGTAAGACTATTATACCACCATACTTCAGCATTTCTGGTCGAATATCATCTACTCCTGCTGCCTTTCCACATTTCAAGCCTTTGATGCCTTTTTCTACTTCAAGTATGGATATGTATTCTTGACTGCATGCCTGGTCAGTGTTTTTTTACCACAGTGCTGTCATCACTACTTGTTTCATTTAGCAGTTTTTCAAAGTAATTAGTCCATACTTCAAGGATATCTTTTTCTCCTGTTTTCATGTCACCTTTATCATCTCTAACTCCTTTTACAGCACTCTTTCATCCATTCCTAAGCTTCTTCATCAACCTCCAGAATATTTTGCCACCTTAAGACTATTACACTTTTTTTATATAATCTTTGTCAAGTAGCTTTATTTTATCCTCCTACATGTTTCGCCAATCTTTTTCTATTGGCATACTCAGGGAATACAAACTAATAAGCTAAAATGAAGGTTACAGACTAGGTTATAACTGATGGTTCTAATTCATACAAAAAATTGGTATTGTGCGTGTCTCGTTAACGTGATTTATTCGTTATGGCTCATGACGTAATTGTTATGAAAGTTCATTTCTTTGATGTTTAATGATCTGATAAAAGTTTTCCAAATTTCTGGTAAAATTAGACCTTGATTCTTGTTTAGGTTTTCAGTTTTACGGGCTAATGTAGCTGCTTCTTTAAAGGTTCTTGAATGGTAGTTATCTTCTATGTATGGCATAAGGCTCTTATCCCACTCAATGTGATGGTTAGTAGAGGCAAAGTGGCATGAAAGGCCTGAAATGTCTTGTCTGTTATTTCTGACATATCCTATGTGTTCTTTCTTTCTCGTTTCAAAGCTTCTAGAGGTCTGACCTACGTAACTAATACCACACGAGCAAGGTATATTATATACTCCAGAGTACTTGTAGAATGGGTGAGGATCTTTCGGTGATCTTAAAAATTTCCGAATAGTGTTGATTGGTTTGAATGCCACTCTGATCTTATGTGGTTTTAAAAGGTTAGCTAAATTTTTGGAAAGGTTGCTGACAAAAGGAATCGTAATTGTACTGATGTAAATGGTTACCCAAAAAGACTCTATAACAAGATTCTCTTTACTCATATACCACATCGACAATGTGATTACATCCAATACATCAGTACAATTACGATTCCTTTTGTCAGCAACCTTTCCAAAAAATTAGCTAACCTTTTAAAACCACATAAGATCAGAGTAGCATTCAAACCAATCAACACTATTCGGAAATTTTTAAGATCACCGAAAGATCCTCACCCATTCTACAAGTACTCTGGAGTATATAATATATCTTGCTCATGTGGTATTAGTTACGTAGGTCAGACCTCTAGAAGCTTTGAAACGAGAAAGAAAGAACACATAGGATATGTCAGAAATAACAGACAAGACATTTCAGGCCTTTCGTGCCACTTTGCCTCTACTAACCATCACATTGAGTGGGATAAGAGCCTTATGCCATACATAGAAGATAACTACCATTCAAGAACCTTTAAAGAAGCAGCTACAGTTGCCTGTAAAACTGAAAACCTAAACAAGAATCAAGGTCTAATTTTACCAGAAATTTGGAAAACTTTTATCAGATCATTAAACATCAAAGAAATGAACTTTCATAACAATTACGTCATGAGCCATAACGAATAAATCACGTTAACGAGACATGCACATTGTCACGCACAATACCAATTTTTTGTATGAATTAGAACCATCAGTCATAACCTAGTCTGTAACCTTCATTTTAGCTTACTAGTTTGTATTCCCTGAGGATGCCAATAGAAAAAGATTGGTGAAACATGTAGGAGGATAAAATAAAGCTACTTGACAAAGATTATATAAAAAAAGTGTAATAGTCTTATGAATAATTGTCAAGAAAAAATTTCAACATTTTGCCACCTTCTTGATATTTATTTTCTATGTTCTTGCCAAAGTCCTCCCATGACTTTTGTTTAGCTAGTTTTACACAGTGTTTAATTTTCTTACATTTATCTCTGTATTCTCTAAGAGCACAAGTTAAAGAGGCAGTGAAGGAAAAGAAGAAAGCATATCAAAACTTCCTGTGTCCACCATGGAGTTCTTATTTTTCTATCCTTGCAGACAACCTCACCACATGCCTCTCTGGCTGAATCAATCAGGGTTTTCTTCAAGGCTTGCCACTGAATCTCCAAGGTTTGGTTCCTGTTCTCAAATTCTTTAATTTTTTCTTCAATAATCTTTGTGTATTTTAGTCTACAGTTCACATCTGAGAGCTGCTCGACTTTTATGCGTTTTAAAACTTTCTTACATGTTATTCTTTTCAATAAGAAATTCACTTTTATTCTGCTCAAGACCTAAATAGTGATCGCTTCAAATTTCAAATCCTCTGTACACTCTGGTGTCCTGCACCAGGGAGAAAACATCACTATCAACAATAACATAGTCAATGAGACTTATCTTATTCCTAGCCTCTTCTCTCCATGTGAATTTGTGCACATTTTTATGTTGGAACATGGTGTTAGTAATAACCAGTCCATGTCCTGAGCAGAAATTCAACAGGTATTTGCCATTATTATTAACTTTGCTCTTTTCTCCAAATTTTCCCAAAATATTTTTGTATGTCTCACAATCTTTTCCTACTCTGCTATTTAGATCCTCAACAAGGACCAACTTTTCTTTTTTCATTGTGTCAGTTGCTTTTTCTAAAGCATCAAAAAATTCCTCCACTTCTACCTTAATAGAACCTTCTGTGGAACAATAGGAACAAATAAGTCTCATTGTCTAATTCCCCATTCTGATATTTGCCCACATCACTCTACTTGTGACTGCCTGTCATTCAAGAAGATTAGCCTCGTATTTTGTGTTAAATACTATGGCCACTCCTTCTTTTCCTTGATTGTCATTTCCTGAATATAACATTTTGTATTTATTGTTCAGAAAGATCTCACTAGTTTTTGTCTTTTTTGTTTCAGTGACCGCTATTATGTCGATCTGGTACTTATCTGATTCTAATTCATCAGCTAGCTCCATTTCTTTGCCATTCAGGTTTCATATGTTGATAGTACCAATCTTTAACTCTGGTTATGTTGAGTTGGGGTGTATTTTCAGATTTGTTCCAGTAGCTGACTTTTCGCTGTTCACCCTGGTTCCCTGGCGAAAACAACGGGGGCTTTGTTTAACCAGGCCCCAGCCAGCATGAAATTTTGTCATGTTGTACCATCATTTTCTATATTGGTTTAAGCCAATAAGAATACAATTTGGTTGGCTAAATCCCAAATTGCCAGCCCATCCTCGTTCGTTCAGTATCCAGGTAGATACCCAACAGGGTGCACCACGAGAAAGTGAGGACTGGACATTAAGTCAGAAGCCCTGGTCGGTTCTCCGCATTCCTTTAAAGGCTATGTGGAGGTCTGCTCTCAGTTATACAGCTTTGACACTAGAGCTTATAAAACATTGGCAAGACCCATAAGTCAGCACTGGTCTTGCCAATGTTTTATAAGCTCTAATCCGAGTATGTTTTTGTACCTTTGAGCGTTTAAAAACTTGATTATAATATTTAAGGATCTATTGAAATTTTTAATTTTCATTTCTATGTCTTTTTCTTCTCTATAGGTTAGGTGATATCCAAGGTATTTGAAAGAGTTGATTTGTTCAATAATTGTATTATCTAAACAGATTTTACTTCTTATTGGTTCTCCTCCCTTAAAACACAAGTACCTTAAATTTGAAATTTTGGTGATTAAGATGATGGATAGAGTATTGCAGATCCATTTCAGAGGTTGCAAGTATAGTCTGATCATCTGCAAACAGTATTGTGTCTATATTAGTGCATTTGTTAATTGGGATATAACCATATAATGTGAATCTCCAACTTCTTACTATAGAATTCATATAGATTGTGAAGAGAATGTCTGATAGCCTACAACCTTGCCTTACTCTCCTGTTTATAGGTTCCCAGTCAGAGATTCTTCGATTAACTTTTACTGCAATAATGTTGTCTGTTGGTCGATTGGTAGAGCCTCTGCTACTAATGGCTCACGAAAAAAGTTATGCAAGTTTGAGTGCGGTTAGTAGTTGGAAGGGGAATAATAGTTCGATGCTGTTGGCACACTCTCCCTCGATGAGTCTTTGGACTTCCTTGAGGTGTCTAATAATAATATTAATAATAATATGTATCATGGATCACTTTAATTAGGTGGTGAGGAACTCTACCATTTATTAATATCTTAAAAAGTTTATTGCAGTTAACTCTGTCAAATGCCTTAGAATAATAAATAAAAGCAATATGGGTTTCCACATTATATTCTTTATGGTTTTCCAATAAAATTTTTAAGGTAAAGTATCCACCTGCATAAGAGATGGCCTCTACTGAATCCATTCTGCTATCATATCTTCATAGAATCGGAACAGTCTATTTTTCAGAATTTTACTCTAGATTTTATATCCAGAGTTCATCATCATCATCAAATTCTGATATATACCATCAAGGGGTGTACAGGATATCATAGTACTGCATGAAGAATCACATCATTACTAACTTCCTATCTACAATTTTCCTCCAAATCAGTCTGTTACCTACCAACATTATCAGATCGTATATTTCTATCTTCTGAGGCACTTTTTTACTGTATCTATCCACCTAAATCTTCGTTTTGCTAATCTTTCCTCTCCCATTCTGTTTAAGTGACCATACCACCTGAGATTAGCTCTGCTAATACATTCCTGGATGATAACAATGTCAACTTCATTATTAATATCCCCATTTTTAATATAATATTGCCATTGATGCCATCTGTTCATGCCCCTAATCTTTATCAGGACTCTCATATCTGTGGCCTCTAGTCTTTGGTCAAGTGTTTTATTTCTAACCCAGCACTCAGATCCATAAGTTATTGGCTTGAACACTGTGTTGTATACAACTAATATATGGTGTCATTAGTGTTTTGAGTAATTCTCACTTATTCCATATAAATTTATTCAGTTGACTTCCTACCATACCAGCTTTGTTGATTCCGTTGTCTATTTCCATATTTAATTTACCCTCTTCACTAAAAATTGTGGTTAAGTAGCCGAAATGTTTTACTTGTTCTATAGGTTCTCCTTTCACAATGCAGTTGATATTTTCAGTGTTTCTGCTTATTTTCATTGTTTTTGTTTTTTTAATGCTGACCTTCATACCATATCTATTACAACAGTTATTCAATTTAGTCAGGGAATCTTGCAGCCTTGTATATCGGATTTATTTAGAAGTATAACGTCATCTGCGTAAAGCAAAGAGCTGAGATTAACATCTCCAATTTTGATATCAGTTTAATACCACTTTATTTCATAATGTGATCCATATAGATAATGAATAACAGAGGGGATAATGTACATCCTTGTCTGACACCAGATTTAACATGAAACCACCTTCCTGTACTTCCTTCAATTCTAACTGCTAACTTACAACTCAAATAAAGACTAAGTATTGCTTGATATAATGCCCCATTGACACCATATAACTGTAGCGTATTGAATAGCTTCTCTCTTGCCACCTTGTCATATGCCTTTTCCAGATCTACAAAACTTAAATACAGATCTTTGTGATATTCCCATGATCTCTCAACTATCTGTCGTAAAGTGAAAAACTGATCCTGACAGCTCTATCTGGCCTGAATCCAGCTTGTTCTTCACGAAGCTTCTCTTCCACAATCCTTCTCGATCGTCTCTGAATTATACTTACATATATCTTACCAGGAACACTCAGTAGAGAAATACCTCTGTAATTCTCACATTCAGTTTTATTTCACGTTTTATATATGGGTACCTCCAATCATCTGGAATTTGTCCTTCTGAACTATGCAGTGCAGCCACTGTAAGACTTTTATACCTCCATACTTGAGCATTTCTGGTTGAATATCATCTACTCCTGCTGTCTTTCTGGAAAAGTATTAGTCTGGAAAAGGCAGCAAAGAAGATGCATCTGCAAATTAAAAAAAACCAAAACGTATGCCAGTAACAAGGAGAATTTGTGGTGATGGTCCTTCTCAAATAAAAATCATTTCCTATAAATTTGAAATTATACATAGTTTTACATACTTGGATCACAGAGTTTAGGAGACTAATTCCTCTATCACAGTTATTAATATCTCCCTTCTTATGTATAGGAATAATTATTGCCTTTTGGAATTATTATTATTTGACACCTCGAGGGAGTCCAAAGACTCATTGAGGGAGAATGTGCCAACAGCATAGAATGATTGGTTCCCCTTCCAACTACTAACCACGCTCAAACTTACTTAACTGAGCCATTAGTAGCAGAGGCTCTACCAATTGACCAACCTAATGTTTTTTGAAACTTTTTTTTTTTTTTTGTTAAAGTTTATTACAAGATGTAATCAACACCTCAACAGTATTATTTTATTTATCCATGCATGTAACATGTCCAGCCCAACCTAATCTGTCATTTTACTTTTCTTACAAATATTTTGTACATCATCGTTTTCCTTGAGATCAAACTGTGACTATTTTCTAAGTCCATGGAAACATTGGTTTTTGGATCTGAATACTCTCATTGGTATAGTTAATCTGTGATCCAAGTATGTAAAACAGTGTATAATTTCATGTTTATAGGAAACGATTTTTATTTGAGAAGGACCATCACCACAAATTCTCCTTGTTACTGGCATACATTTTGGTTTTTCTTGATTTGCAGATGCATCTTCTTTGTTGCCTTTCCCAGACTAATAAAGATTTCTTTTGTGACTGTTTGTGTCAATTACAAATGATATAGATATCATTTGTAATAATTAGCAAAAGATAGTTCTCTTTATGTTAATATCAGCATCTCTGATGACCTTTTCAAGAGCTATGTTGAACAATAAGGGCAGGCTAAAACATCCATATTTTTATGTGTAGTGGACCTGACAACACATTCTGAATTTTAATCTAACACCATGTTTCTTAATGTAGCTTTGGAGCTGAATAAGCTTCTTCCGGTGAAATACATAAATTGGATTATCTGTCTATGCTGCTCTAAAATCTATGAAGAGGTGTGTTTCAATTCTGAAATCACTGCATTTTTCAAGAGTATGGTGTACACTGAAAATTTGTACTCCTGTGGACTTTCCTGATGGGCTCTACATTGACAGCAAGAACTGGCAATTCTGTACATATAGGAATAGGAAAGCCTCTCATATAAAATGCTGAAAAGAACTTTACATGCAGTACATAACAGACTGATTCCCCTATATTTGGAGCTGTTCATTACATCACCTTTCTTATAGATAAGAGCCATTATGTTCAGATTCTATTCTTCTGGGAAAAGTTTAATTAATCCAGATCTTCGCAATAAGTCAGCAAGGTTATTTGAAATATTATGTACCTACATGTTTTGTAGTTCTGCTTGTATCAAATCCATTCCTGGGACATTTGTTCTCAAGTTTTCTGATGGCTGCTTCTATTTCTGCAATTGCCAAATCAGCATATTAGTGTTCAACAGTTCATCAAGATGCCATACCTATTTTTCTAGTATCATTTCATTCCCATTCGATATCTTGCTTTCATTGTCCATATGCAATGTCGTCCTAAGTTGAAAATCTTTCCTATTCTTAATCAAATTTTAATAGAAAACCTAATTTCATTTATATTTTTAAAACATTCCTATTCCCCAAGTTTGCTCATATATTTATTTTTTCTTTTCCCTCTCTTCTAGCCATATGATACTCTTTAACAACTTGATGAGTGCGATTCCTTTGCTTCTATGTGCCGCATTTTTTGTGCCATCACACATTCACATTCTGCATTAAATCAATGATTGTACTCTACACCTGACAGAAAATTAGATGTCATATAGTAGTGAATCATTTTCAGTTAAGAATTTGTCTATAACGAATATGCCCATGTTGCCATCAATTGGCTAGTGATCATATCCTAGGTCTTGACCTAGGAGGTGGTTAAGTTTGTGGAATTTTCAGTTAAGATGGGGTATATGTGGAATTACAGGGCTGGTAAGTATGAATGACTTAGGCATAAGCAAGCTAAGAAGATTGCTTGGATGAGTGCCATGGCATGTAAAACTGCAAGGGCCGGATGGTATAGTGCATGGGAAATGGTAAAGTATTGTTTTGTAACTGCATAACTAGGGTCAGGAGAGTTAATCAAATGGGAGTTGAGTTAAATGGATGAATATCATCAAGTTAAAGCAGGGAAAAAAAATTGAGGAGGGAATTTAAGGAGAAAGGTGACTTGTAGGCAAATGAACAGTACAAGGCACAGGCCAGAAGGATGTGTGGTAAGAAAGGCAAAAGCAGATTATGAAAGGAAGTTAGCAATGCAGGCTAAAGAGAATCCTAAACAGTTCTTTCAATATGCAACAAGTAAAAAAAAAAAAAAATGCAGAATGATTTTAATGAATGTCGATGGTAGGGAGGTAACTGAATCAGTTGAAATAGTAGAATTACTAAGTGAACACTTTGCAACAGTATATCATCCAGGTGGCAATACAGGAACAAGAGAGCCAAAGGCTTATACGGAAACTGAGGTAAACGAATTGGAGGTGCATAGCATATTACAGAACCTTAACGTGAATACAGCTGTGGGATTGGATGGTAAACCAGCTTGAGTTTTACGTGAAGCGGTGAGGGAATTGTCAGTGCCCTTGACCATATTGTTTAATCTAAGTCTCTGGGTTGGAAAGAGGGGAAAATAGTTCTATTGCATAAAGGAGACTCCAAGACTGATATAGCAAATTACCAACTGATCAGCATATCAGGTAGTCAAAGTATTGGAGAAGTTGGTCAAGAGCAAAATGCAGGAATTGATAGATGGAAATTTGATACTGTTGGGGGGGGGGGGCAGCATGGTTATGTGAATGGTAGGTCATGCCTCAGTAACTTGCTCACGTTTTATAATGCTGGACTTTACAAAGGCCTTTGACAGGATACCACATGGAATTCTAACCAGTAAACTGCAGCACATGGGGATGGATATAAGGTTGGTGAGATGGATAGGAGGGTTGTTGATGGAGAGATATCACAGAGTAGTTTATTCAGGAGTAGAGTCCAAAAGAAGGCCTGTGACTAGTGGCATGCTACAGTGTTCTTGGACCACTACTGTTTAATTTGTTCGTTAACAATATAGGAAAGGGTCTGAGAGGAACTGTTCAGTTATTTGCCAATGATGCAAAGTTGGGTAGAGCAATAGTTAATGTCAAAATTTTGAAGTGATGATTTGGACAGATTGGCAAACTGGACAAAGGAGAATGGATGTCAGTTTAATGTGGCAAAGTGTAAGGTTATGCATATTGGGGTGAAAAGATTATCAGCTGTATACCACATTTGTGCAACTGTATACTCCAGGAAATTAACAAAGCCAGAGACTTGGGAGTGCTAGTGGATGGGGAGTTAAAGTTTAGGGGACACATAGCAAAAGTGGCTAAAGCAGCTTATGAGATCACTTGATTACTGAAGAATACTTTAATCAGCAGAGAAAAGCAGGTTATTGTTCCTCTTTATCAAGTCTTGATACCCCCATCTTGACTACTGTGTGCAGATCTGGGTACCAGGATTTCTCAGTGATGAGGAGGAGGTGGAGAGGGTCCAGAGGCGAGTGACCAAGATGGTAACAGGTCTATGGAATGAACCTTACAAGAACAGGTTGAAGATTTGTTACAGAAACTGGTTGATAGGCAGAAAAGGGGGTGATAAGATTTTTTGGAACAGGTCTGAGGCGGGAGAACTAGGGGCCATCCATGGAAACTGAGTAAGAGTGTAGTTAGCAAGGGTGTTAGGACTAGGTTTTTTTCTTGGAGAGCAGTGGAATGTAGTGAATGAGTGAAATAGGTTGCCAGAGTCTGTTGTGGGTGGCATGACTGTGAATGAGTTCAAAGCAAAGTATGACAGATACTGCACAAATGTTGGATAGTTCTTGACGTGTTAGGACCTCCCTCGATGAATCTAAGGACTCCTTGGAGTTGCCCATAATAATAATAATAATTTCAATGTCATTATTTTCAAAAAAATGTAAATAAATACTTCCTTCACTGATTCGCTAAATTTACATTTTCTTTTGGGCATAGCTATTGATTTTAATTTACAATTTACCTCTTGCTGTAAGTACAATAAACACTCAGAAATACATAAAAGTTTTTATGGTTTATAACAATAAAGCATAAAAAAGATTAACACTGATAATTAGTTATCGACATTTAGTCATCTACACATCTAGTTATCTAAAGTATGTGTTGACAGCATTAGCAAAAACTACTAACAGTATTTCATTCAAATATAGTAATACAATGTGCTGTGGAATGTAGTGTTCATATCATGGGCAATATCACTGTTGGCTGACTTAAAGAAAAAGTCTAACATTTTGATAATAGAAATAAATTCATATATGACTTAAAGCTATAAGAAGATAATAATACTTTTAATTCTACAACAGATGTTTTTTTTTTTTTTTTTGAATGTACATGAAAACATTTCATCAATCTTGAAAATCAGATATTTTAAAACAGGATATATTGGTAATGAAGGGGATACAAATCCTTTGATGCTTACCTGCCAGTAAGCAAAACTCTAAGAACTAGGACTAAGATCTGACTAATATTTGTATCCCCTTCTTTATTATAAAGGTTGCCAGAAAAATAGCCTTTTGACTTTTATTCTATGTTAGTATATATTGGTGTTTCAAATGCATGTTTGGAGATGCTGGGACAATTTTTGTGAAAACAGAACTATTGCATTCTAAAGAAACAGTCTAAATATACATTTCTTCTGAACTTGGTGTGATTGTATCACCCAATACACTTCACTCTTATTATAGTGAATTTGTAGGGATCACAGAAATTTATAAAGAATTTTCTTTGTATAACAGTGTATCAATTATTGGTCAGGACCCTTAAGTAGTTACAGTAAATGAGCTTGTACAAGAGAGTTTGCAATAGAATAGTTGATAGTAACACATCAAGTTATGGAAATAAAACATTTACCTGTTTTCTACAAAAATTCTGGTGACTGATGAAAGACTAACTTCAGCAGATAAACACAAGGGAAAGGTAGTCAAAACTGTCAGAAAGCAACTGAAATACAGTGTCGCATAGAAATATCTAAAAAAAAAAAATAATAATAATAAAAACACCTATACATATATATATATATAAAAATCAGTTATTTAGTTATGTTATACTACTTGATCAATAAACTGCACATGCTCATTTTTTCTTAATAATCATAATCCATAATAAGAAATTTTAAATTCATTTAAACAGCAAAATAAAATAAAAAATAAAAAATAAATAAATGGAAATTCATTTGAAAATGAGACTATAAAGGCTTGAAATGTGGAAAGGCAGCAGGAGTAGATATTTGACCAGAAATGCTGAAGCATGGTGGTATAAGAGTCTTACAGTGGCTGCACTGCATAGTTCAGAAAGCCTGGACAGAGGGACGAATTCCCGATGATTGGAGTAGAGCACTCATAGTACCCATATATAAAAAGGGAAATAAAACTGAATGTGAGAATTACAGAGGTATTTCCCTACTGAGTGTTCCTGGCTATGCAAGTATACTTGAGAAACAGTTGAGAAGAATTGTGGAAGAAAAGCTTGGTGAAGAACAAGCTGGATTCAGGTCAAATAGAGGCTGTCAGGATCAGATCTTCACTTTACGACAAATAGTCGAGAAAGCATGGGAATATAACAAAGATCTGTATTTAAGTTTTGTCGATCTGGAAAAGGCATATGACAAGGTGCCAAGAGAGAAGCTATTCAATACGCTTCAGTTATATGGTGTCAATGGGGCATTATATCAAGCAATACTTAGTCTTTATTTGAGTTGTAAGTCAGCAGTTAGAATTGAAGGAAGTACAGGAAGATGGTTTAATGTTAAATCTGGTGTGAGACAAGGATGTACATTATCCCCTCTGTTATTCATTATCTATATGGATCACGTTATGAAGGAAAGTGGTATTAAACATGATATTAGAATTGGAGATGTTAATGTCAGCTCTTTGCTTTATGCGGATGATGTTATTCTTCTAAATAAATCTGCTACAAGTCTGCAAGATTCTCTGACTAAATTGAATAGCTGTTGTAATAGATATGGTATGAAGGTCAGCAATAAAAAGACAAAGACAATGAAAATAGGCAGAATCATTGAAAATGTCAACTGTGTTGTGAATGGAGAACCTGTGGAACAAGTAAAACATTTCAGCTATTTAGGCACGATTTTTACTGAAGATGGTAAATTAAATATAGAAATAGATAACAGAATCAGCAAAGCTGGTATGGTGGGAAGTCAATTGAATAAATTCATATGGAATAAGAGAGAAATCAGTCGGAACACTAAATTAGCTGTGTACAAGACAGTGTTCAAACCAGTTTTAACTTATGGATCTGAGAGCTGGGTCAGAAGTAAAACACTTGACCAAAGACTAGAGACCACAGATATGAGAGTCCTGAGAAAGATTATAGGCATGAATAGATGGCATCAATGGCAATATCATATTAAAAACGAGGATATTAGGAAAGAACTTGACATTGTCAGCATCCAGGAATGCGTTAGCAGAGCTAATCTTAGGTGGTATGGTCACTTAAACAGAATGGGCGAGGAAAGATTAGCAAAACAAGTGTTCTCTGCCAGGTTGGCAGCAAAACGACACAGAGGAAGACCAAGATATAGGTGGATTGATACGGTACAAAATGCTTTCGACGATAGAAATATAAGATCTGATAATGTTGGAGTCTTGACAAGTAACAGACTGATTTGGAGGAAAATTGTAGATAGGAAATTAATAATGATGTAATTTTTTTCATGTAGTACTATCATATCCTGTACACCCTTTGAGGGTACATGGCAGGAATTTGATGATGATGATGATGATATTCCTATACTAAATTTTAGAGGAAAAAAAATTATATCTTTAGTTTCAGCATATAAATAATACTTAAATGAATGCCAATAAACTCAGTTATATGAAAGATTTACTTAAATCAAATGTTATAAATTTAAAATTTGATACAGTGGTGTGATTCAGAAATTTGAACCAAGAAATGAAAACTAAAAGAAAATTTACTAAAATAAAGAGCCAAAAGTCTTCACTTCAGCGATGCAAATTTATAAAAATTAAGTGGATATTAAATCCAGCATTATATCAAAGTCGAATATAGAAACTATAAAAGTTTCGTATGAAATTTGACCAGAAAGCTTACAGGAATACACAAGCTGATATTTACAAGTTGCCCTAGCTGGACCTTATAGGAGAGATGATCGTTGCAAGCATCCATACATTCCCCTCCTACTGGTCCATTTTATAAAGGTTTCGCTGGTGTGACAGCTGTTTCAAACTGGTTGGTTATCATCAGAGACCAGGCAGAAACTCTAAGTACTAAGGAACTTGAAACATCAGAGAGGAGTATTTTTTGTAAGCAAACTCTGTTGGTGCGTAAAAGTATTTACTAAAATAAAGAGCCAAAAGGCTTCACTTCGGTGATGAAAATTTATAAAAATTAAGTGGATATTAAATCCAGCATTATTTCAAAGCTGAATACAGAAACTATAAAAGTTTCATATGAAATTTGACCAGAGAGCTTACGGGAATACACACGCCGATATTTAAAATAAAGAGCCAAAAGCTTCACTTTGGAGATGCAAATTAAGTGGAGTGAACTGAATGAATAAAGAACCTTTTGGCTCTTTATTTTAGTAAATACTTTTACGCACCGAAAATGTCGCTTATGAAAAATATTCCTCTCCGATGTTTCAAATTCCTTAGTACTGAGAGTTTTTGCTCTCTTTACTTAAGGTTTCTGCCTAGTCTCTGACAATAACAAATTTTATACGAAACTTTTTCTATATTCGGCTTTGAAATAATGCTGGATTTAATATCCACTTAATTTTTACTAAAAGAAAATGCTTTTTATTGACATTTGTTATTTCATTTGCTTTTGTAATATTCCAGATCATCCCTTGGTTATCAGTGGAGTCTTAATTTCTTCCATTTTTTTGTATTCTCTCATCATGGGATGCATGATTATTTCTCATCCACGATTGAACTGATGAAATGAGGATCTTAGGAATCAAATGGGAGGTCAATCAAATTAGCATGTTTTGAATTCTAAGATGGCTTATTTGATTTAAACATTTTATTTGTAGATAAAACACTCTCTTTCTGCAAACCTAGAAATAACAGCAACAGTACTAAGGATATATTTATTTATTTATTTTTTTAATTTAATTATTTTTTTTTTTTTGCATAGTAACTGGAATCTCAATATTGTGATGAATTTAAAAAAAAAAAAAAACATTTTGAAATAGTTGGGGAAATTACTGATGTTGATATCATAGTTAGAAATTTCATTGAATTCACAAAAGTTTTCTTCTGTAGCTTTCCAAGGAACACCAAATGTATTGCTATTGCAAGAATCTGGCTTGAGAATGTAGAAAGCTTTTTTGTTTGGTAACGAAGTTTGCATGTGAAGTATGATGAATTTCCTTTATATAGAAAATGTTAACATTGAAAAGTTTGGATTATTATTATTTTTTCATTGTTTTATGACCATATTATGGCAATTATTACTATTATTAGTGGACCTGATATGAGTCATTGATCTCCATGGAGATCGAAGACTCCTGTCAGAGGCACAAAGTAATCATTATTGACACAATGTCTATCATATATCCTATTTAATGACAAAGAACTCACCACTGCTTTTAGTATCCTATTCTATTCATTTACTGCTTTCTAAGCAAAAAAAAAAAAAAAACTAGTCCTTACACTCTTGATAACCAAATTCTTAGACAACATCAGGAGTGATCTGCCATTCTCTCCTGTCCAGTCAATAGAAAATTTCTTCAGCATTTACCCTATAAAATTCTTCAAAAGCATATGTTTCTGTCATGTTCCTCTTTTCTGCCTATTAGCTAAGCTCTGTATCTCATAAATCTTCAATCTATCATTACAGAAAGTACTCCACAAACCAATCACCACTTTATAGACACGGCTTCCAAACGAAAGAAAGGTAACAAAAAGGATTTGGCCTCCAAATCCTTTCCATTACCTTCTACATTCCCAGGAAACTAGGTGACCAGATAAGCGCACAATAATCCACATGTGGTCATATCAATGCCTTATAAAGATGGATAATAACTTCCTTCCTTCTTTCTACTTGTTAGTGTTCTTAACATCATAATTCCTTCAGATATTGACCACTTTTACAATATGTTCAGTGAACTTCAACTCTGTCCACCATTACCCTAAATCTCAAGCCCCATTAATTTCTTGCAGTGCAGTTCCAACCATACAATACATAGCTTGTAGTTTTTTTACTTTTTATTTTTTTAAAACCTCTGCCCAAACCCCGGGATCTCTACATCACCTTAATTAACAATTGATCTCACCAGTTTAGTGTTATTGAACAAAAACTGGATATTCCCACTTAAATCATACTATACAGATTGACAGCAGCAGCCCATACAAAGTTCTGTAGCACATCACTGGCCATCTGCCTTATCTCTAATTCAACTCCCCCTTATACTACTCTTTCAAGCCTGTTCATCAGCTCTTATCCATATCACCAGCTTCATGTCCATTACACATAAACAACTTACATAGAAGATGCTATGCAGTATTCTGTCAAATGTCTTTGCAAAAACTGACAATATTATAGCGTAGTCATTTTCTTTATCGTAGAAAGTATATTAATAAGAAATGATCTCTCATATAGTATTGTACTCCTATTCATCCATTCCTGAATTCTAATTTTAAACAACTCTGCTAATACTTTAACAACCACTACTAACACATTAACTGGCCAGTAAAGTAATTTGAAACACCAGTCTTTGAGCTTTCTCTGTGCGTTGGAACTATTTTGTCTTCTTTCCAATCCCTTGGCACACTGCCAGCACTGACACTTAAACAGTATAGTTAGGGCTACGACAATTTCTTCTGTACTTTTCCATAACACACGAGCTGATACCTAACCCAACCCCATGGCTGTATGCACATTATGATTTCTTAATATTCTAAAACTACTCAAATTTATCTACCTCTATTCCAGTCTTGATGCCTGTCACATTGTTCATTGATGATATAAACTTGCTCAGATATTCAACTATTTCCCCTGCTTCTATCACCTCCTTACCAAAAGTATTCATTAAAGTTATCCTTCCACAGTAATTTTTCCTTTGGCTTGTCATGTAGTCCAAGAGCTCTCTGGTATTTCCATTGATCTACTTGTATAATTCTCGCTCATTTTTGCCTTCTTCATTATGTTAGTTATGCTTCTTGCCTGTGCTTGTACTGTCATGAAACTGGTGATCATCTTTCTCCTCAAATACCTTCCAATAATACCCCCCCCCCACCTTTTGTAGCTCCTGCTTAATGATGCTACCATTCAATTAATAATGCTAGATCTAATTACCCATGTTAAAAATTGACTATATAGTGGCAGATATAATAAGTAACTTATTGTATACTTATATACATGTATAATACTGAAATTATTGCTAGTAACACACTAATCACCTCTTTACCTAACCTCCCACTTTATGCATGTATTAGCACCTAATAGCAAATCAAGTGATCAACTTAATGCTATTTCAAAAAGCAATATATATGGGGATTAAGAATATACAATGCTGTTTGGAAAACACAATTGTGCACATTCCAAAAAGTGTATTTTTCTAAAATATATTCTATAAAGAAAGATCAAGCACAGACTGAAAGGGTTAAGCAAAACTATTTTCCAATTTCAACACCAAGTGCAATTTAAGAAAGTGGTTCGCATGAACCCATATGAATACACTGAATTCCACCACTGATCTCAAATAATACACATTAATTCAGGTAGCAATGCCTATTACATAAAAGAATACTTTTAATCACATGCAGTTTTCAGTCTCTCTCTCTCTTTTTTTTTTTTATATCTCCATTAGAAAAAAAGAGTTCATTATGCTACACATGAAGGGAGACAACAATTAAGCATTAAGGGGGGAAAATGAAGTGAACAGTAATGAGTACAAGTGTTAAATCAGAAAGATAGAAAGAGAAAGAAATGCAGGCAGAATGTATGTGATGGACTGTGTGTAGACAGATGAAAATTGACACACAGTGAGTAGGCTACAGTGGATCTCTGATTTATAACTATTAAAAATTTTCTATTATTAATGTATGAAATGCCAGACCATAGAAGTCAAGTAACTAGAATGCATATCCTTCTGTTCAATGTTATTGACTGACTGACTGAGAATAAAATATTTTAATTAGTATGAATAATTTCTAATAACATGGTTTATTTTTTTATCCAATGACAGAATTTTATGTCACAAATTATAGTGCACACATATTTGCCTTTTTTAAAAATCTTTCTTTCTTTCTTTTTTTTTTTTTTTTAAAGAACCGATAAGAGTTATTGTGCCCAGATCACCTCCCAGGTGCAGAGAGGAAGTCAAAGGTTAAAGCAGACTATAGTAAATTGTCTGGCTCTTCATTTATTATCAATTTAGTTTCAAAAGTTCAAATTTTATTTTCAGCAACATAACCCCCCAATTCATGATACTGAACCTACAGGAAATTAAGGTTTTTGATTTATGATGACTCACTTAATGGTTTCCAGAAACCAATCAAGTGATAAAAGTGGGAATCTACTATAACCAGTTCAGATTATTCCAGAAAAAACAAATATCTTTATTTATATATAATGTTTTTATAATGGATGACAAATGTGCAGAAAAACAAATTTGTTTAACTTTACTATATTGCATTCAATGCTAGAAGGACATATGACAAAATATATTGGAGTTAAATAAATTAATTTATCTGTACACATGCCAGCCATTATAAAAATATGTCTACTATATGTTCTTTTAAAATCTATATCTACATCCTATTACAATAAATATTTTTATTGCAGAACAGAATATGGTAATAATTAAGACACTAATTATGGAATAATTTGCAGTTTAGGCAATGTAAGGTTTATAAAAATGAAAAATAAGAATGGGAAGTATACTGTAACCAACAGAAAAATGGATAAGATTTGAGGTTAGTGATAAAAGTTCATTTATGGATAGGTGAAAGAGTGTGGGCTTACAGAGTGTTGGGAAACTCCAGCATTAGTGGGGAAATCTGAAGAAAAGATAATGACATGCATTGATAATGACAATCAGAGAGAATAGCAATCCAATCACAAAACATGCCAAACATCAACATCACTGAAATTTCTGACATGTACTACTTGAAGAGTTCACGTTACTACTAACTTTGTATCAACAATTTTCCTCCGAATTAGACAGTTATCTGTCAGGACTTCAATAGTACCAGATCTTAAATTATGTTTGACAAGAAATTATTTTCTTGTTTAATCTTTTGTTAAATGTAAGCAAATAAAGTTTACACATGACAATATCCTCATGTTTGTGAAGAAAGATATGTCATACTTAGTTTGCTTGCACTTGGTAAAGGATTAAACAAGAATATAATTTCATGCGCACTTTACATTGTAGCAAAGTGAAAAAACTTTCTATGATTGTCATACATTTCATATCGGTCTTCTGTGGCAGTTCTAATTACATATATCCATATGCATCTTGTTTTTTTTTCTTCTGGGTTTTTTTCCTTTGATCCAGGCATTAAACGCCTGATTTGATAACCTTTCCTCTCTCATTCTGTTTAAGTGACCATACCACTTGAGATTAGCTCTTTTCCCACATTTTTGAATGCTAACAATGTCATCTACCTTCCTAACATCTTCATTTTTAATGCAATTCTGCCATTTGTTCATTCCCTTACCAAGGTTTGGACAGCAGTTGAGTATTTTGGGTGGAATGGAGATGAAGTAAGGATTTTTTCATTTATTCTGTTGAGGCAGCTGTTGGGTAAGAAGAGCAAAAACAGCAGTCAGGCCAAGAAGAGAAAGAGTAGGAATTATGTGGGTCACATACCATTTAGTGCTATTTTAGTAGTGCCAATGAACATGAGATTGATAGTGGTTGGGTGAAGGACGTTCTATAGGGAAGGAAACCTGGAGGAAGTTATGGTCTGACTTAACAAGAGGAAAGTAGACATCTACAGTATACAGGATTAAAATTAAAGCATCACTATATAAGTCCTTGTGTAGTGCCATCTATTCATCTAAATGCTGCAAAACTTTACAGGAACACATTGTGTGTCATGTGAAAGCAATATCTGAGAAAAAACAGTTCCAAAATTAACCACCAGGAGGTGATGTAAACACCAGATGCATGGAATTTGCATATCACTTGACCTTACAGGCACAGGAGGGTTTAAAAAGATTGGCATGAAATTTTTCGCTTCTGATTGTTAATACCATCCACAGTGATGGCACTAACCTTGCCACAACGTGCTTTGCTCATAAAGCTGTACTACCTAAAAAATTGCAATGCTGCTGCTGCACTCTGCAAATTTCGTACTTTGTTGATAAGGTCTACCATCTCCATGTGCCCTGCAATGAATGATTAGTCGTTTTGAAGAAAGGGGATCATTGGAAGTTAGACCTTGCAGAGGTCACAAATCAGTTCACACCAAGTGAATGAAGTAGCCACTGCTGTTGTGGAGCAGGCCATGAATAACAGTGCTGGTTTCTGCAGTGCATGTGCTGCATCAAGACATGTGGATGTGCTTTACATAACTGTGGAAAATTCAACATATTTACCCATTCAAGATAACCTGATACAGGAGTTCCACCTGCAGGATGCAGGACTTTGAAAGTCAACTGACACTCGCTTTAACATTCCTTGCCCAAGTGGAAATAGATTTTGTGGGGAGATGAGGCTAACTTTCACCTAAACAGACACTGTGAAAACTCACAATTGCTGAGTACGGGCTATGCAAAACCCACATGCAATCCAACAAATTCTTTGCATTCATCAAAGTTACTGTTTGGTGTAGGTTTACAGCTGCATTTATCACTGGGCCATTCTTCTCTGAGGACATTTGCCAGTCAGGTCCTGTGACCTGCTCAGTTACTGCTGAGCAGCCACAGCTACAGCAGTGCCTGTGCGTGGATTCAGTCATTTTCATGGAGGATGGGGCCCCCTCCACACACATCAGTTGATCCATATAGGAGATTTTTTGAGAACATTTCACAGAAGTCAGAGTGATCAGCCATGCATTTCCCACTGCTTGGCTGTCTCATTCACCTGAACTGACACCCCCCATGACTTCTGTCTCTGGAGATTTCTTGAAGACAAGGTTTATTGCTGACAACTTGAAGTGCTGAAAGACAGCATAATGCAGCATTAATGCAACATCAGTCCTGACCAGCTGTGTTATGTCATTGAAAACAATGTGTAAAGGAAGCAGTTTGTGGCATACCAGGAATGGAAGCATATTCAACAGTATAGCTTGTGAATGTATAGTGGAAGTGAATAAAAAAAAGTGTTCTTTATGCTTGTCACTTTTCTTCTTTCACAGAAAAATTACTACATCTACATTCAGTGCAGCACAGCATATAGATATGGTATGAAGATCAGCAATAAAAAGCCAAAGACAATGAAAATAGGCAGAATAGTTGAAAATGTCAACTGCATTGTGAATGGAGAACCTGTGGAAAAAGTAAACCATTTCAGCTACTTAGGCACGATTTTTAGTGAAGATGATAAATTAAATATGGAAATAGACAACAGAATGAACAAAGCTGGTATGGTAGGAAGTGAATTGAATAAATTCATATGGAATAAGAGAGAAATTAGTCGGAACACTAAACTAGTTGTATACAAGACGATGTTCAAACCAGTTTTAACTTATGGATCTGAGAGCTGGGTCAGAAGTAAAACACTTGACCAAAGACTAGAGACTGCAGATATGAGAGTCTTGAGAAAGATTAGAGGCGTGAACAGATGGCATCAATGGCAATATTATATTAAAAAAGAGGATATTAGGAAAGAACTTGAAATTGTCAGCATCAAAGAATGTGTTAGCAGAGCTAATCTCAGGTGGTATGGTCACTTAAACCGAATGGGTGAAGAAAGATTAGCAAAACAAGTGTTCTCTGCCAGGTTGGCAGGAAAACGACCCAGAGGAAGACCAAAATATAGGTGGATTAATACGGTACAAAGTGCCTTAGACGATTGAAATATTAGATCTGATAATTGGAGTCTTGACAAGTAACAGACTGATTTGGAGGACAATTGTAGATAGAAAGTTAGTAATGATGTAAATTTTTCATGTAGTACTATCATATTCTGTACACTCCTTGAGGGTACATGGCAGGAATTTGATGATGATGAGTAAGTCATAAACAGATGATTAAAGATTTATCATTATCTGAAATGGGATGTCAAATTTTACAATGCACAGGCTTTATCCTCATGACTCTATTGTGTACAGTGTAGCCACAAAAGTTGAGGTGCACAGTAGTGGCTGAAGCTATTAGTAAAGGTTCTGTTAAAAATAGCAGGTTACATAGTTGTCTGTACAATGTGGTAATGTCTGTATGTAACAAGGCCATAAATATTGGTGAAGTTGATGTGGATTTTTTTTTTTTTTTTTTTTCGAGTAGATACATAGACTCTCAGTAAATGCTATTAAAAGTACATTTACTGTATTAAGACTAGGTGTCAAGTAATTACTGTTTATTTAGTAAAGTCGATCTTTATAAAAACAGGGAGGAGAGAGATGAATGCAGTTAACATCAAAATAAAGAGAAAATACATTCCAAGTTGTAACTTTGCAATTTTATACTATGCATCTCTTAAGGTGAGATGCTTCTATAGCTCAGCTGGTATCGACAATCCATTTGGCTGGAAAGACCTGGGTTTGAATCTCATCTATGATGTGAGGAACCATTCGAGATCTTTTCAATCAAATAATGAGTTAGTCAAGCTCATGCAGAAGTGGAGGGTTTTTCTCCTGGAAACTGGTTTTTTCTCCCTAAAAACAGGCAAGCCAGCCTCATGAACACAGACCTATGGGCATAAATGCTTGTCCTTAGAGGACACAGCAGAGGAGTGGAATGCCACATGCATTAATTCACCATGAATTCTAATCAGGGAACACTGTCCATCCAAAGGGATGGATGGATGGATCTTAAATTGAAAATACTTAGGTAGAGATCTATTTAATATTAAAATTAATATTATAGTCTAACCAAGTGAAAAATAAACTTTCAACATCTTTCTCTAAATCCAGAGTAATTTAATAAAAAGGTGGCACACCTTTTGGCAACTCCTATAAGTAAAGATGACCTCGCTATTGCTTCTGCCTGGTATCACCACCTCTGGGCCTGGCTCCCACTGAAGAGACCTCAATAAAGGTCAAAACTAGGCTGGGTAGTGGCCCTTCCCTTAATATTCTTGCAGATATGTATAACATTATACATATCTGCAAGGAGATGTGTTTTGCATTATGGGAGATACTGGGATAGGAGTGAAGGTAGCTTGCTCCACCTTTGCTACGAGTTTCCCGGTGTTGTACTACCTTACCCAAGTCCTGAAGATATTTTCAGCTACAAACTTTGTTTGCTCACACTTGGATAAAGGATTAAACTGAATTTATTAAAGATCTATTTAATAAGCTACATTAACAAAATTATGTCAGCATACTTGTTTCATGGGATGAACAAGCAAGTTTCTATAAGCGAAGAGTCTGCCACCTCTGTATGAGACTAACTTTATGGATAAGCTCTTATAAAGATTCTTCATGTTTGGATGGGGTTCCAACCTGGGTCTTTCCACTGGTCAAATGCAATGGAGAGGGAATCATAGTAAAAATATTCTTACAGTATTATTTATTAAATTACAAAGCAGAATATTATGGTACTGAGCACAGTACCATAAGCACAGTATAGCACAAATAATTATATTTGTAATTTATAATTGTAAATATTCTACTTCTCTCATCTGCTTGAAATTTACAAAAGAAATTTTAATGTCTTTTGATTTTATTAAAAATTTCATTTTTGTTTGGAAAATATTCTCGCTTGTAGAGTTATGTATGCATTCTACTGTCTAATGTCAATCATTCATTATGTGTCCAACTTTGCTTGAAGTTTTCTTTTAATATTAGTATTATTTCCAAGCCTTCATAGAGTCTAAAGACTCATCGCAGCATGTTTAACAGAGTACAATAATTATCATACCTTGCCTTGAAGATATTCAATATTGGAGCACTCATCACCTACTCATTAACTACCTGCTTTTGTGATATACATTCCTTCAAATGTACATGATTTATTCAGCTTTTGGATCACTCATTAAGAGCTATTTCTATCAACTTTAGTAATACATACAAGAGTCTGACATTATGGTAAACATTTTATTTGATAATTTAAATTTCTTATATATATTTTTCTCTTTAATTAATATAAAGTATTGCAACTGCTGCAGTTGAGTTGACAGAGGTGTTGTGTTACATAACAGGCTTAACATTATTAAATGGGCAATGTGATATAGAAGAAATATTTAGACATTTACAAAAAAATGTATGGCATATATAGCACCTCCGTAGCGCAATTGGAAGAATGACGGTACATTGCGCCCTTCGATTGGAAGGGGGCCTAAGTTCGATTCTCGTCGCGACGGGAGGAATCTTTATGTGGACGATTTTCAATCGAAGGTGAGTTAGCCGATCTCATATGGAGGTAGCAGGGTTTTTTCTCCAAGAAACTCAGGTTTTTCATCCCTCATACAGACAAATCGGCCCTTCAGAACACAAGCAATTTACAGACAAAAAATACTAGTTGTGGTGGAGGAGGGCAGTAGATGGCATTGATGGAGATGATTGGTAGAAGAGGTTCAGTGGAGACAGTTGTATAATAGTAGGTGTCCTCCTGTGATGAGTCTTCGGACTCCTTGGAGGTGTCACGAATAATAATATAATATATATCTTAACTATTTTCAGTAACTTTTTAAGCAGTACTGAATTTTTAAAATGGCATTCAAATAGTTATTGACATTTTCAATGAAACAACCTCATGTACTCACTGCATTAATGCTGCTCCAAACAAAACTGCAACAACATAGTAAATGGCAACACTTAAGAGCAGTATACCACAGTGCCTTAAGCATGTCTGTACCTAAATAGAAACAAAGAAATGTGAATGATTAATATATATCAACTAAACTTTATATATATAAATATAAATTTCATCATTTGATCTTACAAGTAAATTCTATTACACTTACTTTTCACTATTAATATTGTTATTGTTAATACAGCTGGCAAATGCCTCCTTGCAAGCGATCTACATTAAACTGTCAGAATGCATATGTCATTATGAATAATAATTAAAAATAAATCCCAATTATTGTCAGTTGCACTTTTCTTAATGTCATTTAAAAAGAGTTGAAAGTTTTTTCACTTGGTTATACTATAAATTAAAGATGCCAAGAAATTATATTCTTGGTTTCATCCTTTATCCAAGTATAAGCAAACAAAGTTTGCTTATACTTGGATAAAGTTTGCTTATAGAGGTTAATGACTTCACATTAATTGCCTTAGTATCTCATAATGCAATGCACATATCCTTATGGACATGTATAATACCAGTTTTGACCATTATTGAGGTTACATCAGTGGGAGCCAGACACAGAAGTGATACCAAGGTATCACTTCTGTGTAATGCAGAAGTCATATTTCCATATACAAGTAGTCAAAAGGTGTCACACCTTATTACTAAAATACTCTGGATTAGAGATGCTGAAAGTTTTTTTTTTTTTTTTCAAGGGACTAAAAAGAACAAATAGAAGTTATGGCAAGCTCTGTAACTGTCAGGAGAAAACTTATTTGACAGGGAATGATAGTCAGGTGCCCTAAAAAGATGCCCTTGTTAATCAAATAAATTAGATTGGCTTGATTAAATTAGTGCAAGGGCATGGGAAATGAACTGCTGATCAGTTGAAAAGAGTAATTTTTTTTAAAAAAGTTTAATTTAACCTGCAGGGTGCCGATGGCAGACAGTTTGAAGATGATCAGGAGGAAAATTCAACCCTGACTGCCAGGTGCCAATAGTGAAATTCTTAGCTAGGTAGATGATCTGGGACTGCATGTCATATCATGGTGTTGGTTGCTTGTATTTCACAAAAGTTCAGTGAATGCAGAAGTGAACCAGAAAATTTTAGAATTGCTTCAGCCTCATATCTAATTTTAGTGCTGGAATGCACACCATGCTGCATTGTGTTCCCTGATGATGGCAATTTGACTTTCCTGAAATATTAGAAACATTAGTTATTGTAATTAATATTCAGTATATGTTGTAATTTCCTTAAATGAATAGCCAACATATAAGTCTTATCCCCAGAATTATAATAGTCTGATACATACATCAGTCGTCATATTACCATTCTCATCAGGAGATGGGTGCCATTAAAACATTAGTACAAGAAGAATTGAATACTGTTAAAAAAATTATTAAAAACTGACATAATAAACAGCTAAGCCTCATTCTAATGAAGAGATTAACAAAGTCATGATCCCATATGTAGGTGGAATATCAGAAAAAAATTACCAACATTCATTGGTCAGTTGACCTACACATCTACCTTATTCACAAACTAGCTTCTTTGAAAATGCACCACTTTATTATTATTACCATTTTATATTCAGTGCTTACAGGATTTCAGCTCTGGTAGTATATCAAATATTTGAAGCCTGAGAATTTTGCAGCTTCATGATCAAGTCTGTATCATACGTGGTCTTGTAGCGCAAATTAGCTACAAAGTTAAAACAGATAGTGCTACATACAGTAAAGAATTTGAAAGAATGTTTCAAGAAAGCCATGCAACACTGATGCATAAATTGTAATGACTGCCCAAGTTCTTTGTGTTGTGGAAGCCACCATTCTTAAATATATCTACAATGATATATTTTTTTTAATCCAAATCATAATTTTTTACAGGTTACTAACAAACTAACAGTTGCCTACACTACTGGTTTGTTGACAAGCTGTAGACTAAACAGAATGAAACTAATATGTTATTCTTGCTAAACTCTACATTCTTAATGCTAATTTCTTAAATTTCAAAATGATTGCTAAAACAAGAATGAAATAATAGTTGCAATAAAAAAAGTTTCCTTCTTTCAATTCTTTATTATATGTATACCTTGCATTTTACTAAAGCAATGCAGTTTGAACTCACCTTCAACCAAAAAAAAAAAGTCTTTATAAATGTTTTCATTACAAACTGATTTTTTCCCCCCTCAGTAAATGGGTACATGCCACATTTTGTGATTGGGAGATGAGCTACTGAAGACTAGCTTAAAAGGCTGTGGGTTCGAATCCCACTGTGGGCATTGATGTTTGTGAAAATACTGGTGGTGGTCGGCGGCAGATGGCATTGGTGTAGATGATGAAGATAGTTGTGGTTGATGGACTGGTGGAGATGAAGAGTTGTAGATGTGCCCTCTCTTGATGAGTCTTTGGACTCCCTGGAGGTGTTACGTAATAATAATAATGCACACATAATACACATATTAAATCGGAGCAAATTAAAGCTGAAAATAGCAGAAAAGTGGCACAAAAATGTTGGCATCCATCATTATCGTAAATAGTCAGCCTTAGGAAAGTATAACTTAATCATTATTATTTTTTAACATGATGGGAAATTCCATTTCATGTTTATTTGAAATTTAGCATACCAATGAAAGAAATCATTCTACTTGCATACTGCCATCAACTTTTTACTGTTGTCAGGATCTCCAAATATTAATAAACCCTGGAAAAGACCTTGATCTTCCTGATACTTAATTTTAATAATGACTATTCTTCTAGAATCTTTCAAACTGAGATAGCACATGATGTGACTTCCTCTTTCCAAAAACTTGGTTTAGCCAATGTTGATAAATACATGCAAACCATATACAGTGGACGTATATATATATATATATATATATATATATGTGTGTGTGTGTGTGTGTGTGTATAATGAGACGAAACACAAATACTGCCTATTGTGAAGTTGCCTACAAAGCATGTAGAACAATGCATTACAATGACAACTTTACAAACACAATGAGAAAATACAAGAAAGATCTCTAAACCACCCCACTAAAATATATTTAATTACAATGATTGGAGAAAAAAAAATCGCAATATCAATGCTTTTAATTTTTTATTATTTTCCTTGCTTAATGAAATAGTACGCATATTTCCGTTTTTTTTTTTTACCTTAAGTTTAAAATGAAACAGGTAATTTGCAGCTATTCTTCTCGAAGGATAATCGCTATCATTTTGCTTTGTAGTCCACAGAGGAATCCACTTCCGTCGTTGTCTCAGGAGAATATTCAGAGTTGAAAAATAAATTACAACGACAGATAGCGGAATAGCGTAAGCAAAATTGTGCAGAATTACGTATACTATCCCAAATAAGGCTATGATAAGACCAAAATTAGTAGTAAAAAAATAGTGAGTTGATAATGACGCTCTTCTCGTGGAAGACATCACTTCTTTATCTACACGCCATACTTGTGAATGTGTAATGAGAATGACAGCATGTATCTCATTTTGTCCGCTAGAGGGAGTTCAGGTTTCGATAGCACAACAATCATGCAACTGCTTGGTTTTAAGTAACGATACGTTTTGTAAACTGGCAGATGGCGACTTATAGTAGTGACGAAAGTAGTACAATTCCTATAGAATTTAATTTTCTTTTAGCGAGTAGCAACGAAAGATCTAGCAGTACATCTGAAAAATGCCCTGTTTGTCAACGCTCACGAAGAACTTTTTACTGTTGGGAATGCGTTCAAAACGGAGATTTTACACATTCCAAAGCGCGATTTCCTGATGCTGAAAGGTACATTTCTGTTTATATTTCTTTGGTATGAACGGTGCTCAATTATATGACTTTTCTAAGGCTGCCACAATTAGAATAAAAAAAAAAATGAATACGCATTTTCGTGTAAGGTGCAAAAATTGCAACATTTATATCTTATATTATTTGTGGATCACAAACAGGCGAATGCTATTGTCATTTTGCTAGTAGTTTATTTCAACAGTGTTTAGATATGGTAGGGTGGAGTTGCATAATACTTTAAATGATTATTCCGGTCATAAGTAAACTTAGTTAAACTCCTATTTCATCATGTGAAGTTGTTGATATAGCGATTGAAAAGTTCTTGGAATCTTTAAGTTTGATGAAAAGCGCAATTTTTATTCCGATAATTCGACAAAGAACATCGTTTTAAAATATTCAACTGAGAACTGTCAGTTCACCCATGTCAATTACTAGATTACGACCTTCATTTAGTGAACATTATGCAACTGAATGTTTACACATTCCTATAATTTGGTATGTTAGAAATTTTTCCACAGCTCAGATTACTTTATGTGACCTGAGCAATAAGAAAAAAGTTTTGACTTGGGAATTTATCAAAAATTGTATAATGAGCATGGAAGCAAATTATTACGTCTGGTTAAACAGATTTTCACCCGGCAGTTTTTGCATGTAGTAAAAATAATGGGAAGGTCTTTTCACCTTCTTTCAATAGTAATCCCATAAAAAGGGAGTTAAATTTATCACCCATTATATAGCAATCAAAATGAGCAACACCAAAAAACAAACTTAATTTGAATGCTTTCATTTTATGTTATATTTGGTAAATTTAAGTAAAGTTGAACATATTTTAACTCTTCTTATTATTATTTGAGAACTCTAGAGAGTCCAAAGACTCATCGAGGGAGGGCACATACACAACTCTCCATCGCCATCACTCAACCTCATCCACCAACCACATCATCTACACCAATACCATCTACTGGCCACCACCCACCACTAGTACATTCACAGAGATGATCACAAACATCCATGCCCATGGCAGGATTCGAACCCGCAGCCTTTCGGCCAGAGAGCAGATACACTAACCACTTGGCTGGCTATATAAGCTATTATTGAGCTATATAAGCTCTGGTCATAGTGGGGTAACGACAATAGTTGAGTCTCATTTAAAACCTTCATTGGCTACAGCATTGCCATCTGTTATCCAGGGAGCAGATTCCTTCATTATCCTGAAATCTATCTTGAACTGTTATTGAGGGATATCTCCAAGGATATTCATTATCATGGGATACCTCCAAGGACTCATTGAGGGAGGGCACTCCACTATACAACTATTTCCACCCTTTCATCTACCAACTAGACAGAACTGCTGCTGCCATCATCATTTACACACAGTGCCATCTACCATTCACCACCACCACAATTTTTTTTTTTTTTTTTGCATGTGAATTGTGTGTTCTCAAGGCCAATTTTCCTGTATGCAGGATTAAAAACGTGAATTTCTGTCAGATATAAAATTCATATATAAATTCAGCTAACTCTCCTTCAGTTGAAAAAATCTATATAAAGATTCCTCTTGTCACGACGAGAACTAAACTTAGGCATTTTTCTATGGAAGGGTACAATGTACTGTCGTTCTTCCAATTTCACTACAGAGACACTCTAAATTTGAATGCATGTATGAATATGAGTGAATATTTTAATTTGAAGACTAATTTCTCGCAAGTAAAATAAACTTTCAGTTAGTATTGTTTCTGTAGGGTCCAGACTTATAGCAAAAGGCCAAACTTGCAGACTGTAAGATACATCATACCTTCCCTTGAAACATTTATGTTGGAAGTTTTTTTTTCACTTGGTTAGACTATAAATTATATATTTAGTTTAATCCTTTATCCAAGTATTGGTGTTGTTTCAATTATTAATTCGATAAGTTACGATAGCACATGGCTCTGGTAAGAAGAAAAAGGGCGGCTAGTAATAATGGTTCGCCATCTTTGTTCAATAATGGTAACATAAAGGAGATTATTCAATGTACTATCTGCGAAATGTATGCATTGCAGAGAGCGGTTGGAGTATGGTTAGATGATGATAATGGAGTGAATGTGTGCAGAAAATGTAAGGAAAATGAGGAATTAAAGTGTGTTTCAGGTCATGTGATATTTTTGTCAAATTTCAGAATGTAGAAAATAGCGATATGCGAGGTTGTACCAGAGAGCTGTGAGGGCGTGAATGTAGAAAGTGTGAATGAAGGTATTAATACAGAACAAATTAATGGTTTAACAGATAATAAAAAAGATGAGATAGATGCAATGAGTGGGATCGTGCTGTTGAGGAGTGATACATAGAGCAAAGCGGCAGCTGGAGCGTATGCACAAATATCTACTGAGTGTACCAGCCAATAAAAAAAAAAGTATGATAGGAAAAATAAGAGTATGATTGTGAACGTAAACGAAATGAAGGAGTGAGTGCTGTATGGAGATTCATTAGTGCGAGGTGTGATAGTAGAGAATTTGATAAAATTGTACCAACCTGGTGTGACTATAAAGGACGTGAGTCTATTAGGGAGCAAAAGCTAAGAGTAAAAGAAATGATAGTTGTGGCAGGTATGAATGATTTGAAAGGAGATAAAATGGAAATGATAGAGGACCTGAATGAATTGTTTGATGTAGCAAAAGAAAAGAGTGAGAGAGTTAGAATGATTAGTCTTTTGCTGCGGTATGACAGTGAAGAGTTTAGAAGGAGGGCCATAATTGCACAAATGACTTTATGCGTGGGTTATGCATGACGAGTGGTGTGGAATTTGTGGACGTGTGGAGTGAGTTCGATGGGTGAAAGGATCTATATAAGATGGCTGGTTTGCATTTGAATGGATTTGGTGTAAGGAGACTTGAAAAAGTGTTGTTGAATGAAGTGGATGTGCAGAATCAGGGAAACTAGATTTATTAAGGGGTGGGGGGAAGTAGATATGCAGACTGTTGTGTCCCAATTTATGATTATTATCCTATCTATTGAAATTATGCTTATCTATGTTCTACTATTATCTATGCACGAGATATCACCCCAAAATACAAATATTTTAGCTATTTCTCCCCTTAGTGTCCCTAATATTTATATTATACTGCGCCTTTTGGGACATTTAGTTTGAGATATTAAATACAAAAACAAGGAGCAATTACCAAAATATGTCTGAATGTGAAACAATATTGCAGTCGTGACACTTTATCTCGTTTCAAGTGGTGCATTGGGCAGCAATTTCAGACAACTGTTTTATCAATGAACAAAGGTTTATTAAACTCATTAGTATGGTACAATTCAATTTCTAATATAATTCAATTCAATAGTAAGAAAACATTTACAAATTAGCATTAGCTTATCACAAGTAACTTGGCTATGATCCTATATGGGTATTACGATCATGCCGCCATAACAAATTCAACACATAAAATCATAAGTAAAATCCCTTATCTAATTAACACATTAGTTAACCCTATATTAGTCTGAATATGCGCTATATGCTATAGCACATGGATTTATATGATCAACTCGCTCTATTTTACTATCTAAAATTACGTAGATTAAATTATCCTTTCACTGTACTAACACATAACTTTGACATTTAAAACTTTCCTATACGTTACAATACACATGCATGATTCTCAGGACACATAATTACTTATATAATATAAATGTTAACAAGCATGCTCTCATTATAATCAGTCATGTACTAAAGTCCTAGTATAATTTCCTTTAGTCTCTTCAACAGTTCAGTAATAGAATAATGATTACAATTACAAACGATTTTCAGTTAACGTGAGATTTTTACAGTACCTTTTTCTCTTGAGTTTTCTATATTGGCCTCTACCTTTTTCCGATTGTACTATCCTGGTATGATCTCTCCTATAATCTGTCACTCCTAAGTTCTTTTGGCAATAAACTGTGCTTACGCGATCTTAACCTTTCGTACTTGAATCAAGGACACTTTTAGAATCATCTATACAATGGCTGTGAAACTCTCCACGTGGACACCGACTTCTTTACAGATTTCCTTTTTTTCGTAGTTGTCACTGGATGATGAAACACTTAGACAATACCTTCTTTTCTTTGGCTAAATGGCATTCCTCATTTCTTACCATAGGAAACACGAAATCGAAATCCTGCTCACTTTTGTTTCCTTGTTGTGACGGCAGAGATTAACTCCAATCCCGCCACTCAGGAAAACCACGTGAAACCTATACGAAGGAACTCGTGAAGAAACTATCCAGGAAAAAGCCCCTTTGGGAGGGGTTTCTAACCCTTTTATATCTAGACTCCTAACGGCACCTTCTTTAATTTCTTTTCTCCACCCCTTACTTGATTCGACTTCACCGACCAATTAGGGTGGCGTTTTTCTGCCAAACATCCTTTGGTCGGCGAGCCCGTGACGATGTCTAAAATCCGGGAATTGACCCTGAGCTATTGTTTTTCTTTTGCTAGCCTCTAAATTAATCCCCCTTCCAAATTTTTAAGAATTTACTTAATATTTTAATCTCTACCCTCTCACATACAATTTCTATTTACTAATCTTTTCTGTTTTACTTAGCTAATTGTTTTATATCACAACGGTAATATTTTCCTTCTTTTTTTTTATTAGTTAGTTCAACAAACACCCTTTTTTTTTATATATATTACTTGGATGCAAGGATATTTTTCTTTCTTTTAAATAATTCATCTATTAGCTTTTATACAGGGATTTTATTTTATTTTCTCTTCATGTTACACCATGATAACTGGGAATTCTACATTCTTAAGGTATCAGGGTGTAACAAGACCTTAGGGAGGCAGTTGAGTTGAGTGTATGATTGAGTATAATATGCCCGAGCGAATAAGGACAACAAATCAGAATGTGATGGTTAGTATAAGGCATCAAGGTAGGAATGGGGCCAATGGAGGTCTGCAATTCATGTATACTAATGCTAGGAGTATTAGGAACAAGAAGGAAGAATTTTTGGCCTTGGTTGGCACTTCCAGACCACAGGTTATTGGCATTAGTGAAACATGGCTGACTGAAGATGATATAGCTAGTGGGATTGAATGTGAGGGGTATAGTGTGTTCAGGAGTGACAGGGTGAATAAAAAGGGGGGAGGAGCGTTATTGATGATAGCTGATGAGCTGCAGCCAAGGAGAATAGAAGTTGAATTGCAGGATAGAGAGAAGAGCACATTTGAGGCCATTTGGTGTGAGATTGAGGCTTGCAAAACAAAATATACAATTGGGTGCTGCTATAGACCAGGTGATGGAAAAGATGGTGGAGATAGTATGCATAAGCAAATAGAAGAAATGAGTGGAAGGAGGGTAATTATTATGGGGGATTTCAACTATGGTAGCCTTGATTGGAGGGAGGAGAGGACACATGGGAGGAAGGAATTGGATTTTATGCGGATATTAAGGGATAACTGTCTGCGACAGCATGTAATGGAAAATACTAGGGGTTAGACAGTGCTTGACCTAGTAATTGCATCTGAGGATCTGACTGTAACGAATATGACCACATTGCCACCAATTGGTGAGAGTGATCATAGGGTCTTAACTTGGGAGGTGGCTAAAGGTGTGGAACTTACAATTAAGACAGGGTACATGTGGAATTATCGGGCTGGTAAGCATGACAAGCTTAGGAGTTTGATTGGTTCAGTGCCATGGCATGTAAAACTGCAAGGGCTGGATGTTGATAGTGCATTGGAGGTGGTTACGAAGCATTTGCAGGAGGCAATGGTTGACTGTAAACCAAGAGTCCGAATAATAAATTAAGTAGGGGTTAAATGGATGAATAACACTATTAAGCTTGAGCTGCAAAAAAAGAAAAATTGTGGAGGGAATTTAAGGAGAAAGGTGACCAGCAGGTGCAGGAACAGTATAAAGCTCAGGCCAGGAAGATAACAAGGGTGGTAAGAAAAGCAGAAGCGGATTACGAAAGAAAATTGGCCATGCAGGCTAAAGAGAATCCCAAACAGTTTTTTCAATATTTCAATTTTTCAATTTTTTTCAATTTCAATATATGTTGCAAGTAAAAGGAAAAATGTTCATGGCAGAATGATTTTCAAAAATGATGAGGGTAGGAAGGTAACCGAATCAGTCAATATAGTGGAATTACTGAGTGAGCACTTTGCAAGAGTATATCATCCTGGTGGTGACATTGCAGAAATGGAAGAACCGACAGCTTATACGGGAATTGTGGTGAATGAAGTGGAAGTGAATAGTCTATTGCAAAACCTCAATGTCAATTCATCTGCGGGATTGGATGGTATACCAGCTCATGTCGTAAGAGAAGCAGCTAAAGAATTGTCAGTGCCTTTGACCATTTTGTTTAATTTGAGTCTCGGTTCTGGATTAGTCCTAAGGGGTGGAAAGAGGGGGGGGGGAAATAGTTCCACTGCATAAAGGAGGTTCCAAGACTGCTGTTGAAAATTTACCAGCCGATCAGCATATCAGGAATTGTTGTCAAGATCTTGGAGAAAATAGTCAAGAAAAAAATACAGGATTGGATAGATGAAAATAGGATACTGTATGGGGGACAACATTGTTTTATGAAGGGTAGATCATGCCTCAGTAACTTGCTCACATTTTATAACACGGTGACAGCTGAACTGGATAAGGGTAATGGGTTTACAGTGATTCTTCTGAACCTTGCTAAGGCCTTAGACAAGATACCACATGGAATTCTAATCAGTAAACTGCAGCATATGGGGATGGATATAGGGTTGGTGAGATGGATAGGAGGGCGGTTGATGGAGAGATATCCGAGAGTGGTTTATTCAGGAGTAAAGTCCAAATGATGGCCTGTGACTAGTGGTGTGGCACAGGGTTCTGTTCTTGGACCACTACTTTTCAATTTGTTCATTAACGATATAGGAAAGGATCTGAGAGGTAGTGTTCGCTTATTTGCTGATGATGCAAAGTTGGGTAGAGCAATTGTGAGTGCACAGGATGTCAAAATTCTGCAAGATGATTTGGATAGTTTGGAGGACTGGGCTAAGGAAAATGGATGTCAATTTAATGTGGCAAAGTGTAAGGTTATGCATTTTGGGGTGAAAAGATTAGCAGCAGTATGTCACATTGGTGGAACCGTACTCCAGGAGATTGATGAGGCTAGGGATTTGGGAGTGTTGGTGGATAGGGAGTTGAAGTTTAGGGGGCACATTGCAAAAGTGGCTAAATCAGCTCATCAAATCACTTGGTTGCTGAAAAATACTTTAACAAGCAGAGACAAACAGGTTATTGTTCCTCTGTATCGAGCCTTGATAAGACCCCATCTAGACTAATGTTCCCAGATATGGGCGCCAGTGTTTCTTCTCAATGGGGAGGAGGTGGAGAGGATCCAGAGACAAGTGACCAAGATAATAGCAGGGCTATGGAATGAATCTTACGAGAACAGGTTGAAGATTTGTGGGCTGCAGAAATTGGTTGATAGGCAAAAAAGGGGTGATATGATTGAGACATTTAAATTACTGAATGGTTTCTATAAGATTAATTCAGAAGATATTTTTGAGAATATGACTGGTAGTGGTAGGACTAGGGGCCATCCATGGAAGCTTGGTAAGAGTGTGGTTAGCAAGGGTGTTAGAGCTAGGTTTTTTACTTGGAGAGTGGTAAATGAGTGGAATAAGCTGCCAGAGTCTGTTGTGGGTGCCATAACTGTAAATGAGTTCAAGGTGAAGTATGATAGATACTGTGTGAATGTTGAATAGTTGTTCTTGACATGATGTTGGGCCTCCTCCCTCGATGAGTCTAAGGACTCCTTGGAGCTGCCCGTAATAATAATAATTATTATTATTATTATTATTGTTCCGGTAAACTCCAAGGAGTCGACATACTCATCGAGGGAGGCCCTAACATCATGTCTGGAACAACTATTCAACATTCACACAGTATCTATCATATCCTGCCTTGAACTCATTCACGGTCGTAGCACCACAACAGACTCTGGAAGCTTATTCCACTCATTCACCACTCTCCAAGTAAAAAACCTAGCTCTAACACCCTTGTCAACCACGCTCTTGCCCAGCTTCCATGCTTGGCCCCCTAGTCCTCCCACCACCAGTCATATTTTCAAAAATATCTTCTGGAACAATCTTATAAAAACCCTTCAGTAATTTGAATGTCTCAATCATATCACCCCTCCTTCGCCTATCGTCCAATTTCTGCAACCCAGAAATCCTCAGCCTATTCTCATAAGGTTCATTCCACAGACCTGCTATCATCTTGGTCACTCATCTCTGGACCCTCTCCACTTCCTCCCCATCATGAAGAAACCCTGGTGCCCATAACTGGGCACAGAAGTCCAGATGGGGTCTTATCAAGGCTCGATACAGAGGAACAACAACTTGTTTGTCTCTGTATGTTAAAGTATTTTTCATAAGCCAAGTGATTTGGTGAGCTGTTTTAGTCACTTTTGCAATGTGCCCCCTAAACTTCAACTCCCTATCCACCAGCACTCCCAAATCCCTGGCCTCATCAATCTCCTGGAGTACTGTTCCACCAATGCGATATACTGCTGCTGTTCTTTTCACCCCAAAGTGCATAACCTTACACTTTGCCACATTAAACTGACATCCATTTTTCCTACCCCAGTCCTCCAAACTATCCAAATCATCCTGTAAAATTTTGACATCCTGTGCACTCACAATTGCTCTACCCAACTTTGCATCATCAGCAAACAAGTGAACACTTCCTCTAATAAGCAAACAAAGTTTGCGCTTGAAGTATCTTCAGGACTGGGGCAACTCATGGCAAAGGTGGACTGAGTTCACATCACTTTCCTTAGTATCCCATAATGCAAAGCACATCTCCTTGTGGACATGTATAATTCTATGCATTATGAGAAGGGTCACTACCCAGACTGGTTTCCCTGTATTAAGTGCAGGGTTACATCTCCAAAAACTGGTGAGATCCCCTCGATCACCAAACATTGAGCGACCCGAAGGATCAAAAACTCAGCATTGTTCCCCCTCACTAACAGGCTTACCCCATCACTGAGAAGAATTCTCAGCATTTGATTCTACCCAGTTGCAGGCTCACCCCACCACTGAGCAGAACCACTCATTTCATCTGAGGGGGTAACAGCAACAGCCATGCCTCATTTAACTTCATTGGCTTCAGCATTGCCATCCATTACCCAAGCTTCCAACTGGTATCGACCTTTATTGAGTGAGGTTTCCTCATTCAGTGGGAGCCAGACCCAGAGGTGATACCAAGGTTGAAGCAATGCAGAAGTCATATTTCCATATGCCAGTTGCCAAAAGGTGTCACACCTTATTATTAAATTACTCTGGATTAGAGAAAGATGTTGGAAGTTTTTTTCACTTGGTTAGACTATAAATTATATAAGTTAAGGGGATAATAAATCCTCATTATTTTAAAGCCAGATACGAAACTCGGAGATCGAAATATAAGATTTTAAAGCCGGATACGAAACTCTGAGTTTCGTATCCGGCTTAAAAAAAAAGCCTCTTGGCTCTTTATCGTATAAATTATATATTTAGTTTAATCCTTTATCCAAGTGTAAGCAAAGTTTGCGCCTGAAGTATCTTCAGGACTGGAGCAACTTGTGGCAAAAGGTGGACTGAGTTCACAACACTTTCCTTAGTATCCCATAATGGACATTATGGGAGGGGCCTAGTGACCCTTCCCATAATGCATAGCATTATACATGTCTGCAAAGAGATGTGTTTTGCATTATGGGATACTAAGGAAAATGATGTAAACTCAGTCCACCTTTTGCCATGAGTTGCCCCAGTCCTGAACATACTTCAGGCGAAAACTTTGTTTGCTTCACATGGATAAAGGATTAAACTAAATATATAATTTAACTAACCAAGTGAAAAAAAACTTCCAACATCTTTCTCTAATCCAGAGTAATTTAATAATAAGGTGTGACACCTTTTGGCAACTGGCATATGGAAATATGACTTCTGCATTGCTTCAACCTTGGTATCACCTCAGGGTCTGGCTCCCACTTAAGATACCTCAATAAAGGTAGAAACCGGTTGGAAGCTTGGGTGATGGATGGCAGTGCTGTAGCCATTGAAGTTAACTGAGGCATGGCTGTTGCTGTTACCCCTCAGATGAAATATGAGCAGTTCTGCTCAGTGGTGGGGTGAGCCTGTTACTGTGGGGAACAACGCTGAGTTTTGATCCTTGGGGGTCGCTCATTGTTGGGATATCCCACAAGTGTTTGGAGAGGTAACCCGGCACTTAATACATGGAAACCGGTCTGGTTAGTGACCCTTCCCATAATACATAGCATTATACATGTCCGCAAGGAGATGTGCTTTGCGTTATGGTTCAGTGCCATGGCATGTACAACTGCAAGGACTAGAAGTTGATAGTGCATGGGAGGTAGTTAAGAAGTGCTTGCATGAAGCAATGGCTGACTGTATACCTAGAGTCCGAATAATAAATCAAGTAGGGGTTAAATGGATGAATAACACCATTAAGCTTGAGTTGCAAAAAAAGAAACAACTATGGAGGGAATTTAAGGAGAAGGGTGACCGGCAGGCACATGAACGGTATAAAGCACAGGCCAGAAGGGTGACGAGTGTGGTAAGAAAAGCAAAAAAGGATTACGAAAGAACATTGGCCATGCAGGCTAAAGAGAATCCTAAATAGTTTTTTAGATATGTAGCAAGTAAAAGGAAAAATGTACATGGCAGATTGATTTTAAAGAATGCCGATGGTAGGGAGGTAACTGAATCAGTTGAGATAGTTGAGTTACTGAGTGAGCACTTTGCAAAAGTATATCATCCAGGTGGTGACATTGCAGAAACGAATAAACCAGTAGATTATACGGGAATTGTGGTTAATGAAGTGGAGGTGAGTAGTCTATTGCATAACCTCAATGTCAATACATCTGTGGAATTGGATGGTATACCAGCTTGTGTTGTACGAGAAGCAGCTAAAGAATTGTCAGTACCCTTGACCATTTTGTTTAATTTGAGTCTCGGGTCTGGGTTAGTCCCGAGCGGGTGGAAAGAGGGGAAAATAGTTCCACTGCATAAAGGTGGTTCCAAGACTGCTGTAGTAAATTACCGACCGATTAGCATATCAGGAATCATTGTCAAGGTCTTAGAGAAAATAGTCAAGAGGAAAATACAAGATTGGATAGAAGAAAATGGGATACTGTATCGGGGACAGCATGGTTTTGTGAAGGGTAGGTTATGCCTCAGTAACTTGCTCACGTATTATAACACAGTGACGGCTGAACTGGATAAGGGTAATGGGTTTACAGTGATTCTACTGGACCTTGCCAAGGCCTTTGACAGGATTCCACATGGAATTCTAATCAGTAAATTGCAGCATATGGGAATGGACATAGGGTTGGTGAGATGGATAGGAGGGTGGTTGACGGAGAGATATCAGAGAGTGGTTTACTCGGGAGTAGAGTCCACAAGACGGCCTGTGACTAGTGGTGTGCCACAAGGATCTGTTCTTGGACCACTGCTGTTTAATTTGTTCATAAATGATATAGGAAATGATCTGAGAGGAACAGTTCATTTGTTTGCTAATGATGCGAAGTTGGGTAGGGCAATAGTGAATGAAGATGACGTCAAAATTTTGCAGGATGATTTGGATAGATTGGAGGTCTGGGCTAAGGAGAATGGATGTCAGTTTAATGTGGCAAAATGTAAGGTTATGCATTTTGGGGTGAAAAGATTGGCAGCAGTTTACTGCATTGGTGGAACCGTGCTCCAGGAAATTGATGAGGCACGAGATTTAGGAGTGTTGGTAGATAAGGAATTGAAATTTAGGGGACACATTGCAAAAGTGACCAAAACAGCTCATCAAATCACTTGGTTGCTGAAGAATACGATGACAAGCAGAGACAAGCAGGTTATTGTTCCTCTGTATCGAGCCTTGATAAGATCCCATCTAGACTACTGTGCTCAGATTTGGTCACCTAGGTTTCTTCTTGATGGAGAGGATCCAGAGGCGAGTGACCAAGATGATAGCAGGTCTGTGGAATGAACCGTATGAGAACAGGTTGAGGATTTGTGGGTTGCAAAAATTGGTTGATAGGCGGAGGAGGGGAGATATGATTGAGACATTCAAATTACTGAAGGGTTTCTATAAAATTAATTCAGAAGATATTTTTGAGTACAGGGCTGGTTGTGGGAGGACTAGGGGACATCCATGGAAACTGGGCAAAAGTGTGGTTAGTAAAGGTGTTAGAGCTGGGTTCTTTACTTTTAGATTAGTGAATGAGTGGAATGCGCTCCCTGAGTCTGTGGTGGATGCTGTGACAGTGAATGAGTTTAAGGCGAGGTATGATAGATACTGTATGAATGTCAAATAGTTGTGATGAATATGATTTGGGGCCTCCCTCGATGAGTCCAATGACTCCCTGGAGTTGCCCGTAGTAATAGTAATAGTTATGGTATACTAAGGAAAGTAATGTGAACTCAGTCCACCTTTGTCACGAGTAGCCCCAGTCCTGACAATACTTCAGGCACAAACTTTGTTTACTTACACTTGGATAAAGGATTAAACAAGATATATAATTTATGGAACATTTATCATTGGATCATTCACTATTTATTCTGGCATTTTGTTCATTTACCTTCTATTTTGCTATTCTGTATAAATTTGAATGATTGATTAAAGTGCTGAGGCCTTACTTCCCCATTCTAACTTAAATCGGAAAGACTGCCTCTCTCTCTCTATGAGGAAGGTCTTATTTTAATCGCACGTTTTTTTTTTAATATCTAATGAATTATCAATATTGCAGTATTAGTTCACTTATACCATAGCATTGCTTTATGTATGACATCACACAGCTTACTTTTTCAGCTCACTTTGGGCCTGGCTCCCACTGAAGAGACCTCAATAAAGGTCGAAACTAGTCTGGGTAGTGGCCCTTCCCTTAATGCATAACATTAGACATATCCGCAAGGACATGTGTTTTGCATTATAGGAGATACTGAGTTAGGAGTGTTGATAGCTTGCTCCACCTTTGCAACGAGTTGTCCTGGTGTTGTACCACCTTACCCCAGTCCTGAAGATACTTTCAGGCGCAAACTTTGTTTGCTCACACTTGGATAAAGGATTAAACTAATTTTATTATATTCTAACCAAGTGAAAAATAAACTTTCAACATCAATACTTTTTCAAATCAATCCATTGTTCACATTCTACTTTATAATTAACTATTGTTGCCATTGATGATGGCCTGTAATATTCAGGATCAAATATATGATCTTAAATAAATAGTATTACTTTGTATTTTTATGTTAATTGAAAAAACTTCTCATGGCACAAGTATCTCTTAAACAACATAAAAAAAAAAGACTGATAAGAATCAAACTTTCTCATATTTTTGGTAAGGATAGGCAGTCATTACGACTTAAATTAGGATGATGGAGCATGATTTTCACACTCTCTTTACATAAACATTCAAACTTCAACGAACAATGGTCGAGCAAACTTGTCCTAGAGTTGAAGATTCTGTGGTCGGTGTCATTTCCATGTTGTGCTAGACCTGATTTCTCAAATGTCTTGTTAATGATGTATGGTTGGTGTTCTTGTAATCTTTTCTCCACAAAACATCCAGTTTATCTGAAGCAGGTGAGATGACCATCACAAGAGGACCTTGTAAGCACCAGGAATTTAGAGTGCAGGTTATTTATCTTTAGAAGAAGGAAACCAAGTGGAAAGTTTCTCGAATGGTACTATGTTGTATTTCTTGAGGATTCTTGAGAATGATTCAGAAATATATGAAATTGGGACTTTCTGTAAAATTTCAGGACTATTTGGAAGCAGGCTTGTAAGAATCAATAGCAAGTATAGTTCATAGGGAGAAGTCTTTCAGTTTCATAATACATTGGATGTTGAGAAGTTCCTGCCTGAGATTGTTGGGGCATATGGTATGAGCACAATGCAGTAAACATTTTATAATTCTGACTTTTTGTGAGGGATGGAGGGCATATTGTTGTAGTTGTTGTATGTAGTGACCGCTGAAGGTAGGTTTACGATGGATGGAGGTAGTTAATTCACCTGAGGGAGAGTGAGACATATAGGAAAGTCAGTTTATTGTCCTTTTTTTCTATTTCCATGGTAAAATTTATCCTTGGATGCAAATTATTAGAAAAGCTGGTAAGGTATTTTACTTGTAGGGCTAAATGATAAATTTCATTGATATAGTGTACTGAAAAGGAAGGTTGAGGATGGGAAGAAGCAAAAAGAATCGCTTCCTAAGCATTCTAGATTTACAAAAAAAAAATGATGAAATAATTTTTATAAATATCAAAATCAAATAATTTGACAATATCAGCTTTAAAAATTTGAATGCAACTGAAGGGAATTTTCAAGTTTGATCTTAGTAAATAAAGATTAAATACCTAGTTGAACATTAAGTCAGAATGTTGAAGAGATAACTTCTTCATTAATTAGGAAATCTAAAGAGTTTTTGATAAAGGCTGGAAGTTGTGATAAGAACTTTGCTTGGTGATAAGTCAGATAATTGATGAAATCTACCATTGGGTGAAGAGGCACACTTTCCTTATGGATCTTAGGTAGATCATAAAAGTGGAAAACTTCTCTCATCATGGATATTGCAGACTATAAAAGAAAAATATCCTTCCTCTACATGACAGATCTACATATCAAGAAATAAACTACAACCCCACAAATAGTCAGTTTAAAAAACGTATTCATGCTCGAGGAAGTTACCATGTAGCCATAAGATTTATAATACCATGTAATGCATTTTCAAATATTCCAATTATAAAATTTTCTTCACCTACCAGCAGCAAACTACAAAACTTACTAAAACACAGAACCATAATAGCTCTGATCAACCCTTTAAAATGGCTTATAAATTTAACTGCCAATGAAGATGCAGTACCTGTTTCATTTGATCCATCATTTGTTTTGTAATGTTACACTTAATTGAATATTATTGTGATTGCTATTCCCATATCAGACTACTTGCTCTAAACCACTAAGAAAACACACTCGAGCCAATAAAAATCCCACTATTGAAATATCTTTACATGCAACTAAACACATCCCTGAAATCGAAGTCTGCATTTTCCAAGAAAACTCTGAGGAATAAGAACCACCTATTGTGAGCACAAAAAGACCCTGTCTACTCCCATGCTCATTGCACTTAAACAAAATAAATTACTCCTTGATACTCTCAAACCAACCTAACTCCTCTTAATGCATCATTCCATAAAAAAAAAGTTCAAAGAATGACTGATAGAGGAAATATTGCACTGCAAGTGAGAAGAGAGTGAATTTTGCATACCATGTGATATAAATAGTGCGAGACTGACTTTGCAGTCATTTAACTTTGTGTGGTCTTACTTTGCCTGAATGTGTCATGCTTGTGAAGTGTTTCTGTAGGAATGAAGAAAATGCTGCTGTAGCACTTCATGAGTATAGATACCTAAAGACTTTGTGAAAAGCCCAGTAACACCAAATGCAGTGCAACACATGGTTCGTCAGTTTGAAGAGAGGCAGTTTGATAGTCCAACCAGGAATTAGGTGTAAATCCAGAAATTCTGCAAATGACTGAAGATGTTGAGCAGTCAAATGAAAATACTATTGGTTCATGCAGTGCCATGGCAAGCATAGAGAACTTTGCTTAAAGTTGCAAAGCTACCCATATAAATTTAGCCACATCCAGTAGTTACAAATAGGAGATGCCGTTGTGTGAGAAACATTTGCATTGACATTTCTGGTACATAGGATGAGGATTAGTCTTGAAACTTCCTATGGAGTGATGAAGCTCATTTTCATGTTTGTGGAATAGTAAGCATTCAATGCTGCCACATCTGGGCTAGACAGAATCGTATGCATTTCAACAAGTTCCCTTACATTTGCTATCACAGTATGGAATAGGATTTGAAAGACAAAATCACATATGTGTGCAAAACTTTCGATGGGTCAATTGGTCAATTGCATTCCAAATTTTGGGAAGTTTCTTGCAACTGTATGTATTTAAATTTGATTGATTTCTGAGTGCCACTACAAATTCCAAATACAGCCTTTCTTTCTTGAATTTACTGTGATTTAGCATGGTGGTTTTCTTCTAGAAGATCCTGAGTGGTGTTTGATACATAGTCTGCAAGACCAGATTGACTATATTTGTGATTGCAGATATAAGTTTTGTGTTAATCTAAATGGATGTGGCTATCTCTCTGTCCATAGTATGCCAACTTGCAGAGACAGGATACTTTATATACTCTAGGCACCGAGAAAGGATAGAGCAGATCTTTGTTAAAATGGTTAAGGATAGCAAGTTTCTGGTGAGCCTTTACTGGAAATTTGCTACCCTTTGGAATCTGCAGTGGCACTCAGAAATCAACCAAATTTAAACAAATATGGTTACAAGAAGCTTCCCAAAATTTGGGAAATATTAATCCTTAGAGATCCCAGTTTACATCCTAGGTCTCTTACAAATGTACAAAGAGGGCGCACCACCTAGATAGAACTCTAGAGTCATAGCCACATTGTTTCATTCAGTGTGGTATTGCCTTTGTGTGTCAGTTGTTATTTGTAATACCTGAAGATGTCTCAGTGACTGAGATGAAATATTGGAAGCATTAAAAATAGTTTCTAATCTTTCATGTTGCTGTCAATATTCCATTAAACCTCCAACACGATGTCCTACCAGCACTTAAGCCTTAACGCACGAGTAAAGAAAATGCTTCAGGTGATTGCTCTGTCTATGTTTACAAAATAAACATTCTGAAAAAAGATTTGGGAGTCATATTATATGCTCAGTCTGGTACATACTGTAACTTAATTATTTTATTTGAGATTTTCATTTCACATCAGGTTCATCTGAAGTACCTCTCTGTGTAGGAATGCAAACTATTACATCTGGCAAGCCTAAGAATTATTGTTTTTTTTTTGTTTTTTTTTGACAGTTGACCTACAATTTCAAGCTTTTAGCATATTAATACCATAAAAAAACCTACTCCTAGAAACCAGACAGGCTAGGATACCTTTTAAATCAAATCAAGCTTGAAACAACCAGGGTGGTGGTATCTCTCACATTGCTGTTAAAGTACATTCATTCTTGTCGGGTATGCCTTTTGTTATACTGTGTACTTCCACTACCCTGCTTTGACTTTGTATCTTCTTTTACTTAGCTATCATTAATGGTCGACTGCCTAAAGCTTTGAACTGCCGCCATGTATTTATTTCTACTATATCTTATTTCTCGCTCTCTATAGTCCAACAAATTTGTTTAACGACTGTGCCAGTTAGACTCTTATTGAGTGCAAGAGTATAAGATCTTAAACCAAAGACAAAGCAAATATCTTATATTATTTTTACTTTAAACTAGTCGTGGCTTAAATGTCAATCATCATAACTTCTATCTTATGCAGGTTTGAATATTTTTAGGATAGTACATTGACAGAAAATCAGTCCACTGTGTTGTTCACAAACCATTTAATTGAGTCAAAAGGAGGATGTATTTACAGAGCAATTTATACACACACACAATATCATTACAATTCTCTCTAAGCTAATTCACAATCTAGCATAACATTACTTGAATGTAGGACATATCTTGGTTAAGCCTAATTCACCTTTAACATACAATATCTCACAAACATAGATGTATACTCTTGTTCAGTATTACAATTACTTACAATATTTGTTCAGCAGACAGTCTCTCACATCACATTTTTGTATATGCATAAGTCTTCTTTTTATCTTTCTTTTCGCTCACTGACACGTTCCTGTTTTCCTGCCCAATTTCTTCCTTGTTCAAGTAGTCGACTGTGCCTTTCCTTATTGGATCCTTAACATGGCAGCAATGTACAGCTCCTTCCTTCCACAATACCTTGACACATTTCTCATGTGGTGGCTATCCAGGTAGACGACAAACGACACTTCTCCTTCAATTCTGGACAACAAAATCTTGCATGACGGTGATCTCAGGTAAGGGAACCCTAAGACAAATTTCCTTTTCAGCGAGCTGCCTCATATAGGCCCAGACTTCTCTTTGTGCACGTGTGCATCTCTTGAATTTGGTCACGCATTTACCTTTGGACATAATGATGTCATTCTTCGCGTGGCTTTGGAGCTCTTTATCCATGGCAATTATGGTCACGTATTAATCTCTGGATGTGATGATGTCATTCTTCGCAGGTCTTTGGAATTTTCCAGCTGTGGCAATTCTCAGAAATCTTCACTAGTTTTTGCATTACTTGGGCTTAGTTGTCTCATTCATAATTCCAGTTACATCAAATTAAATATCCTCTAAATGCACTTGGTCTGATTGGCTAAGTTAATAGCTTCTCTACTCTCCAGAATACCTTACAACCTGAACCACTCTCCAAATACCCTAGACCTCTTCTTGACCAATGACCCTTCCAAATACACAGTGAATGTAGAGGGCCTGCTAGGCAATTCTGACCACAACCTAGTGCTCATCTCTTCCCCCCATGCAACAACGCTTACACAGCCACACCCATACAAAAGTAGTTTGACATTATAACAGTGCCAAGTGGGACAGCCTCTGCAACTTCTATGCCTCATTTCCATGGTTAGACTATTGCTTCCAGCCCAAATACATGCACCGAACTTATAATCAAAGTAATCTTTACTGGCATGGAATCATACATTTCCAACAGTACTCTGACCTGCCATTCCCTAACTAAATCCTGGTTTTCCAAAAGATGTGCCAAGGCTGTACAAATGAAAAACCAACCATATCATTACTAGCTCAAATCAAGAATTCTATCCTCCTTCAGAGCTTATACCCAAGCCCGAAGTAAATGCAAAAAAACAATCAATGCTTCCAAAACAGAGTTCAAAAGAGCAAAAAGTAGGAAATTAGCAGCTTGTCCAAGTGCCAACCGAGCCTTTTGGTCCCTCGCCAAAGCAATCGGTCGTAACTTCTGCCCAACACTATTCCCACCTCTGTCATACCCAGATATCTCCATTGCATCATCACCTACAGAAAAGGCCAATCTCCTAGCCTTACACTTTGCTTCCAATGTATGCATAATTGACGATGGCAAATATTGACCCCAACCATTTCAGATGCCCAACATACAATGCCCACGCCCACTATATCCTTTTGTCAGAAAGAGATCAGTTTAAATTAGACACAAAAAAGTCTCCTGGCCCTGGTGGCATTCCTCCAATTGTCCTTTAGGTTTGTGCATCAGAACTGTCTCCTGTCCTATGTAGCATATATATACTGTCTTACTCCACTGGTATCTATCCCACAGCTTGGAAATTGACCTATATTCAACCCATTCCCAAGAAGGGAGACAAGTCACTGCCATCCAACTATTGCCCTATCTCACTCACCTCAGTTTCCGTCTATACTAATGGAAAAAATCATCAATTTCCAACTCCTGCACTACCTTGAAGCTACCTGTCTAATAAACGACTGCCAGTATGGATTCCATCGCTGCCAATCAACAGGAGATCTGCTCACATATGTCACCCATCTCTGGACAAATGCCATGGAGAAGTTTGGTGAATCTCAAGCGGTTGGACTTGATATCTCCAATGCATTTGACCGGATCTGGCACATGGGCTTACTAAGCAAACTGCCATCGTTTGGTCTATCTCAAGACCTCTGTAGTTGGATTGCCAGCTTTCTGTCTGGATGTACGCTATGGGCGGTGGTGGTGGTGGATGGCTCCTTATCCTCTCACCATTCAACTAATGCCGGAGTTCCTTGAGGTTCTGTCCTCTCGCGAACCCTTTTCTTACTATATATCAATGACTTACTTCAGCCTACCTCTTTGCAGACGACAACACATTGCACTCCTCCCTTTCTTTTGGTACTCCACACAACTCGCCACTGCTCTCAATTCAGACCTCCAAGCCATCTTCCAATGTGGTTCAGATAACTTAGTCAATTTCAATGCAAATAAAACCCACTACTGTCTTATTTAAAAAAAAAAAAAAAAAAAAAAAAAAAAAAGAACCATTTTTCCCCAGTATTATTTTTGACAACACCCACATTTTCAGACAATCTGAGATTTCTCTTGGAATTACTCTGACATTAAACCTCTCCTGGATAACAACCATTGCATCCTCAGGATGTATTAATGACTCATCTGTTATCAACTCCCTGCCCCCACTTTTGCACAGACAATTGGTCTCTGCACTGTGTTTTCTACAAATATTCCCATGGAAAATGTTCATCCGAAATAGCATCAATAATTCTCCCACTTAGTACTAAGCTCGTTGGAACACATGCAGCTGCTGTTCAACATCCTTACGCAGTGCATCTTGAAACCCACATAACATGTTTCTTCTCCTCCTCCTTCATCCCTGCAACTACTATACTATGGAACAGTCTTCCCCCTGGATGTGTTCTCTAAGGAGTACAATATACAGTCATTCAAATCCAGCATGAACAAGTACCTTCTTTCCCAACCCATACACAGTACTAATGTACTAAAGGTTGTCTCTATCAACCTCTCGTGTATGGGCTCAACATAAAAAAAAAAATAATTTTATATGTATATTTAATACCTATATACTCTGTCTGATCTCATTTTTGATACTACCCAGATTTTTAGTGAAGAAGAGATTTCCCCTTCAGAAATGCCCTCTTTAAGCAGTATTTCGGGACGGGATTGGTTTGGTTTATTTGGATTTACAGCTGGAGCATTTCGGGCTATTAGGCCAATTCTGGAGGGGGGAAATTAGTTTTGTGTGGTTTGATTGTGATTAATTGGAATTACAATTGATGTAATTAAAGCTATATTATGTCAGCTAATTGTGTCATTTTTGGCTTTTTGCAGGTGAAATAAGCCTGAATTGTGATCCTGAATTTTCAGGATCAAAAACTGTCACTGACCAACCTTAGTTGAAAAGCTCTTATAAAGCATTTTCTGTTTCTCACTTTCTAGGTGAGTTTTAAATCTAAGTTTTCCAACTGTGAAGGACAGATATTGTGTTGACATTGTGACCGTGAGGCAGAGGCATGTACAATGCTAATATGATCGTTGAGATCACATTACTATTTACACCATTTTTGAAATCTTAATTTCAGTAGAAATTTTTAGCAGGTGAGATGAATAAAATGTGGTATTTATAGGATCATCTCTTTATTCTTTATATTTGGTTGATTTATAGGATGGAAAATATCATGATAAGCAAAATGTTCATCATAATACAATATTTAAAGGCTGCACAAGGAATGTATTTGATTTGATTCTAGCACCAACTAGAGGAACTTTTTCTAAACCTATTCTTCAACTGGTTCCTGAGTTAGTCGATCTCTGGTAAGGGCAAGCAGGGTTTTTTTCTCCTGGAAACTTTGTTCTATGGTTGAGGAAATCGACTGTAGAACTCATACTAATTTAGAAATTAAAAATATTGCGTTAGGGACCACAAATGGTCCCTAACCTCTAAAACTGTCTCACCTACTCCCAATAAGTGAATAAAAGATGTTAGCTGATGATGATGATTCATATTTTTCTACTTGCTTAATACTATACTTTTGTAGATTCAGCAGTTGCTTTAGGTATCCTTTGATCAGTGGAATTGAAATATGATTACCCTCCATATAAATTTTTTATGTCATGCCTCAGAGTAAATGTGATCATTGCAGAAAGTTGTGAGAGTTGGGATTTTGCATATCACATGCTGTTATCAAGCTGTTTGTAGTAATGTTGCTTATGATAAAGAACTGCTTAAGTAAACTTGCATTTCATATAAAAATATAACAGGTTTCTTATTTTCATTAATGGTAACTATTGTATATTAATTTTTTCCCCTTTTAACATGGACTACTTATTTTGTTTTCCTGTTCTTTTGTTACCAGAAAAATTTGGTTGAATTGATATAAGACATGTGTCAAGTAATGAAGTTTAAATGCATTCTGAATTTTTTATGTTTCTGTAAACGATATGTCACTTGTTCACTGTTTATATTTGCAGTTTAAGTGCATTCTTATTGGTCTTCAATCAGGAAACTTATATCTATCTGGGATATTAATGCCATGAAATTACACAAATTCATATTTATACTAGGATGTATGCATAACTGCTACCAAATGTTTTTGAGGTTTGTTTGATGTTCATGAAGGAAAATTATTTGGTGGTAATAGTTTGTACTGTAAAGTAATTAAAACTGTTGTAAATTCTCTGAGAATTTTTTAAAAAAAATTCTGAACTTGGAATGATTTACTTGATTTAGGACAGTATATTTAAGTAATTTTGATATTTTTATATTTATAATATAAATTCAAGTGGCATCCACTCCTATTCAGTTTTTTCTTTTAAAAAAATGAACAGTAATTTTTTATAAAAATTTCTGTGTATTATAATTATTGAAATAAGGGTGATTTTTATAATTTGTTCTAATTTTATCTTAATAGATTTGCAGAAAAGAAGCTTAGGCTATATAAGTTGACAAAAGAAAAATCAAAGCTTTTAGAAAAGTAAGTAACCTAAATGATCTTTATATGTAAAGAATTCTTTCTCTCACCCATTCACACAAAACATTTTAGGTTGTCCATTTCTGTTTTAGCTTTGATTATTTTCTACCAGGAATTAGCATTCATATCATTTAGCTATATTGGATCTCATGTATGGAGAGCTGTGATAAGACATTTTTTCACCTCGAGCAGTGAATCAAGTAGCATCCACTCCTATTTAGATTTTTTTCTTAAAAAAATGTAACAGTAATTTTTATAACAATTATTGTTAAATTTCTAATGATACCTAATTATTGAAATGAGGAAAATTCATAAGCATGTTTATATACTTTTTCTTTTTCAATCTGGATCACTCCACTGCTAGATGTAGGTCTTCTGCAATTTTCTCCATTACAACATTCCTATCAATTTCATCTTGGCATCTCTTTCTTGGTTTTCCCCTTTGCCTACTGTCTCCATCCTGTTAATAATTTAGGGAATCTTGTGCTATATCTTGCAGCCCATTTTCATTTTGAATGCATAATGTAACTAATACTGTCCTGTACATCTGTTCTTGATCTTATCAAATGGGAGAGCATCTTTTCTTTAAGTGTTGCAGCTGAGCATATTCTTTTCCACTTTTTTTCTTGTTTTTTTTTTTTTCTTTCAATTTGTTCACAAACTTTCATATGGTTCATAAACTTTCAATTTGTGAACCATATCATGAGTTAAATTCCACATTTTACTGTCCCATATGTAATTACAAGTAAGATACACTGACTGAAAGCTTCCATCTTCAACACTACTGTATAAGATAGATAATAAAATATGCATTTAGTTGTATAAGCATAGAAATATGTTGTATATTGTATTTCATAAAATAAAAGTATAACAAGTATGTAGATCATAGTACTTATACCAAACATTTTATATAAAAAGGCATACAAAACATGCAATCTGTGCTTGTAATTTTTAACAAAAAAGTATGAATAATGAATCTAAAATCATACCCTTTGATTATATTTCATCATCATGCGTATCAAGGATTTAGGCCTAGCATCACCTGTTCCGGCCTTAGAAGTCATCGTTGAATCGTTTAAGAGGACGTCCTGGTTTTCTTTTTCCTAATGGCTTATACTTTAAGGCTTGTTTTGGTAATCTTTCTGTTTTCATTCTTTGAACGTGTTCCATCCATTTATATTTATATTTTTTAATTTTTTCTGTTACTGGTTCTTGGTTTAATTCTTTCATAATATCTTCGTTTCTTTTGTGATCAAATAGGGTATACTTTGCAGTTTTTCTCATAAACTTCATTTCTGCTGTTGTTAATCTTTGTTTGTCTTTTTGTTTTATTGTCCAGATTTCGCTTCCATACATTAAGACTGGTAGGGCTAATGTATTGTATACTTTTAGTCTGGTTTGTTTTGAACTAGGTTTGGTTTAAATATAGAGTTAATTACACCTGTTATTTTTAAATATTTTGCAATTTTTACATTTATATCTTTTTCATTTTCATATGTGATCATACATCCTAGGTAGTTAAATAAATTCACCTGTTCTAAGATCTTGTTATCTATTACTATCTTAGTTCTTGCTGGATCTTGTTCTTTAAAGGCTATAGTTTTTGATTTTTCTGTTGATATTATCATACCATAACCTTCGGCTATCTCATTTAGATTTAAAATAGCTTTCTGTAAGTTATCTTCAGAATTTGTAATTATTATTTGGTCGTCAGCAAAAAGGAGAGTGTTTAAGTTCACTGTAGGAGAAAGTTTAATTCCGTGATGTAAATTTTTATTCCATTTTATTATTATTTCATTTAAGTAGATATTAAAAAGAGTTGCTGAGAGGGGACATCCCTGTCGGACCGCTTGGTTTATCTCTCTCATATATGATAGCTCGTCATTTAATAATATTTGTATTTGATTATTTTCATATATACTTGTGACAGCTTTTAGGATATTATTTGGTATTTGTCTTTCTTTTAATATGTGAAATAATATGTTTCTTTTAACTTTGTCAAATGCTTTTTCAAAGTCAATAAATGCAGTATGTGTTTCTAAATTATATTCTCTTCTTTTCTCTATTATTAATTGTAGGCAAAAGGCTGGGTCTATACATGATCGTCCTTTTCTAAATCCATTCTGTACTTCTAAAATAAAGTTTTTGGAATATATCATTAGTTTGCTATTTAAGATTCTTAAATAGCTATATATTTTGTAACAGGAATATATTGCTATATATTTTGTAACAGGAATTTAGTATACTGATACCTCTATAGTTTTTAGGGTCATCTCTATTACCTTTTTTAAAGATAGGAATCACAATTGCTTTTTTCCATTCTATTGGGGGATGCCAGTTGAATAAATTTTATTTAAAAATAATAAGAGTCTTTCTTTGAATCTTGTTCCTGCATATTTATATAGTTCTAAATCTAGCTTATCTTCTCCAGGTGATTTTCCGTTTCTTGTTTCTTTCGGGCTGATTTCTAATTCTTCTTTAGTTTTTTCATTTTTGTTAATTGTTTGCCATAATAAATTTAGTTTAATCTTTTATCCAAGTGTGAGCAAACAAAGTTTGCACCTGAAAATATCTTCAGGACTGAATATGGTGTTGTACTACTTTACTGAGGTAAGGTAGTACAACACCGGGAAACTCATAGCAAAGGTGGACCAAGCTAATTTGTGTTGTACTACCTTACCTCAGTAAAGTAGTACAACACCATATTCAGTCCTGAAGATATTTTCAGGTGCAAACTTGTTTGCTCACACTTGGATAAAGGATTAAACTAAATTTATTATAATCTAACCAAGTGAAAAATAAACTTCTATTTTGTTTAAGTTAAGGGATATTAATATCCCTTAACTTAAACAAGTTATATGTCGCCGAATTGAAGCCTTTGGCTCTTCATATATCTAATAAACTTCTATTGTTTGCCAGTTGTTAATAAAATAAAATAAAATAATTTTTTAAAATATTTGTCTGTCCACAATTCTGTGTAGTAATTTAGAAATTCTTCTAATTTCAATTCGGTGTTTAATTTTGTTTTCTTTGGTATGTGCATTTAAGTGTTTCAAAATATTATATACATTGGGTCTTATTTTATATAAATCATGTTCTAAATTAGAAACAAATTTGTTCCATGATTCTCTGTCTTTTTCTGACTTCTCTTTTAGCTGTGGCTCTTATTCTTTTATATTCTATTTCATCTTCTAATCTTTTACTGCTTAACCATTTGTGATAGGCTTCTTTTTTCTTTTTGATTATTTCTTTGATTGTATCATCCCAAATCTTCAGTTATTTCCTTTTATTGAATTTTTTGGTCTTTCCTAAGCTTTCATTTGCTGCTGCATTTAGTATTGTTATTATATTAAGCCTTTCTATTTCTTCATTTTATTTTATTTTATCTAGATATTGGTTAATTCTTTGTTCATATAGCCATTGTACATTTGTGTCATTCAATAGTCTAGTTTATGAACAAATGTTTCAAATTTTCTTTCTGCTCTTGTTACTTGTAGGCATTTAGTTGGTAATCTTAATTTTATTTTAACAAGGAAGTAGTCACTGCTTATTTCATATCCTCTGTGAACTCTAACATCTAGTGAAAATTTTGATGTTTCATTTAATATAAAATAATCGAATATTGATTTCCATCCTCTTGCTGCCCAAGTATATTTATGTATGTCTTTGTTTATAGAAGGAATTCATTATTTTTAGGTTATTATAAACTACAAAGTCAATCAATTTTTTACCATTCCTGTTTAGAGTATGTTCTCCATGTATTCCTATATTATTATTAATTTTCGTGTTTCTAATTCTTGGATTTAAGTCTTCTGCTAAAATTACGTAATCATTTTTATTTATTTTATATATGTTTTGTAGCTGATTATAAAAATCATTATCATCCTGTTCTCTTCCTTCTTCTGGGGCATATAAACCAATTATTGATAAATAGCCTCTATCTATTTTTATTCTAGCTTCTATTATTCTTTCATTCCATAATTATAATGTTTTAATTGTTTTGAAAGAGAGTTATGAATCCAAATCATGACTCCTGCCTGTGCTCTTTGGTCTCTGTCGACTCCACTGTATATCACATCAAAAAAAACAGTTGTCATAGTTCCTTTTAATTTCTTTTTTTGTTTCAGTGATTTTGATTATATTTAAATCTCTTTTTGAGAGTCAGTTTATGCTAAAGATAGTTGAAGAGGTAGTAGCATAGCTATGTACACATACTTGCCACTGACTGCCAGTACTGATCCTCTTCAATTCCCTGCACGTAGTTCAGTGAGTTATTGGTCGGGAACTTTCATTAGATGCATTCAGGAAGTTCTGTTTATCCATACAAGCTTTCTCAGATTATGGCAATCTCGTTCTTGACAGACTTCTTAGGACCAGAGTTTACATCTTTTACAGAAGCAGTGTGGATTATTTTTCCACTGATTAAACACCTGGGATATCTAATCTTTTGAGAAACCAGTCAGCCAGACACCCAAAATAAGCCCTTTTTCAAACTTTGAAAGATTTTTTGTTTTTCCCATTGTGATTAACACTATTGATGATTATGGACCAGTAGCATTCTTAAATAATTGCCTAGAACAAACCTTCTTAAACTGTGGTTTGCGACCCCAAATGGGGTTGCGTAACTGGATGTGGGGATCGTGAAAAATTTGGCAACAGTAAAAGGTTTCTGAATGTGCAGCAACCAAAAATTAATTCAAAATCAAATGCACAATGAATCTGAGGTGTTTCTGGCAGTGCTTGCCTGTGTTGTATTGCACTACTTCACTGCAGCCTTGGTTCTGAACACACAACATGCGTACTTTGCACTGTGCATGCTGTCACTCAATGCCAACGAACACCCAGAAACACCTCGGCTCAGATTCGAGACTATTGTATTGTAATTTTCTATGTAAATGGTAAAATTATATGTATACCAAAGAATTGTTTTAAAATAAATTTCTTTATGATTTATTATCAGTAAATATTTCATTTGTAAAAATATCATCATCAAATTCCTGCCATGTACTACATGAAAAAAATTACATCATTACTAACTTCCTACCTACAATTTTCCTCCAAATCAGTCTGTTACTTGTCAAGACTCCAACATTATCAGGTCTTATATATCTGTCGTCTAAGGCACTTTGTACCGTATCAATCCACCTATATTTTGGTCTTCCTCTGGGTCGTTGTACTGCCAACCTGGCAGAGAACACTTGTTTTGCTAATCTTTCTTCGCCCATTCGGTTTAGTGACCATACCACCTGAGATTAGCTCTGCTAATGCATTCCTGGATGCTGACAATGTCAAGTTCTTTCCTAATATCCTTGTTTATAATATGATATTGCCATTGATGCCATCTGTTCATGCCGCTAATCTTTCTCTGGACTCTCATATCTGCGGTCTCTAATCTTTGGTCAAGTGTTTTATTTCTGTCCCAGCTCTCAGATCCATAAGTTAAAACTGGTTTGAACACTGTCTTGTATACAGCTAATTTAGTGTTCTGACTAATTTCTCTCTTATTCCATATGAATTTATTCAATTGACTTCCCACCCTACCAGCTTTGCTGATTCTGTTGTCTATTTCTATATTTAATTTACCATCTTCAGTAAAAATCGTGCCTAAGTAGCTGAAATGTTTTACTTGTTCCACAGGTTCTCCATTCACAACACAGTTGACATTTTCAATGATTCTGCTTATTTTCATTGTCTTTGTCTTTTTATTGCTGACCTTCATACCATATCTATTACAACAGTTATTCAATTTAGTCAGAGAATCGTGCAGACTTGTAGCGGATTTATTTAGAAGTATAACATCATCTGCAAAGAGCTGACATTAACATCTCCAATTTTGATATCATGTTTAATACCACTTTCCTAATGTGATCCATATAGATAATGAATAAAATAGCAGATAATGTACACCCTTGTCTCACACCAGATTTAACATTAAACCATCTTCCTGTACTTCTTGTAAAAATATAGGTATATTTTATATACCTATATACCTGGGGTTGTGTAAAAATTTCTCTGATGGAATGGGGTTGCGAGTGGAAGAAGTTTAAGAAGCTCTGGCCTAGAACACATGGTGATGCACGTGACCTAGTATTTTGCACATATGCTGTGTAAGTGACATTTATGTACATTGCCAGAATAGTTTCTGATTTTATGGCTCCAGCCAGTCAGACACCCACAATAAGTCCTTTATTAAACTTTGCAAGATCCTTTGTTTTTTCCATTGTGATTAACACTGTTGATGATTATGGACCAGTAACATTCTTAAATAGTTGCCTAGAACACATGGTGATGCACATATGCTGTAAGTGATATTTATGTAAATTGCCAGAAAAGGTTCTGATTTAGTGGCCAATATGTGTATTTAGCTGCTTAATTTATTGTTTTTCTTTTCTTTTTTTTTTTTTTTTTTTTTAAGACTTAAACAGTCATATGGACTCCCAGAAAACTGGTCTCTAAAATAACTCTTAATTCGTAAATAAAAAAAAGTAGCGATTCACACGAGCTATGCCATCATAGTTTTCTTACCATTACCACTGTATTCCTTGATTTAATTTTGTAAATGCAGTTTTAGCACTTGAATAATCTAGGAATTTGCTAGATTATTCAAGTGCTAAAACTGTAAACAGCTTGATTAGTTTTGAAAGTAGTTATTTCTGTATTCATTAATAGCTGCTTTGGAAAAAACTTGTCATTAAAATTGGCATAGATATAATTCAAGACTGCTTTGGAAACATTCTGGCTTCTACAAGTGGTGACAGATTTTCTGATTCAATTTTTAGCTTAATTTCATTTCCTTAGCTGGCTGAGTGGACAGTATATCTGCTTTCTAACTTACAGGGTTTGAATCTCATTGTGATCTGGATGTTTGGACATATATTTAGGTGGTAGGTGATTTTCATTGCCTGATTTGAGACTGTCATTCTACTTATTGGGTGGCAAAAAGTTACATGTTTTGCCTCCAGAACCGGGATTCTGAATAATCTAACCCTTAGCTCACTTACAGTACTAATGTGCTATAGGTTTATGACCCTTTGTGAACTGATTGACACATATTTAATTTTTTATCAGCTTTCTTTATACTGATTATTACAATACAGAATGGTCATAAAGTTCTGTACTAGTTTTAAATTTTAATAACTGACAATATACGAATAATGGAACTATTTAGTAAAAACTATGTAAGTTCAAATCTTAAAACTTTTTATATAAGAATTTCATCCATATAAATCTGATTTTTCTTTTTTGCATTTATATTTTTTTATTTTATCATGTTCTCACATTATAGGCACTTTCTTCTTTATAGAATCAACAGCTTATGAAGAAAGGTATCTTGCCATGCTGCCGAATTTCTCCATTGGTGATAAAATCTTTCAAACACCATCTTTTAGCAAGATGGAGCACTCTGTCATTAGCATCGAATATGTGACAGTTTTTAACATCTTCTCAAACAAATGGGTTGGTAGAGGTGAACAGTTGCTTGGCCACCGTATCGTTTGCTTGATCTAACCCCCATAAGATTTTTTTTTGTGTGTGTGTGTTGGGAGGGCATATCAAAATATTTATTTACTCATCAGAATCTCATTTTTTGAATGAAATCAGGGTCAGAATAACAAATACAATTCAAGCAATATCAGTGCATCAGTTGTGTAATCTATTCACAGAGTTCAAGAATCGGCTCCACTCTGGCTGATCGTGCCAGGTCTGTATTGTCAGATGAGGAGGAGCTAAAAAATGAACTGCAACATCTCTAAAGAACCTTCATAAATAATGGCTACTCTTCAAAAACTATCAATAAACAACTATACCGCCATCCTCAAAACAACAGAGATACAGGACAGCCCCAAGGGTTATATCTCTTTACTGTATATCAGCTCGCTTTCCTGGAAACTAAGAAGAATTTTGAAAAAATTTAATATAAAAATGTGCTTTTCCACTTTCCCTAAGTTCAGATCAATTCTAAGCCAACCAAAACAGGCTCACAACCATCTTCAGTTTCCAGGTGCATATAAAATCATATGTGACTGTGGGAAGCCATATTATGGCCAAACTGAGAAGTCCATCCTCCTGCACATCTCGAAGAACATCAGAGAGATATCGCTTATAGTAGAACCAGAGCAAGTGCCCTCTCAAGCCATGTCCTGTTCTTAGTGAACACAAATAATGAAGGCTGCCAACACGAAATAGACTGGAATACAACATCAAACATTCATATATGCCACGATGAAGTAGAACACTGCATAGTTGAATCCGAAGAAATTATCCTAGACTCTTCTCACATAGTAACCTTAGTTATAGTTTACCAGACTCACATAGCTGTGCTATCAGATACTGTTGCACTTGTGAAGTCACATGCTCACATATGCCAAACAATAGAACTTTAGCCTGGGACTGTAGCTTTCAGTTCAAACTTAATTCCAGCTCATAGTCTGTTATTGTAGTGGTACGGTGTTTCTTTACGGTACTTTTTTATGTTTGCTTTTAATGTTCTCATGCCTGAAGAAGTTGGCATTCCGACGAAACATGTTGTGTGTTAAATTAAATTAATTTGTTTTTCTAATTCTTGGAATTCAGTAATAATATGAACACACACACACATATATATTACATTAAACAGTTAAAACAATAGTAAGGTATTAGTTGAATATTCTTTTATGCTAAAATGACTTGTAGCTAAGGAGTAGATAGAATATTCAATATTAAATATGAGGATAATTTTCTTAAATGACAGACAGTATCAAGTCGAATGATATGGGTAAATATCAGAATGGGAAATTGGACAATCGTGCATATGGTCTCACAGAAGGTTCTACCAAGGAAGAAGAGGTTTGGTGAAAATGTTGATTTACCAAACATTTAGGTAAATTTCATGCATTTCTTTGTCTATTAGCAATCTGGCTTACTGTGCAAGTTGGTACAGAATTTCACATGTGCACTGCTAAAACTGTAATTTTATTTGCATTATTTTATGTGAATTAAATCTTGGTGTATAAAGTTTCGCATATTTAAAAAGTATAAAAAAATTGGCTAGTAGTTGAGAGCCTTGGCAAACAGCAGAGGTGAATTAAACAGCTGTTGGACCTGCTAGACTATTCAGAATAGTCTAGCTGCCATGGGTCCCAAGCTATGTGGAAAAATGAAATGAGATCTATAAGAACAATATAAATATTACACATTTTGATGATGAATTGGAACAGTTTCTACTATTTTTAAAAGAAGATAAAGACAAATTCAATACTGCCACACAAGTATCCCAGGCTGCAAGAGAAATATCATCAACTTTTCCAAATGTAGAAAATTTTTTTAGGGGGACCATAAATTTTACCACCAAGGGCTCCCCATCTGGCTTAATCTGTCCCTGGCAAACAGAACAAAAAAGAACACATGTAAGTCCATAAATTTGAAGTTAAAAAGTGGAATTTACAAGAAGAATTCAGGCTGGATTTTATTATTAAGATAGTATTTTCCTATATAATTTCTTTACTAAAATAGATAGGAAGGCAAAATCAATTAGGAGGATAATTTTTTTAAAGCCACGAACATGCTTCATTGATTCCCATTTTGTGTGTGTGTGTGTGTGTGTGTGTGTGTGTGTTTATGCTGGTACCTCCAGTAATCCTGATATAAACTGAGGTTTCTCTTGTATTAAGATGTCTTGAAGAACATGTTACCCGCAGAAACTACAAAAATTACCTGGGAACAAAATATAGAAATCATTAATAGTTTAAGTCAGCTTAAGAAATATAATAATAGTACAACTTGGAAAAACAGAATACCACATAGAGAACCAAAATTGACAAATTTTGTTATGTGATATGATACTACTTGTCTCAGGACAAGGCTGACTCATTACTAATATTATGTTTTACTATAATTGATGTGTATAAGCACAAATTCAAATGGAGAGAAGACACAAGATATAATAAAAGCATCGTTGTTATGCTACTATTGGTGGTGATGTCTTCACACTGGTTCAGGATACAATAGTATGTAGAGGATTTGAAATTGGAAGTGGTCATCATTTAGTTTTAAGTAGGATAGAAATGAATATCATATTTGAATCATATGATAGTCATTTGACTGTAAAACCGAGTAGCTTTTACAAGTTAACAGTAGACTCAACTATTCAAACATTATTCAACTTTTTTTTTTTTTTTAAATAACGAAACCTGTGGTGCGATTATAATTAAAAGAAACGCACGTATTAACCACAGTGAAAATTATTTAATTGTAAATATTTCATCCTAAGTATCTTAGGACATCATCAGTACAGTAGTTTAAAACAATAATAGGAATAACATACAGTTAGGGCTCATGATTACAATAGAATATATTACGTTTAATGAGATTCTATTGTAATCATATGCCCTAACTGTATGTTATTCCTATTATTGTTTTAAACTACTGTACTGATGATGTCCTAAGATACTTAGGATGAAATATTTACAATTAAATAATTTTCACTGTGGTTAATACGTGTATTTCTTTTAATTATTCGAGTAAAAATGAAAGTTCAAAAACAAGAACCAAACCCTCGAGGCTTGTTGGAAAACTCTGAAGATATGAAGTTGTCTGCAGAGATAGAAAAATAAGAACACCCTGGTGGACATAAGAATTCATAGAAACAGTCTTGGAAAAGAAGAAAGTATATCAAGCAATTTCTAGCAAATAATGTAAGAGTGCTATGTGAAAAAGTAGCTAAACAAAACTCATCGGAGGACTTCAGTAAGAATATAGAAGATAAATAGCAGGAAGATAGCAAAATGTTTTGAAGGCTATTGAAAATATATAGATGTCACCTAGATATTATATCGTCATCATTAAATTCCTGCCATATACCCTCAAGGGGTGTATGGGATATGATAGTACTACATGAAAAAAATTACATCATTACTAACTTCCTATCTACAATTTTCCTCCAAATCAGTCTGTTACTTGTCAAGACTCCAACATTATCAGATCTTATATTTCTATCGTCTAAGGCACTTTGTACCGTATCAATCCACCTATATCTAGGTCTTCCTCTGGGTCGTTTTGCTACCAACCTGGCAGAGAACACTTGTTTTGCTAATTTTTCTTTACCCATTCTGTTTAAGTGACCATACCTCCTGAGATTAGCTCTGCTAACATATTCCTGGATTCTGACAATGTCAAGTTCTTTCCTAATATCCTCGTTTTTAATATGATATTGCCATTGATGCCACCTGTTCATCAATGGCAATTGATGAACAGATGGCATCAATGGTCAATCTTTCTCAGGACTCTCATATCTGCGGTCTTTGGTCAAGTGTTTTGCTTCTGACCCAGCTCTCAGATCCATAAGTTAAAACTGGTTTGAACACTGTCTTGTATACAGCTAATTTAGTGTTCCGACTAATTTCTCTCTTATTCCATATGAATTTATTCAATTGACTTCCCACCCTACCAGCTTTGCTGATTCGGTTGTCTATTTCTATATCGAATTTACCATCTTCACTAAAAATCGTGCTTAAGTAGCTGAAATGTTTTACTTGTTCCACAGGTTCTCAATTCACAACACAGTTGACATTTTCATTGATTCTGCCTATTTTCATTGTCTTTGTCTTTTTGTTGCTGACCTTCATACCATATCTATTACAAAAGTTATTCAATTTAGTCAGAGACTCTTGCAGACTTGTAGTGGATTTATTTAGAAGTATAACATCATCTGCATAAAGCAAAGAGCTGACATTAACATCTCCAATTTTGATATCATGTTTAATACCACCTTCTTCATAATGTGATCCATAGATAATGAATAACAGAGGGGATAATGTACATCCTTGTCTCACACCAGATTTAACATCCATCTTCCTGTACTTCCTTCAATTCTAACTGCTGACTTACAACTGAAATAAAGACTAAGTGTTGCTTGATATAATGCCCCATTGACACCATATAACTGTAGCGTATTGAATAGCTTCTCTCTTGGCACCTTGTCATATGCCTTTTCCAAATTGACAAAACTTGCATACAGATCTTATTCCCATGCTTTCTCGACTATTGGTCGTAAAGTGAAGATCTGATCCTGACAGTCCCTATTTGGCCTGAATCCAGCTTGTTCTTCACCCAGCTTTTTTTCCACAATTCTTCTCAACTGTTTCTCAAGTATACTTGCATAGATCTTGCCAGGAACACTCAGTAGGGAAATACCTCTGTATTTCTCACATTCAGTTTTATTTCCCTTTTGATATATGGGTACTATGAGAATTCCAGTGGAATTCTCATAGAACTCCACAGAATTCCAGTGGAGGCATGGAAGGCACTGGGGGAAGAGGGAATTGACCTGCTGTGGGACCTGTTCATGAAAGTTTGCCAACAGGAAAATATACCCGAGGAATGGAGGGAGAGTACTCTTGTTCCCATCTACAAGGGTAAAGGGGATGCACAAGACTGTAAAAATTACAGAGGAATAAAGTTGATGTCCCACACAATGAAGATCCTAGAAAGGGTTCTTGATGGTAGATTGAGGGAGGAGGTGGAGATTGCAAAGGAACAATTTGGCTTCATGCCTGGTAGATCAACAACAGATGCTATCTTTGGGTTACGACAGATGATGGAAAAATATCGAGAGAAACAAAGGGAGCTACATCTGGTATTTATTGATCTGGAGAAAGCATACGATAGAGTGCCAAGGCAAGAAGTCTGGAGGTGTCTGAGGGAGAAGAAGGTGCCGGAGAAATATGTCAGGTTGGTGCAGGAAATGTACAGAAATGTGAAGACAAGTGTTCGGACCTGTTTGGGACAGACAGAAAGTTTTCAAGTAACAGTTGGCTTGCATCAAGGGTCAGCATTAAGTCCGTTTCTGTTTAATATTGTGATGGAGGTGGTAACAGAGGAGGTGAGAGAAGATGCACCTTGGACAATGTTGTATGCAGATGACATCTTGCTGTGTGTAGATTCAAGAGAAGAAGCGGAAACTAAACTGGAAAGATGGAGAAAAGTACTGGAAGAGAGGTATGAGACTGAGCAGAAGTAAGACAGAGTATATGTGTTGCGCAGTGGGCGGTGGCCAGGAGTCAGACCTGGGGCTGGAAGGAAATGTCATCAGGAAGGTGAGAGACTTTAGATACTTAGGTTCGACAGTGGAAGAAGATGGAGGAGGTGAGAAGGAAGTGGGATGCAGGATACAAGCAGGTTGGAGGAACTGGAGGGAGATGGCTGGAGTGTTATGTGATAAGAGGGTGCCGATCAATCTGAAAGGCAAAATTTATAGGACAGTAGTGAGGCCAGCTATGACATATGCTATAGAAACTGTGGCCCTGAGGAAAAATAACATTAGCAGGATGGAAGTAGCAGAGATGAGAATGCTTAGGTGGATGTGCAGTGTGACCAGAAAGGATCATCTGAGAAATGACAATGTCAGGGGAACAGTGAAAGTTACGAACTTAGGAGCGAAAATACAGGAGGCAAGGTTGAGATGGTTTGGTCATGTGATGAGGAGGGAGGACGAATATGTGGGAAGAAGGGTCATGCAGATGGATGTGCAAGTAAGGCGGAAGCGTGGGCGGCCAAAGAAGAGATGGAGGGAGCTGGTAGAAGAGGACTTGAAGATGAAGAACTTGGATGTGGTGACAGCCCAAGACAGGAAGGTGTGGAGGAGACTCATAAGAAACAGTGACCCCACTTAAGTGGGAGAAGCTGCAGAAGAAGAAGAAGAATGAGAGCTCTACTCCAATCATCGAGAATTCGTCCCTCTGTCCAGGCTTTCTGAACTATGCAGTGCAGCGACTGTAAAACTTTTGTACCACCATATTTCAGCACTTCTGGTCGAATATCATCTACTCCTGCTGCTACCTTTCCACATTTCAAGCCTTTGATGGCTTTTTCTACTTCAAGTATGGATATGTATTCCTGACTGCATGCCTGGTCAGTGTTATTTTACCACAGTGCTGTCATCACTGCTTGTTTCATTTAGCAGTTTTTCAAAGTAATTACTCCATACTTCAAGGATATCTTTTTCTCCCATTTTCATGTCACCTTTCTCATCTCTAACTCCTTTTACAGCACTCTTTCCTCCATTCCTAAGCTTCTTCAACAACCTCCAGAATATTTTGCCACCTTCTTGATATTTATTTTCTATATTCTTGCCAAAGTCCTCCCATGACTTTTGTTTAGCTATTTTTACATAGTGTTTAGCATTCTTGCTTTTGTGTCTGTATTCTCTAAGAGCACAAGCTGACTTATTTGCCAGGAACTTTTGATATGCTTCTTTTCCTTCACTGCCTCTTTAACTTCCTGTGCCCATGGAGTTATAATTTTTCTATCCTTGCAGACAACTTCGCCACATACTTCTCTAGCTGAATCAATCAGGGCTTTCTTCAAGGCTTGCCACTGAATCTCCAAGGTTTGATTCCTGTTCTCAAATGCTTTCATTTTTTTCTTCAATAATCTTTGTGCATTTTAGTCTACAGTTCACATCTGAGAGCTTCTCAACTTTTTTTCGCTTTAAAACTTTCTTACATGCTATTCTTTTCAATATGAAATTCAATTTTATCCTGCTCAAGACTAAATAGTGATCACTCCCAATTTCAAATCCTCTATACACTCTGGTGTCCTGCACCAAGGAGAAAACATCACTATCAACAATAACGTAGTCAATGAGACTTTTCTTATTCGTTGCCTCTTCTCTCCCTGTGAATTTGTGCACATTTTTATGTTGGAACATGTAGTTAGTAATAACCAGTCCATGTACTGAGCAGAAATCCAACAGATATTTGCCATTATTATTAGCTTTGCTCTTTTCTTCAAATTTTCCTAAAATATTTTTGTTTGTCTGACAATCATTTCCTACTCTGCTATTTAGATCCCCAACAAGGACCAACTTTTTCTTTTTCATTGTATCAGTTGCTTTTTCTAAAGCATCAAAAAATTCTTCTACCTTAATAGATTCTTCTACCGCTTCTACCTTAGTAGAACCTTCTGTGGGACCATAGGCACAAATAAGTCTCATTGTCCAATTCCCCATTCTGATATTTGCCTACATTACTCTACTTGAGACTGACTGCCATTCAAGAAGATTAGCATCGTATTTTGTGTTGAATACTATGGCTACTCCTTCTTTTCCTTGATTGTCATTGCCTGAATATAACAATTTTATATTTATTGCTCAGAAAGATCTCACCAGTTTTTGTCTTTTTTGTTTCAGTCACCCCTGTTATGTCGATCTGGTACTTATCTAATATCTCAGCTAACTCCATTTCTTTGCCATTCAGGCCTCTTACGTTGATAGTACCAATCTTTAACTCTGGTGATGTTGAGTTGGGGTGTGTTTTCAGATTTGTTCCAGTAGTTGACTTATTGTTGTTTGCACTGGTTCCCTGTTTAAAACAACTACGGACTTGTTTAACTGGGCGATGCCCCAGCTAGCATGAATTGTCACGTTGTACCATCATTTTTTATTTTAGTTTAACCAATAAGAATACAATTTGGTGAACTAAATCCCAAATTGCCAGCACATCCTCCTTCGTTCTGTATCCAAGTAGATACCCAACAGGGTGCACCACGAGAAGGTGAGGATTGGACATTAGGTCAGAAGCCCTGGTCGGTTCTCCGCATTCCTTTAAAGGATATGTGGAGGTCTCCTCTCAGTTATACAGCTTTGACCCTTAAGCACCCCTAGATATTATATAGAAAACTGAAAATATAGACAATAGAAAACTGTTTAGTAAAACTCTTTTCAGTTTATCAGGCCAGTAAGAACATCAGTTCTTACCTAAGTGTGTTTAAAAATTAAGTCAATAATTTGTGTGTGCAGTCAGTGACACACCTGGGTGGGGATCATGGGGACATGCCCCCCCCCCCCATTTAAAGCCGGCCTGGTTGGCATATCCACTCTCCAGCCAAAAGACTGTGGATTCGAATCCTGCCATGGGCATTGATGTTTGTAATTGTCTGTAGAAATACACTAGTGCTGGTGGTGGGCAGTAGATGGCATTGGTGTAGTTGTGGTTCGTTGGTGGATTGAGTGGCAGAGACAGATGTAGAGTAGGTGCCCTCCCTCTATGAGTCTTTGGACTTCCTGGAGATGTAGTGTAATAATAATAGTAATAATATTTCATATAATCTATACCAAAGATGAAAAGTGAAGATAAAGATATTCTAGATGTCTGGAGTAATTACTTTAAAAGATTTAAATGAAATAAACAGTGAGAACAGTATTAAAAATATTCAAGAATTGCAAACAGGAGTACATATCAATACTTGAGGTAGAAAAAACTATCAAAATCCTGAATTGTGGAAATGTAGATGATATTTGAATAGAAATGCTAAAATATGGAAGTATAAAAGTTTTGCAGTGGCTACACTTTATAATTTAGAATAGTCTAGTCAGAAGGTCAAATTCTAGATGATTAGAATAGCTTTCATAGTTCCATCTTTAAAAAGGGGAATTACAGAGGAATTTCTCTGAGTATTCTTGGTAAGATTTATGCAAGCATACATAAGAAGAGGGAGGGATGTGTAAGAAAAAGCTGGGTTCAGGCTAAATAGCTTGTCAAAACCAGATTTTAACATTACAAGAAATAGTTGAGAAATCTTTACTTAAGTTGATCTGGAAAAAGTCATAAAGCAAGGTGCAAAGAGAAAAGTTTTCCAAAATGATAAATTTATACCAGCTAAATGGAACATTATACAGAGCAATATGGTCAATATTTGAATTGCAAGTCAGCAGTTAGAATTGAAGGAAATACAGAAAGATGGTTTGATTTAAATGTAAGATGAGAGTGTAAACTATTTCCACTTTTATTGCATTATGTAAGAAAGTAGCATTAATTCTGATATTACCCTCAAATACATCTAACTTAGCTCTTTGCTTAAATGTAGATGTACTCAGCAAATCCAGTGCAGTTTCCAGAATTCTCTAACTAAAATTAAATACATATATAGCCAATTTGGCATGAATATTAGTATAAGATCAAAACTATTAAGTTAGGTAGGAGCATAGAAAACTTCATCTACATCTTGAATGGAGAACCTATAGAACAAGTAAAACATTTTAGCTATTTAGATAGTTTTTAGTGAAGATGGCAAATTAAATATAGAATAGCCAATAGAATAAGCAAAGCTGGTATGGTGTGTGTGTTGAGGGGGCATTTGAATAAATTTATATGGAATGAGAGAGAAATTAGACAACACACAAAACTAGCAGTATACAAGACAGTGTTCAAACCACTTTTGAAGTTATAGATCTGCGAGTTGGGTTAGAAATAAAATTAGGGAAATTAATCTTTTTAGTATTCAGGAGTATTTTAGCAGAGCTAATCTCAAGAATTATATTCTTGTTTAATCCTTTATCCAAGTGTACGCAGTGAAAATTGGCTCATGAATTATCTTCATGACTAGGCTACTTGTATGTTGAAGCAAATGACTGCATTAATTGCTGTATTATCTCATAATTCAAAGCATACATCCTTAATAGCCTATTCCTAAAGATATTTTGCATGCAAGCTTTGTTTGTTTGTTTGTTTGGATAAAAATTAAATAAGAATATAATTTCTTGGCATCTTTAATTTAATTTATAACCAAGTGAGAAAAAAAAATGTTTAACTAGCTCTAATCCAGAGTATTTTAGTAATAAGGGGTTACACCTTTTCACTATTTGTTTATGGAAAATATATGACTTCTGCATTATTTCAACCTTACTATCTCTTCTGGGTCTGGTTCCCACTGATGGTGCTTCACCAGGGAAGTAGAGAGGTTCTGCTCAGTGGCTGGTCATAGAGTGGAGCAAATGATGAGTTTAGTAGTGATCCTTTAGGGTAAATAAGAATATAATTTCTTGGCATCTTTAATTTAATTTATAACCAAGTGAAAAAAAACTTTTAACAACTATCTCTAATCCAGAGTATTTTAGTAATAAGGGGTTACACCTTTTCACTATTTGTTTATGGGAAATATGACTCATTGAGATTTAGAGTGATCTTGTAGATCATTCAGAGTTTTTGAAGAAGTATCCCTGCATTTTAGCATACCTCAATAAAGGTCAAAAGTAGTTCTGGGTAGTGGTCCTTCCCAAAATGCGTAGAAATAGGATTATACACATTCAAAGTAATTTGTGCTTCTCATTATGGGATGCTAAGGCACTTAATGCAAAGTTATTTGCTTCTATGTACAAGCAGTCTAGTTATGAAGATACTTCATGAGCAAACTTTGTTTGCTTACGCTTGGATAAAGGATTAAACAAGAATATAATTTCTTGGCATTTTTAACCGAGCAAAAAAACTTAACAAAAGTAATACATATTTCCAAGTTTGTCAATGGATATGAAATTATGTAGATCTATTTTAAATTGCTATGTTGAAATTGGATGGCTACTTCTAGTATGCCTGAGCACTTTCAGGAGATAAAATGACAAAATCACTTATAATTGACAAAACAGGCATCAGTAATGACTGGAATGCCCCAGTAGACATAAAGCACAATAGAATTAGCATTATTTTACATTAAACAAAACAGATGATTTAACTGGAATTCCCTTTCATGTTTCTTTACTCATCATCTAAAAGTATTCTCCTAATTGGCAAACAGAAGTGCACGTTAACTGATGAGTCACTCTCATCACCAGTCCCACCTATTACATTTCCTTCTATACACCAGTTTTGTGTCAGTCCCTTGCGTATATTTCTAGACTGGATTTGCATGTCTTGTTTGAGGTAAACCCAAGTTTCGGGAGCAAAAGCCTTTTGCATCTAAGACTTATTAGATCGTCCATAATTTAAAATATATGCCATTCTATATGATTAGTTTTATGGACCCTTTTCAATGAGGATGCACTCTTAAAACAACTATATATTATGTTTTACTGTTTGCATTACACATTTGTTATATTCTGTATATGTTTTATTTTCAGTTTTAAAGATGCATTTGCCAAAAAACTGAAGGCAGAGAGTTTGGTAAGCGGAATATTACTTTTGTTATATTAGATATCTGTACAAATTTATCCAGAAGTGTATATCTGAAGAGCTCTGAACAGTGAAAAGTTCATTTTATTGGCAAAAATATTGCCGTAATCCACTCCCCCTCCTCCCCATCATGATCTCCTTTATGGATGGGAAAGAAATCCATCCTGTAGCAAATGGATGTCACAGCCTAAGCCATAAATCATATAAAATGAAGTGGCTGTTACGTAAACTACCTAATGATTTCTTCAGGGACAGGCAAACTGTTATATTCAGAAACACTTGGCTTCATGTAAAATAAAGGAATGCACAGCTTGATACTTGTAGATTTAAAATTTCCCAATATAAGACAACCATAAATGTTGAGTGAAGAATAATTATCCTAGGACAGTTAATTTTAATTCCAAATAATTCTCTAAGGAGTCATAAATAAATGTTGCTACCCATCTAGATTAAGATGTCAAATAAAGTGGTATACATGCATTTCAGCTTAGGTGCTGTTGAAGCGCATGTTAAGATATTTAATGGAGCATACATAGTACAGTTAAAAAAAATTAAACACAGGTTTAATGGTTCTGATATTTGGTCCCTTTCATAGACATCTGTGGTACACAATATAAGAATTGTAGTAATATACACAATGCAAAAAATAAGTGGAAGATATTTGACTGAGAGTAAAGTCTTAAGAAGTGTACCCTCTCTGAGTGCTGGTAGGTAGACAGCCATTACTGTGAGAGTTCTAAGAATTTCTGTATGATAATTTTACACAACCATATTTATTAAGATTTGGCTGATTTTTAAATCTGTTGCTGATTCCAAAAAAAGTTGATCAAGTTTGTATTTGCTGCAGTGAATCATAGTTTTTTTTAAATTTGATTCTGTGCAAAGTGTCCAAAGTATGGTCAGCTAAATCTGACTGGCCATAATTGTGGTTGTAGATATATTTCTTTTGTTCAAGATGGATGTTGTTAAAGCTTCCACTTTTACCATAATAGGACAGGTTTCAAGAACAGGTAACCTTGTATATACCTGGAACTGAGAGGGGGAGGGATTATTCTTTAGAAGAGAGGATAAGGATAGCATTGATCATATAAATTTCTTTAAGTTATAGCTATTTTTACTGGGGTGATCTGGATGTAGATAATAGTAACAGCTTTAATGTAATCTATATTTTAAGAGGGATGTGAAATTTAGGGAGGATAAAGTATTCTGTAATTTTGTTTATTTATTTTTTTTCATTGTAACAGTTATGGAAATGGGATGAACAAGAGAAGAGTTCAGCTGTGAGAGTGGTCTGGTTGGAACAGAGATTGGCGGCTCTCTTATCTAGTTTTTATGTCATATTGTTGGAGGGTGGGGAATGATGGAGAAAGTTTGTGACTGTATCTACTTGTATGGATAGATTTTGTGTAAACTGAGAAAGAAAGAAAAAATAACATTATGATGATGCGTGATTAAAATGTCATAAAAGATAGACTATTGTTATTTTCTTTTTCTATAGCAGTTAACTGCATTCTGAGGTGTCTGCTATTGAGGTTTAGAAGGAATATGTATGATCTATGTAGCTAAATTATCCATCAATGTGAAATGTAAATTATCAATGCACCTTAACCAGGTTGGTTTGAGAACTGTAGTCAAGAGCATGTTTTTTGAAAAGTTCCATATAGAAATAGGCTAGGATTTTTCTGTATAGAAAAAGGCTAAGCATTTAGCCTTTTTCTTGAGCTGAGATGATTGTTGGTCAAGTATTTCTAAGTAGCATATTTAAGAAATGGCAACTAGCAGCAGTAAAAGTAGTAAGCTTTTTTTTAAAAAAACTATCTCTCCCTTCCATCTGCTTCAGACAGGTTGGCTGAAGATTATTTCACCGTGACTCCTTCTAATGAGGAGTCACGGCGAAATAATGCAGGCAGCACGTCGCCTCTCTGCTGCATCCCTATTGGAGGTATTCATGACTGTAGTCTATGTGTGTACTATTATATAACTTTCATGGTTTGCCTGCTTGCGGGATGAAAAAACCCCAGCTAAACTGGGGGGAAACCCTACTGTCCATGCCCAAGACCGACTAACTTGGCTATGGCTAGGAAGATCCTTGAGCTCCTCACATCTCCGATGGGAATCAAACCTAGGACACTCCTTCCCCAGGCATATGGTTGTGAAGCGCATAGCCACTAGGCTAACTGCGTGGACTTTTAAAAAGCTAACACTACTGAACTTGCTTTTTGTGGCATAACAATTTTTATAGGGTTGAAATATTACAAATACATGAAATGTATTTATAAAACTCAGTTTCAGCAAATAGCAGAACAACTGTTTCTAGACTGTAGAGAAATAGTTTGGAATTAGAAGTACCTACTTCAACAGATACAACAATATTATTGTCTTATTTTTTTTGTCAAAATGGTAAAATGAAGTAATAGATTTTGAATACTGTGTATATGCAAAATTTCAAACCAGTATATGATGAGATATAGTTATAATTCAGTTCCAGGAACAGAGAGTGAGGTGGGGCGGGGCACAATTGGAAATCTTCAAAATAAGTATAAATTGTGTAGGATATGTTTCAACATATTTTTGCCATATCTATGGTGATAAAGCATTAGATATTATAGGAATGTGCATCCTACAAAAAAGTACAGAAGGCATTGTCTGTTGCAGTTTTAAGTGAAAGGTGAAGGCAACTGAAATATCAGTATAAATGTTTATTTAAAAAAGTCTCATAGTTGTATAGCAAGTAATGCATTTTAATATCATTTGTTAACTATTATTTTTCAGACGATTACAATGTATACTATATATTCACCATAATAACTTTAGTTAATACTTTCAATATTTTTATAATGTTACATTGTCATCATCAGGGATCGCAGAGCAATTGGAAATGGGGGAAGGGGGTTATCTCCTTTTATATACCTTATTATTTTCCTTATATCTCTATTTATCTCTTTAAGCTATACTGCCTTCTTATACCAGAAAATTTATTTGATAAGCTGTGCCACTGATGTCCATTTTCTAGTAATAATAAGTGGTGAGTACGTCCAGTAGTTTACCCATTACATTCAAATTATCCCCGATTGATTAATATCTGCAGTCGTGGTCTACTCCTGGGTTCCCACTAATAGGCTCTAATATTTTTTGGAACAGTGCATCGAAGAATTAAATGTCAGATGACACTCTGTTAACATTCTAACAACACATTTATTTACCATAAAACAATTTACACTATTATTTCATCAAAGAAAAAAAAAATGCTTAGTTTAATTCTAAATAGCACAAATTATGTTAAGATTCCCTTTCAATTTATGATAATCATGTCACATAAATATCCACTCCTTTCCAATATCAAGTTTCTATTCTAAGCAATTATACTATTAACAAACTGTTACTCCTTATCTGTTATACACACAAGAATATCATTACACATAAAAGTTCGATCCCTCTGATACTAAGATAATACTCTAAGCAAAGTGCACCATTAACAAACTGTTGCTCCTTATCTGTTATACACATAATCTTCTATTACTTATTAAACGTTTTACATCCAACGATTAACTTCACTCAAATTCAGCAGTTTAATCTTAACAGTCCTCCAGTAAAGTTCTCCTGTAATTCACAAAATTGAAGAAAAAAAATCGAACTCACTTTAGGGCTGCTACCCACTGTGTATTCCCATTCCCTGGCTTTGGATTGGAGTCCTGATCTTTTCCTCCCGTATCAGGTTTTCTCTCCCTTTTTACGCCGACGATAGATTTACTGACGGCTTCTGCTGGGACGCTGTCCTCCCAGCACTTGGGCGAAGAATTTCGCTTGAGGAGTACTTGCATGCACGTTAAACTAACTGAGCAATTCTTTCTCGCTCGAAAATTCCTCTGTTTGGACAATAGCTCCCAGCGAAGGTTTGTCATTGGATCAATGCTTTGCCTGGTGGACTGGCTCCTGTCATCTTTCTTTCAGACTACTGGCATGATTTCTCCTGAAGTCGCGTCCTCGATGGCTTACATCCGACGGACAACCGCTGGAGTACCGTTGACGACCTACGGGTAATCGATGACGACCTACGGGTAACTCCTTTTATTCACCTTCTTTCGGATCCCTGGATGAAGATATGGGACCCTGAATATTTTGATGCGATCATTTGATCTTCTACTACACTCTTTTAATCCTATTTGTTCAGGCAGCAGTAGTGAGTCTGAAGTTTGTTGGTCCATCTGACACTGACCTTGAGTGTTTACAATTAGAACTTTAACTATATACAGATATACAGGTTATTTTTATAACATCCTTATAGAGCTTGACTAAAAATTGATGTAAAGCTTTCTGGCATTATTAAGCTACATCAAATTTTTACACAACGATGTGCATGCAGGACACTAATACTTTGTAAATGAGGCTGAAGAAAGGCAACCAAAATTGGGCCTAGATCCTAAATGGTGGACTGAATTGGGTGGCTTGGCCATTACATTACCTGATGATGGAAATATAACATTTCCGAAACATTGGGAGTATTAAAGTTATTATAATTAATATTTAGTATGCATTGTAATCTTCTGAAAAATAATAGTTATGAATAGCAAATCATATAAACCTTTCTACCAGAACATCATTTATTGTTTATTAAAAAAAAAAAAAAGCTCGGGTTCTAAAACTGAAGTATGATGATCTATATAAATGATATTTTGCAAGGAAAGAAAACAAAGTTCATATTTATTTCAATAAATGTTATTTGAAAATATTTATAAATATTTAACATGATGATATTCAATGCAAGCTATTTGAAAATAGCAAAAATAACAAAAATAATTTCTGCAATATTGTCATTAGAATGAAAGAACATAAATTGCCTTGTTTCAGTGCACTGATTTGAAGAATACGATATTGCATGTCTACTACTATTAAATTCGTTGCTGAGGTGATCTCTTGTTTCATTTCAGATTACATGCTTTATTTTCACACGTGTGAAAATTGGGAACAGACACAGTAACTAAATTGTGTGGCAAAAAGTTCAGTTATTGAAGGACAGCAAATGAAATTCCAAGTAAAACAGTATATTTAAGTCAAGTGACACAAAGGTCACTCCATTACAGTTAATCCACTAATCATTGTAAAGGGATAAATGGCAGAGGAGGGTAATTACATGAGAAATACAGCATGTTTATGATGTTTTGATCCATGAAATATGAAACAAAGTGGTTTTAGTATTTAATCCACTTGAGCTGGTTGGGAGGTTAATAAGACCATTGCTGTACTTTTAAATGGACAATCATTTTTGTTTAAGTTGGAAAAGTATTCGAATCCTTCTTAGGATTCTTTGAAAAGTGTTCTGAACTAAAAATAATTCTATTGATTAATGTAGGTTTCTCCACTTGATATTTTACAAAATGTCAGTAAAATATTCTGTCAAACCTGATTTAGCTAATATATGCTATTATCAGGACAAAAATAGTAGAATGGTAATGAAATGTTTCATGTTGAAAATTAGAGAAACTGTTTTAATTAAGAGTTTAATTATAATTGTAAAATGTAAGAAAATAGTTATGTTATTGGAATATGCGTGTTGCATGTTTCTTCCTATATAAAATAAATGCATATAATTTCTGTAACATAACAGCTAAAAGCTTTTGAACCCCTTCAAACGTTGAGCAGCATATAAAAAGAACTATTTTCCTATGATTTTGAAGCACTTAAGAGATGTGAAAAAAATGATGCAGACAAAATAAGCTATTTGGATTTATACAAATAAAATGAATCCATTCAAGAAAATAATGACTTCCCCCCCCCCCTCTAGTTCTCTTGATGTAATATTTCAGTGAAAGAAAAGCCTTCTAATTTTTCACCTGATTTAGCATATAGTTCAGTGTTGATAATTATAATTCCTTCATGAAATAGTGTAGTGTTTTTCATTTGCAAATGTGGCTTTTTTTGAGAATTGCTACTTTGTATTTAACTTAAATAAGAATGGGGAAACTTACTTTAAGTAGCTGTTTGCAAAAAAAGTTGTAGCTTAAGTTGGCTAGATTTATGGATTGTATCATGATTAATATTTTTTTGTTACGAGGGTGGTCTGCATGTGTTTGCTAAAGGAAGGTTTTGGCTGTCTGCTTGCCTATTATAACAAGGTAACAAATGCTTTGGACAAGGGGGGAATGAATGACAGTACTATATTTAGATTTTGCAAACTTTTGATAGACTGCCATTTGACAAGGTGGTAATTAAATTGGAACAAATGGGGTTTGATGGTAGATTAGTACATTGCATTTGAGATTGGCTGTCTGATAGGTATCAGCAGGTTGTTGTAATGTGGAGCAATATCCTAGAAGAGTAAAGCCACTAGTGGTTGCCTCAGGGGTTCTGTTTTGGAAATATTGTTTAATTTATATGCTAAATGGCATTGGGAAGAACTTGAATGATGAAGTATAGTTTTCTGCAGATGATGCAGAGTTTGAGACAGGTATGAGGAGTAGAATGGATGTTGTAGCCTTGCAAGATAACTTAAATAGATTGGGTGAATATGCAAGTGGGAGTGGGGATGTCAGTTCTATGCAGCAAAGTGTAAAGTTTTGAAATATGAGATACAGAGTATAAGATTGGTGGGATATCTTAGAGGAGGTCAGGAAATGAAAGAACTGGTGATGATGGTGGATAAGGACCTGAAATTTTGCAGACATTTTGCTAAAATTATGAATACCTCACAGCAGATTATGGCAGTGATGTGGAGAACATTGACCTAAAAGTAAGGATCTTGTGATTCAATTGTACGAAGTTTGATCAGATCACATATGGATACTGTGCACAGATTTGATTACCTGGTTTTCAAAAGGATGATAAGTTGGTGGAGAGGGTTCATAGATTATTCACTAAGTCTGTTTTGAGTCTGGAATGCGGAATAGGAAAGATTGGGATAATGCAAATTGCAGAGCCTAGTGGATAGAGGTAGGAAGGATATGATTGATATGTATAAGTTGGTAAGAGATAATTACTAGATTAACGTGGATGAGATTTTTTTGTAGAATATCTGGAGATGTGGGGAGAAAGAGAGGCCATCCCTGGAAACTGTATAAAGTGGATGTGAGCAAGGCAGTTGAGGAGTAGATTCTTTGCATGTAGAGTGGTGGGTTGCATTACATTGTCTGAGAGTGTGGAAAGACACTGAATGCTTTTAAATCAAGGTATGATGAGCTGTGCATTTGAGTGGGATCTCTCACGATGAGTCTTGATTTCATGAATGTCTGATGATGATAATAATTGTTCCAGGCGAAAGTGCTTACTTGGACTTTAACTAGTGGACTAATTTTTCTGTGTAGATATTAAACCAATCACTACTTTATTTACTTATTTATTTTTTATTTCAGAAAAGAGAGATTGAGATGTGTGCAGAAAGAATTCGATTATTACAGCTAGCAATTGAAAGTAATTTGCAACAAAAGCAAGATGGTTAGTTCAGTTTTGTTGGCCTATTTCTATTTAGCAGTTATATTTTATTATATTATATTAGCTGATATTGTTATTGTATTATCAACAGATAAGATGCATAGTGAGGCTAAAATTTAAAAAAAATCCAAAAATTAATTCATATTAAGTTAAGGGGGATAGTAAATCCCGTATTATTTTACAGCCGGGTATGAAACTCAGAGATCGAAATCTAAGAGTTTCATGCCGAAGAACTATCGGCGAGTCCAAGCGTAAGTCATCACTTGGGTAGTGCAACACTCGGAACAAAGGTGGAGCAAGCTCCGTCACTATCCGTAATATTTTCTCATAATGTAAAACGCAGCTCCTAGGAGATGTATTACTGTTTTACATTATGGGGAGAGGTCACTACCCAGACCAGTTTTGACCCTTATTGAGGTCTCATCAGTGAGTAGGTAGACCTGGAATATCAAGTTTTAAGTGAACCGAATTTACTTATACCCCTACTAACGAATTGCAAGACCGGTGTACTCATAATTAATAAATAAAATAAAAAATAAAAAAATAATATGGGATTATTTTATCACCCCTTAACTTAATTTATGTCGCCGTAAAAATAGCCTCTTGGCTCTTTATCGAATTAATTCATATATTAGAGTAGTTGTATTTTATATTTTCTCCGGGATTATATGATTGTTCAAAATGAGTTTTTTTGCATGGAGGGTGGTGAGTGATTGGATTGCATTGTTTGAGAGCGTGGTGAATGCAAAGACAGTGAATACTTTTAAATCAAGGTATGATGAGCTGTGCGTTTGAGTAGGATCTCCAACGATGAGTCTTGAAGGATAACTAAAATAAAAATGAAAAGATTTGTTATTTTGAAAACTTAAATATCTGAATAGGAAATGAATTCCAAATTTATACAGTTTTTGACAAAAATTGGAAAAGAGTGACACTAATTAATAACAGCTTACTGGATTTTTGTAGATGAGTTCTGCTTATTGTTACAAATGCTGCAGTGCATTTCTGCATAATGAGAGGTATAATTCATAAAGAGAAAATAGAAAGTGTTATTGATAATGCCATTAAGAAGAGCAGCATATTTTCAAAACAGTTTGGATACAAGTTTTTTTAATATTTGAAATGGGAACTGTAATATTACCATTTCTGCATGTGATGGAAATGAATATCCTAACTTAAAAGAAATCTGTAGGTACTGGTTTTAAAAGGAATCAAAGTAGAAGAATTTTATGTACTTGAAAATGCAAAGCATTTGAAAACAAGAACCATACTTTTGATTAGCAGATTCTTGCAAAACATTATATCTAATAGAAACATGAGAAACTGCTGTGTACTTAATTACTAGGAAGACATTCTTTTATTCAAAGAAGAAATATACAAAGTAGAAAAACAGCAAGAAACAATTCATAATAACATAGACAATAAACATTTTTAAATAGGTAATTTAGGAGACTAATAAAAAAAAAACTTAAATATGTCAGCATAACTTTCAAAATCTACTAAGTGATAAAACTAATTATGAAATGGAAAAATAAAATCACCTAGAGCATATTTCAGTACTAGAGATAGAAAATACTGTTAGATGCCTGAAATATGAAAAGATGGCTGAATTTGATATTATTTAAATTGAAATACAGTAATCTTACTTATCAATCTGGCCATTAGACTAACAGCACTTACCAAAAGTATGTTGGTATATCAGCTGACACCTGGAATACCCCTCCCTGTCGTGTACCTGTTCTAGGTGGAGAAGACCCTCCTAATGATGGTACTGGCCCCTTTAATCCTTCCTCTTTTTCTTTGCTTTTCTTCCCATATTCTTTGCTCTACTTCTCCTGAGTCTTCTTTTCTTTCAGACCATCATTACTGAGATTAGTGCCCTGCTGTGGTGTTTGACATGAGGTGTGACCCATAGATATCTGGAAAGGGGAATCTTGCTAATGTTGTCTACTTCGTCCTCTGCCTTGGAAAGACTGCAGACCTGGATGGCCTGGCCAGAATTGATCAGCTAGTGGGCTTGTCTGCAAGGATCATTGTTGCTGTAGTAACAATGATCCTTGGGTCCTGATCCTGGCCCAGGGTCAGGACCCAAGGCTTGCTGTGGTGCTGGTATAGCACCCAGGGTATTCCTGGTGTTTCACTCCCAAGTGCAGTCATTTACTTGCTAATCAGTGGGCAGGAAGCTCAGGTGCTGAATGAAAAAACCCTTGAGCATGAATTCTTCATCCTCTGATGTTTTAGGGGGGCCTTAAATGGAATACAGCATTTGGTAACAGAAGTAAGGAACAAAAGATGTGATATACCAGTATAACTTTATAAGTTTTTCTGATCATCCTTGCAACAGGCAAAAAACCAATAGGAAAATGTCACTCTTCTTCATTCAAAAGGGTATAGGACTAGCAGGATCTCCTAATCTGTTAAGGAACTATGTTCTGGTGATATCCTTGTGGAAACCACATCAGCAACACTCTGAGAAACTGCTGAGAGCAACATCAAAGAATGGAATATTGATCACAGCAATACCCCATAAAGTGCTCAATTCTTGAAAGGAGTGATATCAGAATAGGATATCATTGATATTCTTGGTGAGGAGATATGTTCAGAGCTTTAAAGATCAGGGAGTGACAGGCATCAGGTGCATCCTGATACATAGGATGGTAACTTTGTTTGATCAGGAACATCATCCTTACTTTTGATACACCTAAGCTTCTAACATCTGTAAAAGAAGGACATGTCATCATTATCATCTTAGAGGCTATGAGTAGTCATTCCTTGTACATTTGTTTATAGTTAAATTAAGCATTGTGAAAAATTTAGTGAGCTTCATTAATTTATATAACAACACAGCGATGCTGAACGTTAATGCATAATCCCAAAAAAATTCACGAACTTGAAAGTATCTAACCAACGAAAGGTAAAGATTTAAATTTCTTAATTTATAAGTTTGAGCCCATGACTGACACAAGAATATTAGTTAGGTGAATGACAAAGATGGAAACATACTCATTGATAAGGAAAAGATAAATGGAAGATGAGTGGAGTACTTATCAGACCTCTATGATGATGATAATGGTAACATGTTAGATGATTCACGACACCTTTAGTTAAACGTAACAACAGATACCACTCTACCCACAAGAAAGGAGGTAGAACATATAATTAAGAATCTTCCTAATAATAAATCCCCTGGGTGTGATAATCTGATAATATTCCGGCTGGAGCCGTTGAAAGCTTTGACTGACAATAATAACTATTTAGAATCCATTCAGGACATCTATAAAACAATACAATTACCTGAAGTTTTTACAACATCTATCTGCATACCAATTCCAAAGAAACATAACGCACAAAATTGCGAGGATTACAGAACTGTGAGCCTAATATCCCATGCATCTAAAATTATTTTAACCATTGTTAACAAACAAATTGAAAGAGCCATAAGCAGTGAATCGAGCGAACAACAGAAAGGCTTCAGAAGAGGAATGGGAACCATTAATGCTATCCTGGAACTAAAAATACTAATAGAAAGATCACTTGAAAGAAATAGGAACATTTACGTTTGCTTCATGGACTTTCAGAAGGCTTTTGACCAGATAAAACATAATAAAATGTTCAACATATTAGATAAATTAGACATAGAAGATCATGTACTTAAGATTATAAAAATGATTTACACCAAACAGAAAATGCAGCTGTTTAACAATGAGACTGCTGTAGTGAAAATAAAGAGAGGAGTTAGACAAGGTTGTATCCTTTCACCAAATCTATTTAATATCTATAGTGAGATAGTGAGGAAAAAGATTGAAAAATAAAAAATAGGAATCTTAGATATGCTGATGATACTATTCTAATAACAGAAAACAGAAACAAATTAATCAAATTACTGCATCTACTAATTGAAGAAGGTAAAGAATTTGGATTAGATATAAATGCAAAGACCAAATTTATGAAAATCTCAAAAGAAAGCAGATACGAGCCAGAAATATTCATAAACAATATGAAAATTGAACATACAACAGAATACAAATATTTAGGCACCTACTTTACTGCAGATGGAAAGCAAGATAAAGAAATAAAAATAAGAACAGCCATAGCTAAAGATGCATTTTAAAAAATAAAGATCTGCTCAGGAGTTCTGTGAGTATCGAGACAAAGAAAAGAATGATAAGAACATTAGTGTGGCCAATTTTCACATATGGAAGTGAGACTTGGATATTCAAGAAGAGAGTAAGGCAATAAATAATGGTCTTTGAAATGTAGTGCTATAAGAGAGCTCTGAAAATCCCATGGACAGAGCATGTGACAAATACAGATGTCCTACAGAGAATAAGAACACAAAGATTTTTATTACAGGAAATGATTCAGAGAAAGATGAGATTGGCAGGACATGTACTGAGAGGTTCAGCAGGACAGTGGATACTAACAGTTTTAGAAGGAAAAATTATGGGAAAAGGATCAAGAGGCAAAAAACAAAGGACATGGCTTGAAGATATACAGGGTGTTCGGGATAAATTTGACATATTTATAATTAATTATATTTTTCCGTAAGTTACATGTATTAACACACACTTCTCTTCATTTAAAAGTTTGGACCCTTCTTCATTCATATACAAGATGTCAGAAAGGATGGATAGCTGGAACCCACCTGAATCATGGAAGAGAATAACTTGTATCATGATGATTCGTGCCTGCCATCAAAATAAGGATATTACGACTGCTGCCCAATGCTCCCTGAATACAGTAAAAACAATCAGGCATGAACTAGAGACTTGCAATGGTGACTACGAGGATGTAGCAAGAAGAAAGATCTCTAGCAGACGATCTGATTGCGTTCGTACAGTAGAATTCCTCGCAAATCTGCAGGAACAGGTGTTGAAGAACCCTGGCATTGGAATTCGGGCTTTGTTCGTGGAGTTGCTAACTGTAGTCAAGCCCTGGATAACAAGGGTAGCCAATGGTAGGCCGTATGTATGGCAGCAGGATTCGGCCCCTTGCCACACCTCTGGGAAAAGTCAAAAATGGTTGTCTGAAAATTTCTACGACTTCACCAGTCCAAATGTTTGGCCTCCAAACTCCCCAGACCTTAACCCCATGGATTATTTTGTATGGGGCGCAGTTGAAAAAGACACCAATCGCACTTCCAGTAATACAAAAGCCCAGTTAATGGATAAAATTAAAACAGTTTTTGCGGCCCTTCCCAGGGAGACTGTAGCATCAGCTTGTTCGAGGTTCCGAAGCAGAATTGAAGCTGTGATCGATGCTAATGGTGGTTATTTCGAGTAAATCTTGTTGATAGTATTGTAATTAACTCTGCCTGTAATGTTTTTTGTCAATTCATTAAATTTAATAGATACAAAGAAGATTTTCTTTTTCCTTACGAAACTGTCAAATTTATCCCTAACACCCTGTAAAATCATGGACAAGATCACATGGCTATGCAGAAACAAAAAGGAAAACCACCAACAGAGAGAACTGGAAGGACATGGTGCTGCACCCTCTCACTGAGGAAGCTACATGAAGAAGGGGGGGGTATAACATTTATTTTATTTCAGTTTAAGAATCTCATGAACTCATGCTGAACTGTGAGATCATTACAGAAATGTTAGTATATATGTTTGTAAATGTAACTGCACAATTTTAATCTAGTTTAATTTTATTTTAGAAGAAAAGAAGCTGTTTGATCTTGAGGAACAAGTCGAAGTGCTTACGCAAAAAAGCTTGGAATACTCTGGGAAAGTGCAGAAAACACACAGGCGTATAGAGAAGTGTTGTTATAATACAACAGGACAGAGAAAGCGTTTGTCAGCAACAAGGCAGAACCTGAAGGAAGTAGCAAGACAAAATGTTCAGCAGTTAGTTACTTATATATTTCCAATAGCAGAAGTTCGATCATCTAGAAGGTATGTTTTTACTTGTTTAAAATTTTATGTTATATAATGATAATCTTGTTACAAGAAAATCAAGAGCATGACCAAGTATTTTCCTATATCACATAGTTTGTCAAAAAAATAAATAAATAATCCAACTTAATTGAAAGTTTTTTCTAAATGGTTTTAAATTTATGAAATTATGACATATTACAGCTATTTTCATTAAATTTTTTAAAGATTCTAATTTCCAAAACAAGCATTATTGTGAGTCCTTTCATGCTATAAGAGCGATTCATATCACTTGCCATTTGGTAGTAAAGCAAAGGCTTTACCACTTAACAGGAATAAGCCACATTCTGAACAGCTGAAGATAGAAATTGTTGATTTCATTGTGAGTATCACAAAAACCTTAAGCATCAGTTATGAAAACTTACAAAATAAAACGTAAATCCTATAATGCCTTTTATTCCTCAAAGGGAGTAGGCATAGCTCCTGTAGCCCTAACTTTTGAAGACTAGTGGATAGCCAGTCTCCATTCTCCAACCAACTGTTAGCAAGCTCAAACTATCGATAAATCAAAGCTTTTCAGAGGAGAGAGAGGCCCTAAATCCTAACAATTGCATTATTGTCTGCAATAGTATGAGTTGTGCAGTCAGTATTCTTGATGTGAAGGGTTAAAAACATGAGCTTGGAGTGAAAATCCTACTTCATTGTTTCAGATTGATTAACTTGGGATTCAGTTGAGAAGTTTAGAAAAATTCCTCTATTGGTGACCAGAATCAAATAGAGTAGACATCCTTTGAGCAGTTTAGTGCTGTGGATGCAAATATAAAATTCAGAGAACTGGATTACGATGGATAATATGCAGCCCAAATCGGTATGTTTCATTGCAGTGCAATGAAACATATCAGTTAGTGCATTTTTGACATCAATTCTATCGGTATTTTTTGATAAGATTTATTCTCATTTGTATGTAATAATTTATGTTAACAATATTATTCTTGAATGATAGGAAACTAATTGAATAAAAAAAATTCTTTGCCATTATGTCAGTTTTTTGAATGCCAACCACAAACTTATACTTCATTAGTTATTTTTTTAGTTAATGCTGTTATTTTTGTGAGTAGATTCACAAAAAAAAAAAAAAAGACTGTTAGTCTAATAATACATTACTATTATTGCCATAGTTTTATTATTATATTTATTTTATTTTATTTATTGTGTTTGTGTGTGTATTGATTGATTGAGGGCCTTAGTAGTTCAGTGGAAGTGACATTTTGCATCTACAGTGCAATTCTACTTACTGACAAGAGGAACTTTTCTAAGCCTTTCTTTGACCTTCCCAGGTGAGTTGATCTCTGGCATAGACAACTGTTTCCCCCCCCCCCCAGAAACTCTTTTTTTTTTTTTTTTTTTCATTTCATAAACTCAAGAAAATCTACCGTATAAACCACACTATTTCAGGCAATAAAATATGGTGTTATGGTTAGGGACCACAAGATGGTGGCACTTGTTAGCCATCTCTTTACTGGATGTCGCTTTAAATTAGTGATAATCTTTGAGCAGTTTAATCTCCACTGGTGGCATCAGAGACAGCTGGCCACTTAATTTAGATATGACAAAAATGGCCTAGTCTATTCTCTATAGGGAATAAAAGGTGTCAGCTGTTTTTTTTTTTAATATATATATATATATATATATCATATGAATATTGTATATAGCATTATATACACTCCATAGAAAGAAGTCAATGGACACCCTAATGTGAGGAATAAATAGCCATGGCACCCACCTTAATAAGATCTAGGACCTCCTTTCACCATGATGACTGCAGCAGTCCTAAGGAGCATACTTTCCACAAGTGTAGTGATGTTCATGTCCACAAACCACGCAGTTAAAACAGTCCTCTTTTGACATGGTTCATTATCTTGCCGAAAGAGATGATGATCATTTCCATTGAAGCATCACAAAGTAGGAAGCATTGCATTGTCCAGAATGTTTAAGAACTTCTAGATACCTCTTGAAGTTCAATGTTCAGGAAAAAGAAGACCTTATCATCACACTGCCACGTCCGAATTTCATAGTTGGAGTATGCACTCTGGTAAGAGATGTTCACTGGGCATCCACCACACCCACACCTGTCCATCTGCTCGGTAGAGATGTAGCGTGATTTGTAGTTCCATATCATGGCTTTCCAAGCTTCCACATCCCACTGTACTCACTGTTTGCACTACTGAAGACAACACTGCATATTCCTTTGGATAACGTAGGATTGCATATTGCAGTCCTACCCATAGAAACCTTGGTTGTGAATGTTTTTGTGCAGATTTGTGTTCCAGTTGATGCCCAGAATGCTGCATTCAACATGTCAGCTGACCAATGGCAGTTTTTACATATTGTCCATTGTGGCACCCTATGGTCATGTGCAGTGAGTGTGTGGTGGGTTGTCCACTGCAGGTAGCACTTGCCGTTGACTTCCTGTGCCTCCATCTCAGTATGGTATCACTGATTGTTGACCAAGATTGGTCCAGTTTGTCAACAATTTACAAAATAGATAGGTCTGCGACATGACATCCTATCGCAACACCTCTTTCAAACTGTCAGTTCTTTTCTCTCAGCCAATTCACTTGGACACAGTTTCACTGACTTGGGAGCATTCTATTTCTTCAGTTTATAATGACTACAAACAATTGACTAATTACATGGCACGATACACTGTGCCCATCAATGTGTCCATTGACTTCTTTCCAAGCAGTGTGTGTATAATTTATCATATGTGTGTGCATGTGTACATACATATATAGTTTATTCACAATATGATACAATGTGAAAAAGCAAAAGAGATTTATATTAGAAATTAAATATTGCAAATTATGGTCTTCCAAGTCTCTCTATCTTGAGATAACCTGTAGATGTCAGATGGAGTTTTGCAGTTCAGCCTACTGATGGTTTCACATATGTATTGGCAAAATTGTTTGCATGGTCTTCCTCTACTGCGTTTGGCATCTTCTGATTTGTACAGGATGAGGGATTCCAAAAAGGATGAGACTTCAGGATATCTGAGTTGTAGTTTTTTGACTATACTGACAAGTGGTTCTTGCTTAGCCAGATTTAGCACAGCAGAGTTAGTGACGCAGTCCATCCAAGTGTATCCAAGGATCAGTCTGAGACATGTAGTTCCAAAGGAGTTAATTAGATCTGTAGTTTTTTTTGGTGCTTATTGTCCAGGTTTGAGAACCATACAAGAAGATGGATCTACTGGTTGCATGGTATAGTCTTATTTTTGTCTTTAATGATACTAATGATGATTTCCAGATGGGACGGAGTTTGTTTTATGGAAGACTAGAGCCAGCTGTTTATGTTTACATTCTCTTCTCCAACTGTTGGTGAGCAATGGATATTTTATCACTAAAAAATGCGTACTAACCGCACTGATAAGTTTTATTACGCAAAACTTAAAAACACAGTGATAGAACTTACCACTGTGGTTGGTATACGTGTGTTTTTTAGTGATGAATTCACCACAGGTTTCATTATATAAAAATGGATGTTTTAAGAAAATGGTACAAAGAATACCATTCTCTACTCCTGCTCCTCAACAATTTCTTATATTTGCTACAGAGCCTCTGTTTCCATCCCTTATAAAATTGCCAATCTCATGACATGAGTGATTTTCAAGCCCATTGTGACTATATAAGTTCTGTTACATTCACCTAAGGACCACTACCCTTTCAACAAACATCCTAGAGTTTACAATATTCCATGTTCTTGTGGCCTTGCTTATATAGGGCAAACTTCTAGAAGTTTGAAAATTAGACAAAAAAAGAGCATATTGGAGACATTAATAATAGAGAAGATAGCTGAAGTCTAGCTTTTCACTTCTCCCACATTCATCACAATATTAAATCAGACAAGAGCTCCATGCCTTACACTAAAGACAGCTTCAGTGCCTGCAACATCAGAGTATGATGGTTATCCATTCACAAGGCATACTCAACAGAAACCAGGGAATGATTTTATGTGATGATATTTGGAAGTCACTTATTAGATCTTTCCACACATCAAATGTTAACTTTTTTGCCATCATGCATTACCTACCTACAGAACAGTGACTTACCCATGCCATCTTCTGCCTTCCATGTGTTTTACTTTGTGTAATGGTTCCTAAATGTTCGGTTTTAGTTATGTAATGGTTTGTGCTTACTGCTTATTGTATGCTTTTGTTCTTTCTGACCGAGAAGAAGCCACTAGCACATGTAGTGAAACTAGTCAATTTAACTATCTATAACTATTACAACCTATTAAACCCAGTGTGAATTATCACTTGTCACATTTGGTTTTTTTTTTTGGTTGAAAACTCCAATACTCATTTTCTTTAATTAACATGAAAAACACAAGGGATAAGTAATATCATCATCAAATTCCTGACATGTATCCTCAAGGGGATGTACAGGATATGATAGTACTACATAAAAAATTTACATCATTACTAACTTCCTATCTACAATTTTCCTTAAAATCAATCTGTTACATTCCAAGACTTAACATTATCAGATCTTACATCTCTTTCTAAGGCACTTTTTACCGTATCAATCCGCCTATATCTTGGTCTTCCTATGGGTCTTTTTCCTGTCAACCTGGCAGAGAACACTTGTTTTGCTAATCTTTCCTCTCCCATTCTCTTTAAGTGACCATACCACCTGAGATTATCTCTACTAACACATTCCTGGATGATGATAATGTCGTGTTCTTTCCTAATATCCTCCTTTTTAATATGATATTGCTATTGATGCCATATGTTCATGCACCTAATCTTTCTTGGGACTTTCGAGTCTTTGGTCAAGTGTTTTACTTCTAACCCAGCTCTCAGATCCATAAGTTAAAATTGGTTTGAATAGTGACATGTATACAGCTAATTTAGTGTTTTGACTAATTTCTCTCTTATTCCATACAAATTTATTCACTTGACTTCATACCATACTAGCTTAGTTGATTCTGTTGTCTATTTCCATATTTAATTTACCATCTTCACTAAAAATCATGCCTGAAATGTTTTACTACTTCCATAAGTTTTCTGTTCACAATGCAGTTGATATTTTCAATGTTTCTGCCTATTTTCATTCTTTGTCTTGTTATTGCTGATCTTCATACCATATCTATTACAACAGTTATTCATGTTAGCATGGAATATTGCAGACTTGTCGCGGATTTATTTTGAAGTATAACATCATCCACATAAAGCAAAGCACTGAGATTAACATATCCAATTTTGATATCAGGTTTAATACCACTTTCCTTCATAATATGATCCAGATAGATAATGAATAACAGAGGAGATAATGTACATCCTTGTCTGAAAACACCAGATTTAACATTAAACCTGTACTTCCTTCAATTCTAACTGCTGACTTACAACTCTAAGATTAAGTATTGCTTGTTATAATGCCTCATTGACACCATACAACTGTAGCATTTCGAATAACTTGGCACCTTGTCATATGCTTTTTCCAGATATACAAAGCTTAAATACAGATCTTTGTTATATTCCCAAGATTTCTCAACTATTTGTCGTAAAGTGAAAATCTGACCCTGACAACCTCTGTTTGGCCTGAATCCAGCTTGTTCTTCATCAAGCTTTTCTTCCGCAATCCTTCTCAACCGTTTCTCAAGTATACTTGCGTAAATCTTACCAGGAACACTCAGTAGAGAAATACCTCTGTAATACTCGCATTTAGTTTTATTTCCCCTCTTTATATATGGATACTCTGAGAGCTCTGCTCCAATCATCCAGAATTTGTCCCTTTGTCTAGGTCTTCTGAACTATGCAGTGCAGCCACCGTAAGACTTTTATAAAAGCTCTGTATGTGAGCATTTCTGGTTGAAAAATGCCTTTCCACCCTTCAAGATTTTGGTGGCTTTTTCTACCATGGATGTGTATTCCTGATTGCATGCCTGATCAGTGTTTTTCACCACTGTGCTGTGAATGATTGTTTCATTTAGCAAGTTTTCAAAGTAATTACTTTATAGTTTAAGGATATCTTTTTCTCCAGTTTTCATATCACCGTTTTCATCTCTAATTCCTTTTACAGCTCTTTCTTCCATTTCTGAGGTTCTTCAGCAACCTCCAGAATATCTTGTCACATGATATTTATTTGCTATGTTTTTACCAAAGTCTTCCCATGACTTTTGTTTAGCTAGTTTTACATAGTATTTAGCTTTCTTACATTTGTCTCTTTCTGTAAGAGTACAAGCTCAGCTGACTTATTTGCCAGGAACATTTGATATGTTTTCTTCTTTTCCTTCACTGCCTCTTTAACTTCCTGTGTCCCCTAGGGGATTCTGATTTTTATTTCCTTGAAGTCAATCTCACCACATGCCTCTCTAGCTGAATCAATGAGTGTTTACTTCATGGCTTGCCACTGAATCTCCAAGGTTTGGTTCCTGCTCTCAAACTCTTTCATTTTTTCTTGAATAATATTTTTGTATTTTAGTCTACAGTTTACATCTGAGAGCTGCTCAACTTTTATTCGCTTTAAAACTTTCTTACATGTACTTCTTTTGAATATAAAATTCAATGTTATCCTGCCCAAGACTAAATGGTGATCACTTCAAAAATAATTTCAAATCCTCTGTACACTCTGGTGTCCTGCACCAGGGGGAAAACATTTATATCAACAATAACATAGTCAATGGGACTTTTCTTATTCCTTGCCTCTTCTCTCCATGTGAATTTATGCCCATTTTTTCTGTTGGAACATGGTGTTACTAATAAAATGTTCACATTCTGGTCAGAAATCCATTAGGTATTTGCCATTATTATTAGCTTTGCTCTTTTCTCCAAATTTTCCCAAAATATTTTTGTATGTCTGATAATCATTTCCTACTCTGCTATTTAGATCCCCAACACTGGCCAACTTTTTGTTTTATCATTGTGTTAGTTGCTTTCTCTAAAGCCTCAAAAAAATTTCTCCTGTTCTACCTTAGGAGAACCTTCTGTGGAACCATAGGCACAAATAAGTCTCTTTGTACAGTTCCCTATTCTGATATTGCCCACATCACACTACTTGAAATTGCCTACCATTCAAGAAGATTAGCCTCATATTTAGTCTCATATTATTGAACTGTGGCTATTCCTTCTTTTCCTTGATTGTCTTCTTTTTCTTCCTATCCAGGTTCTAGGCCAAGTAGCCTTTTCTAGACTCAGTCCATCTTCTTGGTTGTTCCCTATTCCTTGTTCCTCTAGGCTTATATGTTAAGATCATTTTTGGTATTCTCTCTGCATTCTTGCTATATGGTCTAGCCAGTTTTTCCTATATTTAATCACTGAGTCTCTTATGGAATTAGTGAAATAATTAAAAATCTTTAAATTATTTCTTTTCTTTTTTTTAATCTAGAAAGTATTTTACCTTGGGTATAATAAATGTTAAAATAGCTTGGTATCTTTAACATTTTTTTTAATCTAATATGGTTAGTTTTTCTTTTTCTCTAAGGAATTTCATTTCTTCTGCCTGAATATAACATTTTGTATTTACAAAATGAGCAATGAAATTTATTGTTCAGACAGATCTCACCAGTTTTTTCTTTTTTGTTACAGTCACCCCTATTATGTCGATCTGGTACTTATCCAATTCCTCAGCTAGCTCCATTTCTTTGCCATTCAGGCTTCTTATATCGATAGTGCCGATCTTTAACTCTGGTGATGTTGAGTTGGGGTGTGTTTTCAGATTTGTTCCGGTAGCTGACTTTTTGCTTTTCACCTTGGTTCCCTGGCAAAAACAACAGGGAGCTTGTTTAACTGGGTGACGTCCCAGCTGGCATGAAATTTTGTCATGCTGTACCATCATTTTGTATTTTGGTTTAAGTCAATAAGAATACAATTTGGTCGACTAAATCCCAAATTGCCAGCCCATACTTGTTCGTTCAGTATCTAGGTAGATACCTTACAGGGTGCACCATGAGAAGGTGAGAATTGGACATTAGGTCAGAAGCCCTGGTCAGTTTTCTACATTCTTTAAAGGCTATGTGGAGGTCTCTTCTTAGTTATACAGCTTTGATCCTTAAGCACCACCCCAGGATATACTGCTTATTTAAGGCCATCATCAGTAGCAAAAGTAGTTAATTACAAAATAGAACACATAAAAAAAAATGGTATAACTGAGGAGATATTGCAATATTGTTAATTCATTAGTTCTTAAAAATTGTTGATGTGTGGTTAGAATAAATTTATACTTTAAACTGACACCAATGAAGTGTGTTTCAGATCCTAAATACTCAGGAAAAAGTATGTAATATAATGAAAAACAAGGGTATGCATTTGAAAGACCTTGTTACAGGAAGATTCTAAAAATAGGATGGTACAGAAAATCCCAAATGAAGAGCTCTATCAGAAGATACACCTAAAGGGGAATTTAATGCAGAAAATTATACAACAGAACCTGCAATTATTTGGACATATCTGCACTATGAGTGAGGATCAGAAGATAAAGACATTCATGTTTGGTACTATGGATGGTGTAAACAGAAGAGGTAGACCATACAGAGAATGGATAGACAACATAAAGGACTGATGTGAAATGGAGTTACAGAAACTGTGACACTGTGCACTGGACAAAGATAGGGAAACAGATAGTGAAGGAGGCAGTGAACACCAACGGGCAGTGTACCCATGGTTCGTGATGATTAGAATAAATCCTTCACATCTCTTAGATAAAGATAGTCAGTCATTCCAATTTAAGTTCGGATGGTGAATAAAGCCTCAGCACTTTCTTTGAACACACGTTCAAATTTATACTGACACCAATGAAGTTAGTGTGTTTCAGAACCTAAATACACAGAAAAAAAAAATCAGAGAAAAACAATGGAATATAATGAAAAAACAGGGATATCCATTACATTTGGTACAAGCTATACAAAGTTTATATGAAGATACCAAAATACAGTTTGTTAATAAATTAACAGAAGAGATTGAAATAAATCAGTTGGTCAGACAGGGATGTAGCTTATCTCCAACTCTATTCAATATACAGGTAACCCTCATATAACATGGTACTTATATAACATGGTTTCAATGTAACGTGGTCTACAAATTGTAGTAACTTGTTCAAATACTTATACAACGCGGTTTCGATAAAATCACTGTCTACAAATTGTAGTAACGCTTTATCTTTTCATATATTTTTCACTGCGGACTTAAAAATCAAATTTTATCTTCTTTAAATTTGTTTTTCCAGTATCGCGCATGTAGTTATTAGTAGCGAATTTATATTAAAAGAAATGCCCTTTAGCATGCATGTACATCAATTGTTTACAGTATAGAGTGTTTATTGTTTGAAAATTGTCTTTGTTTTCTGCCAGGAAAGTGCATTAAAAATTATAAGTGTGTTAATCTCAAGCTGAGCACTTTATTTTCTAGCGAGTTACATACATAATCAATATGTCATACTTTTTTTTATGTAAAAAATTTATTTTTATAGTAATGGCCACAAACTGCAATGAAAGCGAAACCCAACATTCAAAAGAAAATTAATTTCTCTCGAAGAAAAATTTTAAATCATGGATCGGTTGAAAAATGGAGAAAAACAAGTTGTTGCAAGGACTTTGAATTTAAATGAATCAACAATTTGAAAACACTCAAACAAAATGAACATAAAATCCAAGAAAATGTTATTGCTGGGTCAGCAGTAAGTGCAAAGCACGTTGCTCGTGTACACGATATTCTAATGGAAAAAAATGGATAAATTTCTAATGATTTGGATAGAAAATTGCATTCAAAAGAAAATTCCTTTGGATGGAAATTTTATTAAACAAAAAGCTCTCAAAGTTTATAAACATTTATAATGCAGACCAGGTGTTCAATGCGGATGAATCCAGGTTATATTGGAAAAAAATGCCAAAACGCACCTATATTTCAAAAAGTGAAAGATCGCCTTCTAGATTCAAAGTTTCCAAAGATAGAATTATTCTGCTGTTTTGTAGTAATGCATCTGGTGATTACATGACAAAACCAATGTTTATTAGCTGATCCTTGTGCTATGAAAGATTAAAATATGCACTTTATTTTATTTTGCCTAAAATAGTTATGCATTATGGGCATAAGTTTACGTACAAGTTGTAATTTTTATAATTTTATACTATGTATTTGTTTCATAGTTTGTGTTTTCTTAACTTACACGAATTACCTGAATTAAATAAAAATATATTTTTGTTGGATATGTCCTTGTTGTTTATATAATTTAAAAAAAAAAAAACGAATTCGGAACATAACCATACTTTTTCTATGTGATCCGAGTCTCTCGTAACACGATTTATATAACGCGGCATTTCTATGGAACCTAACAGCCACGTTATACAAGGGTTACCTCTATATATTGATTCAGATTATTGAAATATGGAAAACAACAGTAAAACAAGTTAACCAGTTAACCAGAAGAAATGTTATCAATAGAGTGCTGTATGCAGATGATCAGATTATATTACAAGATAATGAAGATGACTTTCAAAACTCAATTTACGAAATTTGCTTGAAATTAAACAAACAAGCTAACAATGCAATGTGAAAATTTCACAAAAGAAAACAAAAGTTATGGCATTTAAAGGTGGGAATCATGTTAGATCAAAAATAGTTATATAAAATAATAGAACAGAGGGCACAGTTTAATTATTTAGGCTTAATAATAACATATCTACAAGATAAAGATATGGATGAAAAAATTGAGAAATTTCAGATAATCTGTGGGATAATTAAAAGAACACTGAATAAAAAAACAAGACAAGAAACTCAAATTTTATAAAGTGATGTTTGTAGGTGGAAGCTTGAATTTCATTAAGATGGATGAAATTTCCAAATGCAGTTTATTTATCATGTTTACTAGATAGAGTGAAAAAGTTTTGTTCAATGTCGAGGAAATCTAAGTAAGGTTTTAGGGACTATGGAGAAAGCATGTCCTTTTGGAAGAATAAGGGTGTCACTTTCGGTTTATAGGCATTCCGAAATGTTTACTACCCAAACTGGAATGGTATGAGGTGTGCTTTACTTTATGACAAGGGAATTGAATTTATGATCTAATTGTTAGTTTTGTTTATTAAATGAACGGTGCAGAGAACAGCCACAGTGCTGTGTGTAGGTGGAAGCTTGTATTTTAGTAAACAAAAAATCAGCTAACACCTAAACAGCTAAAACGGCAAGGCCGTTTAGCCCTATCTAACTTTTGGAGACTGAGTGGGCAGTTCAATCTCCACTGGCAGCCAATCAGAGATAGCTGGCCCAAGGCTATCACTAATTAAGCGGCATATAGTGAAGAGAGAGAGATGGCTCAACAAGTGCCACCATCTTGTGGTCACTAACCCTAACACTATATATAATGACTGAAATAATGTGGGTTCTACAGTCGATTTTCCTGAGTTTATGGGACAAAAAACCAGAAAAATTTCCTCTAGTCGACGACTAGATTCAAAACAAAGTCTTCCTTCGTGAGATTAAGCGCTGCGGTGTGCAAACGCCACATCCACTGAGCTACACAGGCTGTCTGTATTTTAGTAAGGTGGGTGAAATTTCCAAACAAAGTTTATTAGGATCTTCACTAAATAGAGTAAATATGTTCCATTCCTAGCTCAAATAACAAAGAAACAGCATGTTGAGTTCCAATTTCTGACATCTCCGAGTCATTTCCAGAATTCTTAAGAAATGTAATTTAGTGGCTGCTTTTCTTTCTATTCAACAAATTATCAGCATGTTTTCATCTTCTAAAGATAAACAGTTTCTTCTAACTCTCCCTGGTATCTACAAGTTCTTTCTGACTGTTATTGTCCTTGCTTTGGGACAACCTGGACGTTCTTTGGAAAAAGAGAATTGAAGAACCCCCAATCTTACATTAGCAACAGTAAATTTGAAACATCTGGCTTGGCACACATGGAATAGGTACAGACCACATCTTATGGTCTGAAACATGCTTACTTCATCGGTGTGAGCATAAATTTGAACGTTTGTTCAAAGAAAGTGCCGAGGCTTTACTTTAGCATCTGAACTTAAATTGGAGGAGCTGCCTCTCTCTATCTGAGATATGGGAAAGTCTTCTTGTAATCACACATCAATAATTTTTTAAGAGCTAATAAATTATCAGTATTGCAATATTTCCTCAGTTATACCATTGTGCTGTTTTATGTTTAACATCATCATCATTATTATTATTATTTAGGCCTCCAAGGAGTCAAAAGACTCATCGCAGGAGGTTCTTCCTAGGAAACACAAAGTCTATCAAGACTCACTTTGGGAGGACCCTCCTAGGAAACGCAAAATCTATCATACCACTCCTTAAACTCATTGGCTGTTCTCGCTCTCACCACTCCACCAGGCAATGCATTCCACGGCTCAACCACCCTCCATGCAAAGAAACCACTCCTCACCCTCTTGCTAAGTTTCCTTTTGTAACTTCCAGGGATGGTCCCTTGTCATCACTCCTTCCTGCTGTTCAACCAAGCGAATGAACTCGCCAGTGTCAACCCTGTAATCACCTCTTAACAGTTTAAAAGTCTCAATCATATCACCTCTCCTTCTATCCACCAAACTCTGCAGTCTACATTCTCTCAGCCGAGCCTCATAACTAACATTGTACAGTCCTGAAACTGTTTTTGTTATCTGCCTCTGTACCCTTTCCACAGTTAATTTATCCCCTTCAAATCCTGGGGACCAAATCTGAGAACAATAGCGTAAGTGTGGTCTGATCAGGGTCCTATACAATGGAATGATAACTGTTTTATCTCTGCAGGTCAACGTCCTTCTCATTATTGCAGCAATCCTTCGTGTTACCTTCTCTGCCTTTCCAATATGTCCCTTGAATTTCAGGTTTCTATCAATCAACCCCAGATCTCTTGTCTCCCCTACTTCCTCCAGTATATCTCCTCCAATAGAGTATGCAGTGTCCCATCGATGGGTCCCAAACCTCAAGACCTTACATTTTGCTGCATTAAACCGACATCCCCATTCATTTCCCCATCTGTCTAGCTCAGGGGCCGCCAAAGTTATTTGCCCGTCGACCCTTTCAAGAGTTTCTTGACTTTTTATCGACCCCCTATACTTCACTATTACGTAATTATAATAGGATAAGCAAAAAAAGACGCTTATGTGAGTTTTTAGATTGTTTATTTTATAGTTGCAGTGTTTATTGTATGTATAATATAGTATAAATTATTATATTACTATTACTATCACTAGTAATATCACTGGTATTACTAGTGATATTAATAAACTACTGGTATTAATATCACTGGTATTACTACCAGCGCTGCTCAACTCTTCAACATAGAGAAGTTTAGTTCGTGAATGAATACCGATTGAATTATAATATGCATGTTGATGAATTTTAGAACATTAATGCTCACTTGTATGTCGATGCGCAAAAATGAGACTGGGATTGAATACTTGTAAGTATCAGTAAATACGAACCACGCACGTGTTGCAATCTCACTCCCACTGCGCCGGCCAGCAGGAACCACCAACATCAGTTTATTGGTAAATACATCATTTTGGCCTACTTGATTGGCCTCAGTAACTATTTTCATGACCTTACTCCATCTTACAGGTCCTATTCATGGACCTGTAAGATGGAGGTACTGATCACACGATTCATCTTAATTGCGTTGTCATTATCTCCATTTCTTTTGTCATGGAGGTAATACAAGTTAACCGAATTAAATATTACCCATACAATGATGTCTTATATTTTTCTGTCGAACGCTGAGCCCAAATCGACCCCTAACAATGTCATATCGACCCCTTTGGCGACCACTGGTCTAGCTTATTCAAATTCTCTTGCATGACTACCACATCCGCACTATTACTAATAACCCTTCCAAGCTTCACATTATCCGCAAACAACTGAACATCCCCCCTGCAATCCACTGACAATGTCATTGATATAAAAGTTAAACAATGTAGGTCCCAGTACTGAGCCCTGTGGAACCCCACTGCCCCCTTGAAACTACCCCACCATATATTACTCTCTGATACCTATCGGACAGCCAATCCTGAATCCAGTTGACCAACCTGACATCCAAATCCATGTGCTGCAACTTAAATATCAGCTTATCATGTGGCACACTGTGAAATGCCTTCGCTGAATCCAAGAAAATGCCAGTATATTATATGTCTTTCCCTCATCTGTTGCTCTTGTAACTTGATTATAAAAGGCTAGCATATTACTAAAACAAGAGTGCTCCCCTCACAAATCCATGTTGACTCTCACAGACAACATGACCCTCATCTGCCCAATGTTGTACACGGTCCCTAACTAATTTCTTCAAGATCTTAACTATTACTGATGACACACAAACTGGCCTATAATTAGACACTTCTAGTCTGCTACTGCCCTTATGCAATGGCACTATTTTACCTTCCTTCCATTCCCTGAGCACCTTTCCTGTAGCTAGACTTTCATCGAAAAGCCAGGTCAAAGGAGCTGTCAGTTCCTTAGCACATTCTCTCAAAACTTGTGGTGAAATACCATCTGGTCACACGGCTTTACTGACAACCAGAGTACTTAGTATTCAGAACACGTTCTACTCCTGCACCTCTAAACCTCGAACCTGCCCTATCCCTCTAGTATTAAAATTTACTCCTCCAGGATGAAATACACCAATAGTGCTCATTGAACAATTCCACTATGTCCTCTGCATCAGTTACTCTATTCCTATTTTTATCTCAAATCTCATTCTTCCACAATCATTTCTCCTCCTACTGGCCACATAGCTAAAAAAATTACCTAGGGTTTTCTTTGGATCTTAGAGCCAATCTGTTCTCATATTCCAGTTTCGCCTTCCTTACCATACTAGTCACTCTCCTGGCCTGTGTCTTATATTCTTCATGCATCTGCTCTTCACCTGTCTCCTTATATCTCTGCCATAGCCTCATTTTCACATTTAGCTTCTGTTTAATATTGTTTGTCATCCACTTTACACCAAATTGTGTTCTCTTCTTATATTGTGGAATGCAGCTTACTATCGCTGCTAACAAATATCATCATCATCAAATCAAATTCCTGCCATGTATCCTCAAGGGATGTATCGGATATGATAGTACTACATGAAAAAAATTACATGATTACTAACTTCCTATCTACAATTTTCCTCAAAATCAGTCTGTTACTTGTCAAGACTCCAACATTATCAGATCTTATATTTCTATCTTTTAAGGCACTTTGTACCGTATCAATCCGCCTATATCTTGGTCTTCCTCTTGGTCGTTTTGCTGCCAACCTGGCAGAGAACACTTGTTTTGCTAATCTTTCTTCGACCATTACTCCATACTTCAAGGATATCTTTTTCTCCCATTTTCATGTCACCTTTATCATCTCTAACTTCTTTTACAGCACTCTTTCCTCCATTCCTAAGCTCCTTCATCAACCTCCAGAATATTTTGCCACCTTCTTGATATTTATTTTCTATATTCTTGCCAAAGTCCTCCCATGACTTGTGTTTAGCTAGTTTTACACAGTGTTTAGCATTCTTGCATTTGTCTCTATATTCTCTAAGAGCACAAGCTGACTTATTTGCCAGGAACTTTTGATATGCTTTCTTCTTTTCCTTCACTGCCTCTTTAACTTCCTGTGTCCATCATGGAGTTCTTATTTTTCTATCCTTGCAGACAACCTCACCACATGCCTCTCTGGCTGAATCAATCAGGGTTTTCTTCAAGGCTTGCCACTGAATCTCCAAGGTTTGATTCCTGTTCTCAAACTCTTTCATTTTTTTTCTTCAATAATCTTTGTGTATTTTAGTCTACAGTTCACATTTGAGAGCTGCTCAACTTTTATTTGCTTTAAAACTTTCTTACATGTTACTCTTTTCAATATGAAATTCAATTTTATCCTGCTCAAGACTAAATAGTGGTCACTTCCAATTTCAAATCCTCTGTACACTCTAGTGTTCTGCACCAGGGAGAAAACATCACTATCAACAATAACATAGTTAATGAGACTTTTCTTATTCCTTGCCTCTTCTCTCCATGTGAATTTGTGCACATTTTTATGCTGGAACATGTAGTTCCATGTCCTGAGCAGAAATCCAACAGATATTTGCCATTATTATTAGCTTTGCTCTTTTCTCCAAATTTTCTCAAAATATTTTTGTATGTCTCATAATCATTTCCTACTCTGCTATTTAGATCCCAACAAGGACCAACTTTTCCTTTTTCATTGTGTCAGTTGCTTTTTCTAAAGCCTCAAAAAATTCCTCCACTTTTATCTTAGCAGAACCTTCTGTGGGACCATAGGCACAAATAAGTCTCATTATCCGGTTCCCCATTCTCATATTATCCCACATTACTCTACTGCCGTTCAAGAAGATTAGCCTCGTATTTTGTGTTGAATACTATAGCTACTCCTTCTTTTCCTTGATTGTCATTGCCTGAATATAACATTTTGTATTTATTGCTCAGAAAGAGCTCACCAGTTTTTGTCTTTTTTGTTTCAGTCACCCCTATTATGTTGATCTGGTACTTATCTAATTCCTCAGCTAGCTCCATTTCTTTGCCATTCAGGCTTCATACGTTGATAATACCGATCTTTAACTCTGGTGATGTTGAGTTGGGGTTTGTTTTCAGATTTGTTCCAGTAGCTGAGTTTTCACTGTTCGAAACTGCGCCCTCGTTTAACCGGGTGACGCCCCAGCCGACATGAAATTTTGTCATGTTGTACCATCATTTTTTATTTTGGTTTAACCAATAAGAATACAATTTGGTGAACTAAATCCCAAATTGCCAGCCCATCCTCATTCGTTCAGTATCCAAGTAGATACCCAACTGGTTGCACAATGAGAAGGTGAGGATTGGACATTAGGTCAGAAGCCCTGGTCGTTTCTCTGCATTCCTTTAAAGGCTATGTGGAGGTCTCCTCTCAGTTATACAGCATTGACCCTTAAGCACCCTGCTAACAAATATTCCTTCACAATTTCCCAATCACTAATGATATCCCTGCCTTCCAATTCTTCTCTCCATGAAACTTCTCCAAGTTGATGTCTAAGACTACGTAATCACCTGCCGTATAATTCCACATATATTCCTGTCTCTTTGATACTCCTGCATATCTATTCATCTTCCAAGTGAAAACCACATGGTCACTCTCTCCAACTGGTGGGAGAGATGTCATCTCGCTTATTATCAGCTCTTCTGATGCTATGACCAAATCCAAACTCTTGAACCTCTTGTTCTCTCTATTACATGTTGCCTAAGATATTTGTCCCTCAAGAATTCTGGAAATTCTATTACCTTCCGATCTTAGGAAACAAACATGGGTCCTTTCTCCGGGATTTGTGAGATCTCCTCTTATTATTTGTGAGCGTCAGGAACTTGGCGGCATGAAACTCTGGGATCTACTTTCGTCTAGGAACAACTTAAATTAGTTGTTTTGCCTTTTGGCATCTAATGGCTGGAATGCAGGTCCCGTTGATGATTGCGAATCATCTTCCACAGTGATTAGCAAAACTCTGTTGCTGTAACGTACATCGTATCCCGGTAGCTGCTCGATCCTCGCTGACCTCCTTGCCTTCTTGATCCCGTAACTCTCTCGTCGGAACTCTGCTTGAGCTCGTGACTTCTTGCTGACCAACGAAACACTAAAAAGCCCCCTTTCTTGCCATAGCAAACTGCCTTTTATATGGCTCCAATGACCTTGGGTTATGCTACGTATTAATCCCCTGGATATTATGTTCTGCACCTGCCACCTTTTTTCGGTCGATGCATTAAGGTGGGAAATCCCCATGAATAATTGACCTTCGTGATTGCAGTTGCCCCAGTCATACACTAATACAGCAATCTGTCTGGAAGTTTCTTTAGACACAAATTAATTCATCTTTGACTTTCTTTGTTCTTTCACAAGAACTTTGGGCAGTTATATTACTTCATAATTCACAACATTTTATTTCCATATTGTTAAATACAACAAATTTTGTTAATTAATTATAAGCATTTTGAATGGAATTTTGTTTACCAGTAAAATCAGTATATAAGGTATTTTTGTATAAAAGTCCTTCTACATGATTTTACACTACATTCGAGGCACCTCGGAAAAAATTACCAAAATCCTAAAAAAACATGACTTGACCTCTTGTTACAGACCATATAGAAAATTGGAATCCCTTATCTGCTCCACTAAAGACCAACCACTCCCCTAGGCCTGCCTGGTGTATACCAGGTCCCTTGCAGCTGTAATTTGTCCTACTTTGGCCAAACAGGCAGGACAGCGAATATCAGAATTTTAGCATGCAAGGACTACACCCAGTTTCACCAGTACAGCTACTCTGATCTTGCAGACCATGCTCTGGATACACGCCACAGAATACATTGGAAGAAAGCCACAATAATACATCGTAGCAAGTTCAAATTTGAAAGACTATTTATGGAATCAGCTTCAGCCCTAAGAAACATGCCAAACCTCAACAAATTTGGTTTCATGAGACTGCCCCAAATTTGGGAGACTTGCGTCAGGAGACCTTCAGCCCAATGGCCAAGAATACCTACATAGCTTGCTAGGGGGGCACCATCAGGACTTTTAGGAAAACCAAAGCTCCCTCGCTTCGTTTCTCATTTACTATGTTTAGTGCCTGCGTGCAGGTGTCTTTATTGTAAGTTCCTTTGAAGATGCCAAAATATTGGAAATATATTAAAGTTTAATTGAATGTATATTCTATTGTACGTTGTAATTTCCTGATCTGATCTGATCAAAGGTATCTGGACACCTACTCGAAACTGTAATCAGAATTTTCCTGTGACGCACTTTCCAGTAGTCGACATTAATATGGGGTGAGTCCAACCTTCGCTTCTATGACAGCTCTAACTCTGCCTGGAAGACTCTCTTCCAGGTGTTGGAACGTCTCTGGACGAATGGCAGCCCATTTTTCCTGAAGAGCTGCAGTCAGAGCAGTTCTTGATGTCGGGGTTTGGAGCGAAGTCAGCATTCTAATTCATCCCAAAGGTGTTCTTTGGGATTCAGATCAGGGCTCTAGGCCAGCCAGTCCATTTCTCGAATGTTCACAGACTTTGCTTTATGTCAGATAGCATTGCCATGCTGATACAGACAGTAGTCATCACTGAATTCATCTTCTACCATAAATAATATGCAATGAATCGAAATGTCCTTGTACCCTTCTGCATTTAGATTTCCATGTAGTGTTACGAGAGGGCCAAGTCCATTCCATGAAAAATACACCCACACTGTAACACCACCTCCTCCAAATTTCATTGTTGGCACTACACATGCTTGCAGGAATCATTCTCCAGGCATTCGTCAGACCCAGATCCTCCCATCAGACTGCCACATGGTAAAGTGTGATTCATCACTCCAAATCACACGTTTCCAGTTGTCCACTGTCTAGTGGCATCGCTCTTTACACCAGGTGGCACTTAGCGTTCACAGGAGAAATATTTGGTTTGTGGGCAGCTGCTCGACCACAGAACCCCATTCCTCTTAACTCTTGATGCATAGTCATGGCGCTGGCTGGACAGTTAGTAGTACTGCAAAACTCATGGGCAATCGTTTCACCTGATGTCTGGCGATTTCCAGAAACCACCTTCTTCAATGCTCGACAGTCCCCGTCTGTCATTAAATGCTGCCTACCTGACCATGGTTTTATTTTGTTTGTCCCTTCACGTTTCCACTTCACAATCGCGTCGCCAACTGTTGACTTGGGCAACTTGAGGAGGGTTGAAATGTCTCTGACAGATTTCTTACTGATTTGACAACCAATAACTAGTTCACGTTCGAAGTCACTGAGCTCCCTTGACCTATGAACAGCACAGAGCTCCGTGCCTCCTTTTATACCAGTAAGCGAGTCATAGTGACATCTAGACGTCAGTTTACAAATACTTTGATCAGATAGTCCACTATCATTCCAGCCTTTTCAATTTATAGAAATAATTGCAGTTGGGAAACATTCAGTTTTTTTTTACTTATGTTAACCAACCTAGAGAAGATGCTGTCAGCCATATAGACAGTGAAACATGTTGAGGAAATACATCTAGTGTTAATAAAAGCAAACAAACATCTGAGTTAAAACCTGGTTATTTATTATTCATGCAAATCTACTCAGTGAATTACTCATTAAACTGGAAAATCACATCTGATAATGGAGTACTCACATGCATGAAAAACATTTGGAATCATACTTGACAGCATTAATCCCATTGAAAGAATATGTAGATTTGAATTGCCCAGATAATTATAATCTACATTCTACCTTGTTGGAGTTTCCCATTGTAGATGTGCCTATGTTCTACATCGTAAACAACTATGCTGTTTTGTGGTTCCAAGATAGACTGACAAAGTTACATGAACTAATGAATAATGCAGCTGGTTGGCTACAGTTACTCCCGACTTTATGAGTACATCCTTCTCCTACTGTACATGTAATTTTTATTGTTTTTAATGTTCTAAATTTCAATTTATTGTAAATCACATAAGTAAGCAAAGTAATAAAAAAAAGAAAAAAAGGTTTGGTACAAACAAATGCAACATGCAATGAAGTATAATATAAACAGGTTGAGTTATGTGTTATGTTTGAAACTAAAAAAGTATTCATACACAATTGGAAGAGGGAGGATATGAAACTCTGACTCCTATCCTATCTTGTTCCCTCAGCCATATGGCTGGTGGGAGTAGCTGTGTGCTACCATACTAGGGAGATGATTATGAGCAAGGTGGTTTCCCATTGCCCTCCTTGTTGTAGTATATTTTATGACTGTAGCCATGCGTGTTCACGGGACCGGATTGCCTGTTTTTGAGGGAGGGGGGAACCCCTTTACCTCTGTATAAGACCGGTTAACGCACCTTTAGTCGAAAGAGACCAGATAAAGGTTCTTCATATCACTGATGGATATTGAACCCAGCTCTTTCTGACCAAAGGACTTCAGTCTATACTGAATGAGCTATGGAGGCTCCTCAAAACTTTGACTTAATCACTGCTAAAGCAGTCATTCATTATATTTCTTAGTTGTGGAAAAAAAAGCCCTTGTTGTAATATGTGAATGAATTTTTTTTCTTATTTTGTTGCTTCAGAAATAACTTGCTTTTCATGCCTATATTTATAAGGTATATAAACCTGATTTTGTTGTGTAGTGATGAGGAGAGTCCTGTAGAATCACCATTAGCAGAACTTGAAGAAGCCCAGCAGACAACATATGTTCGAGGACACTGGGTATTTACAAGAAGCAAGGAAGCAGAAGTCCAGTACAGAGTTATAGAATCTTGCCTTCCAGGAAGTGGAAATTATTCTGACTATTCTCTATCGGGTTAGTTGTATTTCTCTGCCTTATCATTGTATTGTTTATTATTACACGCTGTACAAGTTTTTCATCCTCTTGGATGATGCTTAATGATTGTGGTTTATTTATTTTTTGCTGTGTAGTGATTACAAAAAAAAAAAAAAAAAAAAAAAAAACAGACAAAAAATATATTTTATCGAAAACTAGTTTTCTCATTCTTTATTAAAAGTATAAAAAAATTGGATGGAGTGCTTAAAGGTCAAAGCTGTATAACTGAGAGACCTCCACATAGCCTTTAAAGGAATGCCGGTGGGAGGAACCCCCCCTTTCAAGTCATCAGAATTCAAAGAGAACTGGCCTACCAGTCCGAAACTTGGGGTTTGGGCGGCGTAGGTGTCGGGGAGGGGGGGGGGGGGGGCAGTAGAAATATAAGATCTGGTAATGTTGGAGTCCTTACAGGTAACAGACTGATATGGAGGAAAATTGTAGATAGGAAGTTAGTAATGATGTAAATTTTTCATGTAGTACTATCATATCCTGTATACTCCTTGAGGGTAAATGGCAGGAATTTGATGATGATGAAAATATTGGATTAGATGATTAAAAATATATTTAAAAATAGCAATGGATAACATATATTATAACTGCTGCTAGCATGTTCCCTTTGAGGATGACAAGCAATGCTTTATAATTAATTATTTGTTTGTAGATGAATTTTCTGATCATATTGGTTGTTTAGAGTGGTTTTGTAATTTGTGTGTGTATATATATATATTTATAAAATTAATATTTAACTGACTAGAACCCGAGAAAGTATAACACAAAAAACTTTAATAAATCACGACTAGTTTCATTGGTGTCCCGACTTCTTCAGGTGAGTAAGAAATAACACAAAACTTGTAGACATCAAGATGTAAGAAGTAAGATGTCTTACTTCCACAGAAAAAGACCCTCAAACAGAACTTAACTTCCTGAAAAACACCTTCTTAAATAATGGATATTCATCTCATAACATCACTAAACGTTTGAGACCACATCAACAACCTCGACAAGAAGATGAATCCAACCCTATCACTCGCATACTGTTACCATTTATTAGCTCTCTTACCCCAGAACTCTCTAGGATTATGAAGAAATTCAACATAAAGACCAACTACACAACTCTGCCAAAACTTCGTTCTTTTCTGAGTCGACCAAATGACAACCAACTACATTTTCCTGGTGTTTATAAAGTTATGTGTGACTGTGGTTGACCTTATTTTGGTCAGACAGATAAATCTATTTCACTATGTCTTGAGGAACATAGACGTGACATCTCCTACAGTAGAACACGAGCGAGCGCCCTTTCCAGTCATGTTCTTTTCTCTGCCAACTCTAACCTCGAAGAATGTCAACACCAAGTTGATTGGGACCGCACAACCAATTTATATATGTGCAATGATGAATTTGAAAGACTAATTGTAGAATCCAAAGAAATAGTTCTGGACCCTTCACACATGAAACAATCTGAGCTACAATTTGTTTGATTCCCGTAGCACAGTAATCCAGTATTGGTGCTCTAAAATTAGCTGTCACTCACATTCAATTCTTGCTAACAATAGCACATGGTCACCAATTCGAATATGACTGTTACTATTCTTCTTTTTATTAAGCTGGAAAGTCCATGTTTTTTACCTTGTTAGTTTTATAAGTTTTGTGTTATTTCTTACTCACCTGAAGAAGTCAGGACACCGATAAAACTAGTCGTGATTTATTAAAGTTTTTTGTGTTATACTTTCTCGGGTTCTAGTCAGTTAAATATTAATTTTATAAATGTATACATCCCAAGTCAATCCTACTAACAATATATATATATATATATATATATATATATATATATATATATATATATAATATGTGTATTAACACATATACAAATATGTGTACATATACACACACGCATATATATATATATATATATATAATCATACATGCACACACACGCACTAGGGGCACTGGTGCCTACAGCCCCCCCCCCCCATGTTCTGGACTGGTAGGCTGATTCTCCTTGAATTCTGATGACTCGAAAGTGGGTTCTGCACCTATGATGCCCCCCCCCCCCCCGCTTTTAGACCGGTTATCCTTGAATTCTGATGCCTCGAATTTAATTTTGACCCCCCCCCCGAGTTCCGAACTGGTTGGCCAGTTCTACTTGAATTTTGAAGACTTGACGCTCAGGGTAGCCCCTGAGTTTCAAAACGTTTCAAATAACTTGACAAAAAAAACTTATCATTTTATATATATAGGGTAGATTTTATTATTATTATTTTAATAAACTACATAAACATATTGAAATGTTTGCCTCTGATGTGATTGTGTAAAAATCTCACATAATCGTTTCGTTTGTTATGTTTAATTTTAGAAATGTTTTATATGCTCGTGCATTTTTGTGCATGCACACGCACTGTTTAGAAAGAAGTCGATGGACACTATTTGCAAGATGTATTGTGCCATGTGTGAGTTACGTGTTTCTAGCCAGTATAAATTTCAGGAATGTGATGCTCCCAAGTAGCACTGTGTCCAGGTGAAATGGCTGCGAGATGGGAACTGACAAGTTTGAAAGAGGCATTGTGATAGGAAGCCATTTTGCAAGCCTATCTTTTGGGTGCATGTTGAATGTGAAGTTCCGGACATCGACTGGAACAGGAATCTGCACAAAAACATTCAGAACCAAAGCTCACAACATGGATTTTCATGGTAAGACCAAATATGCAAGCCTCACATTATCTAACCAACATGCAGCATCATCTTCAGTGGTGCAAAGGGTGTGTACAGTAAGAGGATGCTTGGCAAGCTGTGTTATGGAGTGATGAATCATGCTACACCCTCTACTGAGGTTGGATGGGTAATGCCAACTATGAAATTTGGAGGTGACAGTATAATTGTATGGCCTCAGAACTCTTTGTGCCATGAACATTGAACTCCAAGAGGTATCTGAACATTACTACAGAACTGACCATTGTGAATTTCAGCAAGACACTGTAACTTGTCATAAGATTGCTGTTGTATTTTGTAGAAATGAATGTCACCATATTTACTGGCCTTCAAAGAGACCTGATTTTAACCCTGTTGAACATCCAGGACCTCATTACATTTCTACAGAAAGGATGATCTAAAATTCTCATTGGTCACTGTCATATGCTTGTGAAAAGTATGCCCCGTAGGATTGCTGCAGTGAAAGAAGGTCCTACATCTTATTGAGGTTGGCACCATGGCTGTTTTACTCACACTATGGTGTCCATTGACTTCTTTCCAAGCACTGTATATGATAGAGTAATATAAAATTACATATATAATTTTTTCATATTTAATGTTAATTTGTATATGTTAGTATTAATGAAACTGCCACAAATGAGTAGTAAACTTGCTTATTGTATATTGTAATCCTTAGGGAATAACACAGGAATGTTGTATGTATATTTCGTATGTTTGTTTATAGTAGTATTCGTATGTTACACTATTAATAATTGTAATGGTAATTACTGTACAATGTGCAGCACTGTAGTAACAGCAGCCATTTTGGTACTTGAGTTTTGCTTTTAATTTTGGTAATAGACATGTGCATTAGTTATTAGAATAGTTATTGCTGAGTAATGGGAATGCTAGCAAGGAAGGAAAGCAGAAAAGGTCTAATATACTACTGAGTTAAGTTCTTTAATCTCAAAAGATTTTATATACATCTTTAATTATGTTCCAGAGATATGGAAATGTGAAGTTAATAATTGAAGGACAAATAATATACCATGCCTTTTGTATACGAGAATATTTTGTGCTCAATGAAAGGCAAGTAATATATATTCCAAGGAGCAGTATGGTATCTGCAATAAAAGTCCTTGTATTGGAAATGTATTTGGATTTGCTCAATTAATATATTCCTATTGTTTGAGTGATTCTTCTAATGAAATTTTCTGAAATGCCTACTTCAGAAAATTGAAAGAAAGATGCATTAAGAAAATTGGAAAACATTCAATTATATTGTCCATGTGAGATCTTTAGCTATTGTATTTAAGGAATTTAAGGTAAAATTGATGCTTCAAAGGAAATTTTGATGTGGCTAAGTGAAACGGAACTTTCAGCTGAATGTTGTGTTCAATCTGTTTTATGAAGTATTTGATGTTATATCTCAGAATTGTGTTTAACTCTGAGTCAGAGAGTGAGTGATATATATTTTGAGCTCAAATTGTGCATTTCTTAGAATGACCATTTAATTATTTTTTTGTATGAATTAAGAAGTTAGAAATTAATTCACTACTTTTAATTCCATAGGTAATATGAAGTCAGATCTCTTTAGAGAGATAGTTTAATGTACAGAAGTTGTTTGTTCTATATATTTATATGCTTTACACTAAATAGTTAATTTTTTTTTTAAATATTTGAGCATCATTTTTTGAATATACACATGTTGATCCTTGAAATCAATGCACCATCATGAACATGAATCTGAAACATTCTAACAAAGTAAAATAAAATTATATAATATTATGTTATTATCTTGTTCCACGACTGACTTTAATAATTTTTAATAATAATAATAAGGTTTAGAATAAAAGTGGGGAATAATGTAATTGGAGCAATTATACTCTTTCAAATTATAACAAATTGGTGCAGTTGATTTACAGGATTGATCTACACTTCAGTCTCTATATATTGTATTAATTTATATTTATCAAAATCAAGTTTAATTTTTTTAAAAAAGCCATATATAGGTTATGCCAGTTTTGCTCTGCTTTATGAACAGATTGCTGCTGCTCGTCCTACTCTTGCTACTACGAATACAGCCATCAGCTGATTACATTCTGAGCTCTCAGTGATCTTCAACCTGAGCTGAAGATCACTGAAATGTCTAAGGTTATTTTCAATTACCTTGGACATTTTAGATGCCTCTGCTCAGAAATACACATCAAGAAAGTACAACAGTCTTTTCAGTTCTAAATCCCATCCTCAAGTTCAGCTTCTTCATGCCATAGTTAACCTGTCATCAAAAAGTCTTGGTCACAATTTTGCCATAGCACCAAAACAAGTACTGGTATTGGAACTTGTTTAATATTGGAAGCAAAATCCATAATATGGCTCTAGAAAGAGGTAACAAAATTAATCTTGATGTCGTCAACATTCTTTCTCAAGCTTCACCTTCCAAAAGTAATTATCATTGCCAACTCAGCATCCTTAAGAAGCTACAAAAAAAGGTAATAGTATATTCATTGCCAGAGCAGATAAGAGTAGCACCACAAGTAATCCTTAACACCAGTGATACAATAAAAAAATTATATCATTCTCAGAGATTGTTCTACCTATATTCCATTGAATTATGATCCCAGTAAATCTTAGATTAAAATATTAAAGTCTACTCAAAAAACAAAAAAAACCTTCAGTTGTTGTTCAATCCCAGATATACAATTTACCTAAAGTTCACAAACCCAATTCCTTCCTGGAGATCTATAATAAATGTTAATGATCCCCCCCCTTTGCCTATTATAAATTATCGTAATGATTAACGAAATCATCCAACCTCTGAGGGGGGGGGTGGCTACAGAATCTGCACTGTCTCTCAGAAACTGACCTAATCTGAATAAATATGGATGCATGAAACTTCCCAAAATATGGAAAATGTTAATCCTCCAAGATTCCACTTTATAACCAAGACTTCCATCAGACACCCAGGATGCCCCACCTAGTTGTCGCTAGGCTTCATTCTACGTTTCATTTAATTTTGTGTTGCAAGTTTATATTGTACATGCTAAAGATGTCTCTGTGACAGATGGAGTATTGGAAGAATTAAGTAGTATTTTTAATTCTTTTACAGTGTTATACTCTATTAAATTCCCATGAAGGTCTTTAAAGATTGTATGTGAAATTCACTGTCAGTGTGAGACCATCACTGTACTTATTAGAGGGACTGAAGTGACTTAATGTTCCATGCTTGATCCCTAGCACAAGTTTCCAGATTATTTAACCTTTAGCTAACCTGCAGAACCAAATGTAGGGTAGGTTTACAACATTTTGTGAATTGGATTCACATTAAAAAAGTTTTTCATTTGACATGTTGATTTTACCTTTATGTAATATTTTAGTATAAAGTTTATGTACTACATGCTATTTTCAATAGAAATTATATCTATTTTGTCTTGCATGCTCAGATGCAAAAAAAAAAAAAGAAATTCATTGTACTTTTTTTGAATAAAATTTGTCATTTCTTCTTGTTTTTCTTTAGTTACAGCACATAAGGATTCAGTTCCTGCAACCCAAGCAGAATTAGGACAAAGAAATCCTGTGTACAGTATTAGCGCTGCCCTAACCTATACAGCTCAATTAATATCAGTATCAGCTTTTTACTTGGATGTTCATATGCCAAAGAAATTATGCTATCAGTAAGTATGATTCATCTTCATTTGCTGGTATTGTATACTCAGGGAGTGTGGTGGTGCAGGATACTGTGATAGTCCAGCACTGCACAATATTTCACAACTAGTTTACTATCAACAGTTTTTTTTTCCAAGTTGAAAAATGTCTGAAATATTACAGCCAGAAAACATGAAATTCTAATAAATAATAATTTAATAGAATCAGTCATCTGAAAATTAAGAAATAGGAAATCATTTGGAACTTATGGCATTCATAATAAAATTCTAAAAGATGGAGGTTTAGAAATGACTGAAAACAGTTAGTGTGGAAATCTTTGAGAAAAGATAGATTCCCAATGAATGGAGAACGAATACTGCCAATGCCAATGTTTTAAAAGGCAACAAAATCTCAACCCCAAAATTGTTGAGTAACAAATCTTGAGGAATTGTGCCTACCTTAAAAATATGTACAGGAATTATCAAAGAAGAATTAAAAACAAGACTAAGTTATGATGATGAACTACAAGGATTCTGTATATGTTGATTATATTTGTTATAAAGCAATAACAGAAAAAGCAGAATTTCACAAACCAATATTTATTTATTTCATTGACTTAGAGAAGGTTTTTGACAGAATCAGATTGCACGATGTCCAGGAAGTATTAGCATTAAGAAAGATACCACTGTAAATCATTGACATGGTCAAAGATATACAGAAAATGAATATGTAATAAGATATCAGAATAAACACACACACACACACACACACACACACACACACACACACACACACACACACACACACACACACAGAAAATCCCTAAGGAAATGAATAAAAGTGATTCACAGAAGACTGAATGCTAAAGGACAATACCATTAAGTTTGATTTCAAAACTCTACTGTATATATTGTGATATTATCTCCCATTTACACCATATAATTTTAGCAATTTGAAAAGCTTTATTTTCAATAGAAATTATATCTATTTTGTCTTGGTACCTTGTTATATTCTATTTCTGGATTAGCTGGAGAATGTCATTTCTGACCCAGAAAAACCCATGAACAAAAGAAAAGATAGAAAGAACTTTCCACACATTGTAAGCAACTGTGACACATTAATAGTGGCAGTTAGCATAGAGATCAAAGGTACTACAATAAGTTTAGTTTAATCCTTTGTCAAAGTGTAAGCAAACAAAGTTTGCACTTGAAGTATCTTCAGGACCGAGGCAACTCGTGATAAAGGCGGACTAAGCCTTCGTCACTTGTCTTAGTATCTCCCATAATGCAAAGCACATCTCCTTGTGGACATGTGGTAAAGGTAGGCTAAGCTCACATCATCATAATACTATGCATTAATGGATGGGCTACTGCCCAGACTGAGTTGCCTCAGTCCTGAAGATACTTCACGTGCAAACTTTATTTGCTTACAATTTGATGAGGGATTAAACAAAATTGATTATAGTCTAACCAAGTGGGAAAAAACTTCCAACATCTTTCTCTAAATCCAGAGTAATTTAATAATAAAGTGAGACACCTTTTGACAATTTGTATAGGTAAATATGACTTCTCCATTGCTTCCACCTTGGTATCACCACCTCTGGGTCTGGCTCCCATTGACAAGACCTCAATAAAGGTCGAAACCAGTCTGGGTAGTGGCCCATCCATTAATGATAGCATTATACATGTCTGTAAGGAGATGTGTTTTGTATTATGGGAGATACTGAGACAAGTGATGAGAGCTTAGCCTACCTTTACCACAAGTTGCCTCAGTCCTGAAGATACTTCAGGCACAAACTTTGTTTGTTTACACTTTGATAAAGGATTCAACTAAATTTATTACAGTCTAACCAAGTGGGGAAAAACTTCCGACAAAGGTACTTGATCACACATAAGAATCTTGCATTCACTCATTGAGAACAAGGTCGACAACTACAACAACAATAATTAAAAGAAAAATACTGAAGTAGTTACAGTGGTTGAATCATTGACTGCAGAAAAATGAATGTTTAGTGTGGAAATCAAGTGCTCCTATTAGTCGCTGTAGAAACTAGGCACCGTATAGGAAATGTGTGACCCAAACGACAAATCCCAAAGCTTTCCATATCCACTTCACAAGTATATGTGGAAAACACTGCCTACTTTTCTTGGCAGAAAGCCATATTTCAACTCTCTCAAACACTACTCATTTGTTTTCCCAAATTGTTCACATTCTTACTGGAATACCAGATAATCCTAGCCACTCTCCAAACACCCCAGATCACTTCCTCACTAGTGACCCAAGTAAATTGCAAATGTTGTATGTCCTCTAGGTAATTCAGACCACCATTTAGTGCTTATCTCTTCTCCCATGGAACAATGCTAATGCAGCCACTCTCAATCAAGAGTTATCTGGCATTTAACAATGCTAAGTGGAATGACCTTCATATTTCCATGCCTCATTCCCTTTGCTGAACTGTTGGTTTTGGTCTTTTAATCAGTGATATGTTCAGTATGCACTGAAGTAAACCTTACTGGAAACCTATTTCCCATTTCCAAACTGCCATTTCCTATCTAAGCATTGGTTCTCTGAAAGATGCATTAAGGCTTCAAGTGAAGCAAGCATCACACAATTGGCTTTCATCAGGAACTCCATTTCCTTTACTGCTTATGTCAAAGCATCCACAAGAAAACTATCAACACATCCAAAATGATTTTGAAAGAACCAAAAGCAGGAAATCTATGTTTTTTTTCTGGTGGTATGCAGTACTGGCACCTCTTTTCTTTTTTTCACCTTTTTTTCTTTCTTTTTAAAAATTTGCGATTTATTGCCAGAAAAATGTATTATAAATATTCCGATAGATGGTACTGTGTTCACAAATTGAATTTTCAGTTTTGATTACTCATAGGTTAGTACGCAACCAGAAACAAGAAGTTGTGTTCACTTCCGATTGCTTCCAATATCAGTTTATCAGTTTTCTATTTACTTTGCAACAGGCAGGTGTTCACTGAGTTTTGAATTAATCTAAGTTAAATCAGTGCAATCATTGTTCAAAATGAGTAAAATAAGTAGTTTACTTTATACCAATGAGCAAAAAAAGGAAGGCTGAAGAAGCAGAAATTGTTGAATCTACTTGTGATCCTGTAAAACAGAAAACTAGCACCGAAAATGCACTTGGTGAAGAGGATCACGAAACCAAGACTGAAGATCCATGTGGTCAAAAGGAAGCAGATTCTGATAATGATTGTCCTGAATGCTGGACACTTCTGCAGTTCACAGTTTCCGTCAATATCTTCAAGAAAATAAAGTCCTGGACATACTACTTCCTCTAAAGCACACTTTGGGCACAATTACAATATCTTCCACTGAATGTGAAAGGGATTTCTCTCAGATGAATCGTATAGTAACTTCATCTAGGTCATCTCTGTTTGTACGGACAACTTCTGCACTGATGTTCATCAGGATAGTAGGACCTCCTCTCACTCACTTCAACCCTAGCAAATATGTGGACTCATGGCTGCTCTGAGGTCATCATTCTGCAGTTGATACCAAAAGCAAGATGCGATCTAGAGACGACGAGGGTATATCGGAGGATATGTTAAAAGTGTGGAAGTTGCTGTAATAACATCTTCATGATGAGTACCAGGACCTTTTTTCCCAGAAAAAAATGCACTGTTCATAACTTTTCCCAACACTCCTCCCATTCCTATTTCATCCAGATGGCTCTGTTTTGTCAGCAACCACAGGAAAACCTAATCTCTTGGTTTCATATTTCCTCAAATGCATACTTAACTTATCTTGGTAAATGTTCCCAACATTCAAAGTCTTCTCTGCCCTTTGTCAGAAATAGATCAGCAGTCTTGTCCAAATTAGACAGCAAAAAGTCTACTGGTCCTGATGGCATTTTTGTAGTTATCCTGAAGATCTGAACTCAGAGCTGATCCTATCTTATGTTGCCTTTTTATGCTATTTTATTCCATTGTTATCTACTTCACAGCATTGAAATTGATCTATATTCCCAAGAAGGGTGACAAATCTCTACCATAAAACTACTATCCAGTCTCTCACCTTGATCCTCTCCAGAGTCATGAAGAGAACTACAACATCCAACTCCTACACTACATTGAAAGTACTGAACTAATAAATGACTGCGAGTATGGATTTCTTGCTGCCAGTAGACAGGGGATCTGCTTATATATTGTCATCCACCTCTGGATAAATACCATGGAAAAAGTTAAATCTCAAGTAGTTGCATTTTTGATATTTCAGGCTTTTAATGAAGTTTGGGCATGAAGGGCTATTAAGTCCCCATCATTCGGTTTGTTCAAGTTGTGAAATGGATTGGCAGCTTTCTGACGGGATGCACATTACATGTGATGGTGGATGGCTCCTTATCTTCTAACTATGCAACTAATGCTGGGATTCCATAAGGTTTTGTTCTCTCATTCTACCTTTTCTCTTTTAATATGAATGACCTACTCCCCTTGACCATTCACTGAATACAGTTTTGCTGGTGACAGTACATTGCATTCCTCCTTTTCATTCGACAAACCTTTCACTCTGCAAATCACCACAACTTCCAGAGCATTAAATTGCTATTTCAAAGTCATTCTTCAGTGGATTTCAGATAACCTTGTCAGTTTCATTGCTAGCAAACTATAGTCCTCTTTATTGGGAAATAAGACAGAACAGTTTTCTTCCAGGATTACTGTTATTACAACTTTCATTATTACAACATTCAAATCTGTAGACAAGATTTCTTTTCTTGGAATTACTCTGACATTAAACCTCTCTTGACATAAATACATTACAACCATCTCCTCAGCATCCAAGAAACTAGGATTTTCTGTTGTTCAAGGCATCACTTTAGCTCTGAACAGCTATTAAGCTTATACAAATTACAAAGAAATCTGCCTAACTATTGATTATTGCTCTCACATTTGGGAAGAAACAATTCCTTCCATTTGCTATTAAATCCATTGAAGCACAATAGCTGCTGCCTAACACCCCTTTGCAGTTCAGGTCTCAACTCATAGAACAAGCTTCTCATTCATTCCTTTTGCTGCTGTATTTTGGAACAGTCTTCCCCTCTGTTATGTGTTTGTTTGAGGAATATACTACACAGGTCTTCACAAACATGAAGTTTCTCCTCTCCCAACTTTATATCCATCCACAGTACTAATGTATTATTATTTATATCAATATTCCATGGAGTCAAGACTCATCGCAGGAGACTCGCATTGTCCATTGACACATTACCTATCATACATCTTAAACTTATTCACTGTTGACTCGACAACCATGTTAGAAATAATTATTTTAATTTCCTGACGTTTTGACCTTCATATTAAGGTCATCATCTGGAGTATACACATGTATACAGAGACAAATTATATTACATTTCACACAGTATGCTAAAGAGACAATGATTTGATCACTTCTATTGGCCTGACCTCTAGTGAAATAAATAATTGAAATAAAATAACTACATCAAAGCTATATTCTATTTAAGATAACATCAGAGAATTTTTTTTCCACAGATAGTTTTATTACAGCAAAAATGATACTCTAATTAACATGAGAGTTGTTATATTAGATTTAAGATCCTGGATTACCTACAGTCCTATTTATAATTAACTCTTAGGAAGAAAGGCTATGTGGGTAGAATATGTGCCTTCCATATTCTTGGGATTTTTAGACTATTATTATTAAGATTAGGGTGGTTGATAAGAATTCACAGGTCTCCTTAAATTTATGTTCATACCACGTTTTGGTGTAACGTAAACATCAGGTGCTTTTCCAGTCAATTCTATGTAAAGTGTTCAGGGCATGATCAGAAAGGCCAGCTGTACCATAGTTATTAAATTTACTGTGTTTGTTTCTTTTTTCTGATAGGAATTGTGCATCCTGTTTCCCCTATATAGGGCAAATTACAGGTGCAATGAATATGGTATAGTCCAGGGTGGGCCAGCTGAGGAAGTGGATCCTTGGATGAGTTGAGTAAGTTCTTTAATTTTGCAGGAGAGGTGTCTATAAGGTTGTATTTCTGTAGTATTCTGTTTATTTTATCTGATATCCCTTTAATGTATGGAATGGTTACAGTTTTATTGTAGTGTAGTTTATTTTTGTATTTATGTGTGGTCTTGCGAATGTTGATGATATTTTGGCTGTAGCCATTTTTTAGGAAGGTATTGCTGATAACTTTTAATTTATCTTTAAGTGCTTGTTCGTTGGAGCAAATCTTCTCAAAACCCTGTTTTTTAGTGTGTTAATGAACCTAGCTTTTGTGTTGGGTGGTGATAGGAGTTTGTATGTATACAAGGTGTGCCTATTAACCTTTTATACACATAAACATACTTCATCATACTCTCTTCCTCTATCTATATACTGTTGCATATGAATTTTCCATTGTTGGAAGCAGTGCTGGAAGTCATCAGGTGTTATCTGCTTCAGTAGCACTGCTGTTTTCTCCTTTACCTCATCCACTGACTGAAAATGGGTGCCCTTCAATGCATATTTCAATTTTGGAAAAAGGTAAAAGTCGCATGGAGCTAAGTCCATTGAGTAAGGTGGATGGTCCAACACTGGAATCTCTTATCAGCCAGATACTGTTTTACAGACAGTGCACTGTGTGCTGGAGCGATGTCCTGATAGGGAATCCAAGCATTGCTCTTCCACAGATCGGGTCTCCTCTTCCTCACTCGTTCTCTCAGCTTGGCCAGAACCTCAAGGTAATAATGTCTGACCCTCTGGTACCCATTCAACGATTACCACACCATTGATATAAAAAAAAAATAATAAAAAAAAAACTGATCGGCATTGCCTTCAGTTTTGACTTGCTCATTCTTGCTTTTTTCATTCTTGGTGATGTGGGAGTTTTCCAGGGCATTGATTGTCTCTTTGTTTCTGGATCCCATTGGAAAATACACGTCTCATCACATGTGATGATCTTCTCCTGCAAATCTGGCTCTGCTGTCAGCCGTTTCATGATGTCAGTGCAAATTTGTTTCCAGACATCTTTCTGCTCTTGGCACAAGTTTTTGGGAACCATTTTTCACAGATTTTGTTCATGTTCAATTGCTCATGTAAAATTTGTCGTACAATCTCCTTATCAATGTGCACCATGTCCGTTATCATCCAAATGTTTAATCAGCGATCGTTGCAGACAATTTAATTAATTTTTGCATTAATTAAACTAAAAGGATTAAACTAAATTTATTATATTCTAACCAAGTGAAAAATAAACTTTCAACATCTTCCTCTAAATCCAGAGTAATTTATTAAAAAGGTGGCACACCAATTGGCAACTCTTAAAGGTAGAGATGACTTTGCTAATGCTTCTGACTGGTATCTCCACTTGGGCCTGGCTCCCACTGAAGAGACCTCAATAAAGGTCAAAACTAGTCTGAGTAGTGGCCCCCTTAATGCATAACATTAGACATATCCGCAAGGAGATGTGTTTTGCATTATGGGAGATACTGAGATAGGAGTGTTGGTAGCTTGCTCCACCTTTGCAAAGAGTCGCCCCGCTGTTGTACCACCTTACCCCAGTCCTGAAGATACTTTCAGGTGCAAACTTTGTTTGCTCACACTTGGATAAAGGATTAAATCTCCACTTGGGCCTGGCTCCCACTGAAGAGACCTCAATAAAGGTCAAAACTAGTCTGGGTAGTGGCCCTTCCCTTAATGCATAACATTAGACATATCCACAAGGAGATGTGTTTTGCATTATGGGAGATACTGAGATAGGAGTGTTGGTAGCTTGCTCCACCTTTGCAAGGAGTCGCCTGGTGTTGTACCACCTTACCCCAGACCTGAAGATACTTTCAGGTGCAAACTTTGTTTGCTCACACTTTGATAAAGGATTAAACTAAATTTATTATATTCTAACCAAGTGAAAAATAAACTTTCAACAAGAACCAAACCTTGGAGTCTCAGTGGCAAACCCTGAAGAAGACATTGATTCAGCTAGGGAGGTATGTGGTGAAGTTGTCTGAAAGGATAGAAAAATAAGAACACCATGGTGGACACCAGAAGTTATAGAAGTGGTCCTGGAAAAGAAAAAATCATATTAAAAGTTCCTATCAAGTAAGTCAACAGATACTATAAAAGAATACAGAGAAAAATGTAAGAGAGCTAAGCTATGTGTAAAAGTAGCTAAACAAGAGTCATGGGAAGACTTTGCTAAGAGTATGGAAAATAAATATTAAGAAGGTGGCAGAATGTTCTGTAGGCTGTGTATGTAAGTAGCTTAGAAATGGAGGAAAGAGTACTGTAAAAGGAATAAAAGATGATATGCTAGATGTCTGGAGTAATTATCTTGAAAGACCTATTAATTGAATGAAGCAAACAGAACCGTACTAGAAAATTTTCAAGAGGAATGCAAAGAGTAGTAAATATCAATACTTGTGGTAGAAAAAGCTGTCAAAAACTTGAAATGTGGAAAGGCAGCTGGAGTAGATGATATTTGACTAGAAATGCTTAGTATCAAGGTATAAAAGTTTTGCAGTGGCTATACTGCATAATTCAGAGGGCCTGGTCAGAAGGTCGAATTCCCAACAATTGGAGTAGAGCTCTCATACTACCCATCTATAAAAAAAAGGGAATAAAACTGAATGTGAGAATTACAGAAGAATTTCTTCTACTAAGCGTTTAAGGTAAGATTTATACAAGCATACTGAAAAGAGTTTGAAAATGATTGTGGAAGAGATATTTGAAGAACAACAAACTGGGCTCAGGCCATATAGATTGCCAAGAACAGATTTTCAATTCAAAACAAATAATTAAGAAATCGTGGTAACATAACAAGAATCTGTACTTTAGATTTGGTAAAGGCATATGACAAGGTGCCCAGAGAAAAGCTTTTCAAAACACTACAATCATATGGGTGAATAGATTATTATACAGAGCAATCCATAGTATATTTGAGTTGTCAGAGCAGTTAGAATTGAAGGAAACACAGGAAGATGGTTTGATGTGCAATCAGGGTAAGACAAGGATGCACATTATTTCGCATAATTGGAGATGTCAAACTTAGCTCCTTGCTTTATGCAGATGATGTTGTACTCCTAAACATTTGTAGTGCAAGTCTCCAGGATTCACTAACTAAACGGAATAACAACTATAAGAAATTTGGAATGAAAATCCACAAGAAAAAGACCAAAACTATGAAAATAGGCAGGAGCATAAAAAACTTCAGCTGCATTCTGAATGGAGATCCTATAGAACAAGTAAAATATTTCAGCTGTTTAAGCACAGTTTTTAGTGAAGATGGCAAGTTAGGTCTGGAAATATAGAATGGTTGGGAACCAGCTGAAAATTTTTTATAGAATATGAGAGAAAGTAGCCAAAACACCAACCTAACAGCATAATAGACAGTGTTAACCAGATTTAAGTTATGGATCTGAGAGCTGGGTTAAATATAAAGCACTAGAGACCACAAATATGAGGGTTCTGAGAAAAATTAGGAGCATGAACCGATGGCATCAATGGCAAAATCATATTAAAAAAAAAAGATACTTGACATTAATGTGTCAGCAAAGCTAATCTATGATGATATGGGAATATAATAGAATATTAAATACTTAAATAGAATGGGTGAAGAAAGGTTAGCAGAACAGGTGCCAAGATGGCAGGAAAGAGACCCAGAGGAAGACCAAGGTCTAGGTGGATTGATTCGGGCAGAAGTGCCTTCGAAGCAAGGAATATTAGATATGACAATATTGGATTGCTCACAAATAATAGATTGATTTGAAGGAAAATTGTTGATAGGAGATTAATAATAATGTAAACTTAATTATGTAGTGCAGTAATCTGAACATCCACCTTAGGGGTACATATCAGGAAATTAATAATGATGATAATAATAATTGTGTGTGTGTGTGTGTGTTAGATGCTCTCCAAAGACTCAAAATATTCCTCCTTTCTTGCTAGAATCTTTTGTGGGACTATAGGCACAAATATGTCTTAGAACCCAAATTTTCATTTTGACATTTTCTTGCATCTCTTATTGAAATATCTTGCCATTGGGAGGGGGGGGATTGTATTTAGTATTGGTTACTGTAGCTACTCTTTACTGTGATCACTATTGCCTGAATATTAAGCATCATGTTTTTGATTTTTGGAAGCATCAATTACGCTCTTACAAGAGTATGTGCTTATATAGAGTATATGCTTATTACTACTCGGTAGTGTAACAAAAGTCCATGCAGTTAGCCTAGTGGCTGTGTGTTTTGCAACCATATAGCTGGGGAAGGAGTGTCCCAGGTTCGATTCCCGTCGAAGACATGAGGAATTTGAGGATCACGGGCAGCAGGAAAAACCCTACTGCCCGTGCCCAAGACCAGCCATAGCCAAGTTAGCTGGTCTTGGGCACGGGCAGTAGGGTTTTTCCTGCCAGTTTGTCTGGCATTTTTCCTGCAAGCAGGAAAAAATGTTTTTCATCCTGCTTGCGGGATGAAAAACACACGGATCTACAGCCATAAATACCTCACCCCCCCAATGAGGGTGCTCAACTTGCCCCAATAGGGATAGGGGAGAAAAAGGGAGAAAACTCCATACAAATAAATAAGTGTAACAAAGTACAGATATACAACTTTTATAAAGTTTATGCATTCTTCCAAAAGATTATCTGTTATTTTGATTAATTTCTTCATTGCATGGAATTATTAATTTTCATCATCATCATCATCATCAAATTCCTGCCATGTACCCTCAAGGGGTGTACAGGATATGACAGTACTACATGAAAAAATTACATCATTACTAACTTCCTATCTACAATTTTCCTCCAAATCAGTCTGTTACTTGTCAAGACTCCAACATTATCAGATCTTATATTTCTATCATCTAAGGCACTTTGTACCGTATCAATCCACCTATATCTTGGTCTTCCTCTGGGTCGTTTTCTTGCCAACCTGGCAGAGAACACTTGTTTTGCTAATCTTTCCTCTCCCATTCTATTTAAGTGACCATACCATCTGAGATTAGCTCTGCTAACACATTCCTGGATGCTGACAATGTCAAGTTCTTTCCTAATATCCTCATTTTTAATATGATATTGCCATTGATGCCATCTGTTCACGCCTCTAATCTTTCTCAGGACACTCATATCTGCGGTCTCTAGTCTTTGGTCAAGTGTTTTACTTCTGACCCAGCTCTCAGATCCATAAGTTAAAATTGGTTTGAACACAGTCTTGTATACAGCTAATTTAGTGTTCCGACTAATTTCTTTCTTATTCCATATGAATTTATTCAATTGACTTCCCACGATACCAGCTTTGCTGATTCTGTTGTCTATTTCTATATTTAGTTTACCATCTTCAGTAAAAATTGTGCCTAAGTAGCTGAAATGTTTTACTTGTTCCACAGGTTCTCCATTCACAACACAGTTGACATTTTCAATGATTCTGCCTATTTTCATTGTCTTTGTCTTTTTATTGCTGACCTTCATACCATATCTATTACAACAGCTATTCAATTTAGTCAGAGAATCCTGGAGACTTGTAGCGGATTTATTTAGAAGTATAACATCATCTGCATAAAGCAAAGAGCTGACATTAACATCTCCAATTTTGATATCAGGTTTAATACCACATTCCTTCATAATGTGATCCATATAGATAATGAATAACAGAGGGGATAATGTACATCCTTGTCTCACACCAGATTTAACATTAAACCATCTTCCTGTACTTCCTTCAATTCTAACTGCTGACTCACAACTCAAATAAAGACTAAGTATTGCTTGATATAATGCCCCATTGATACCATATAACTGCAGCGTATTGAATAGCTTCTCTCTTGGCACCTTGTCATATGCCTTTTCCAAATCGACAAAACTTAAATACAGATCTTTGTTATATTCCCATGCTTTCTCGACTATTTGTCGTAAAGTGAAGATCTGATCCTGACAGCCTCTATTTGGCCTGAATCCAGCTTGTTCTTCACCAAGCTTTTCTTCCACAATTCTTCTCAACCGTTTCTCAAGTATACTTGCATAGATCTTGCCAGGAACACTCAGTAGGGAAATACCTCTGTAATTCTCACATTCAGTTTTATTTCCCTTTTTATATATGGGTACTATGAGAGCTCTACTCCAATCATCGGGAATTCGTCCCTCTGTCCAGGCTTTCTGAACTATGCAGTGCAGCCACTGTAACACTCTTATACCACCATACTTCAGCATTTCTGGTCGAATATCATCTACTCCTGCTGCCTTTCCACATTTCAAGCCTTTGATGGCTTTTTCTACTTCAAGTATGGATATGTATTCCTGACTGCATGCCTGGTCAGTGTTTTTTATCACTGTACTGTCATCACTGCTTGTTTCATTTAGCAGTTTTTCAAAGTAATTACTCCATACTTCAAGGATATCTTTTTCTCCTGTTTTCATTTCACCTTTATCATCTCTAATTCCTTTTACAGCACTCTTTCCTCCATTTCTAAGCTTCTTCAACAACCTCCAGAATATTTTGCCACCTTCTTGATATTTATTTTCTATATTCTTGCCAAAGTCCTCCCATGATTTTTGTTTAGCTAGTTTTACACACTGTTTAGCTTTCTTACATTTGTCTCTGTATTCTGTAAGAGTAAAAGCTGACTTATTTGCCAGGAACTTTTGATATGTGCTTTCTTCTTTTCCTTCACTGCCTCTTTAACTTCCTGTGTCCACCAGGGAGTTCTGATTTTTTTATCTTTGCACACAACCTCACCACATGCCTCTCTGGCAGAATCAATCAATGTTTCCTTCCGAGTTTGCCACTGAATCTCCAAGGTTTGATTCCTGTTCTCAAACTCTTTCATTTTCTTTTCAATAATATTCCTGTATTTTAGTCTACAGTTTACATCTGAGAGCTGCTCAACTTTTATTCGCTTTAAAACTTTCTTACATGTTATTCTTTTCAATATGAAATTCAATTTTATCCTGCTCAAGACTAAATAGTGATCACTTCCAATTTCAAATCCTCTGTACACTCTGGTGTCCTGCACCAGGGAGAAAACATCACTATCAACAATAACATAGTCAATGAGACTTTTCTTATTCCTAGCCTCTTCTCCCCATGTGAATTTGTGCACATTTTTATGTTGGAACATGGTGTTAGTAATAACCAGTCCATGTCCTGAGCAGAAATCCAACAGATATTTGCCATTATTATTAGCTTTGCTCTTTTCTCCAAATTTTCCCAAAATATTTTTGTATGTCTCACAATCATTTCCTACTCTACTATTTAGATCCCCAACAAGGACCAACTTTTCCTTTTTCATTGTGTCAGTTGCTTTTTCTAAAGCCTCAAAAAATTCCTCCACTTCTACCTTAGTAGAACCTTCTGTGGGACCATAGGCACAAATAAGTCTCATTGTCCAGTTCCCCATTCTCATATTTGCCCACATTACTCTACTTGAGACTGACTGCCATTCAAGAAGATTAGCCTCGTATTTTGTGTTGAATACTATGGCTACTCCTTCTTTTCCTTGATTGTTATTGCCTGAATATAACATTTTGTATTTATTGCTCAGAAAGATCTCACCAGTTTTGGTCTTTTTTGTTTCAGTCACCCCTATTATGTCGATCTGGTACTTATCTAATTCCTCAGCTAGCTCCATTTCTTTGCCATTCAGCCTTCTTACGTTGATAGTACCGATCTTTAACTCTGGTGATGTTGAGTTGGGGTTTGTTTTCAGATTTGTTCCAGTAGCTGACTTTTCGCTGTTCGCCCTGGTTCCCTGGCGAAAACAACGGGGGCCTTTTTTAACCGGGCGACGCCCCAGCCGGCATGAAATTTTGTCATGTTGTACCATCATTTTTTATTTTGGTTTAACCAATAAGAATACAATTTGGTCGGCTAAATCCCAAATTGCCAGCCCATCCTCGTTCGTTCAGTATCAAAGTAGATACCCAACAGGGTGCACCACGAGAAGGTGAGGATTGGACATTAGGTCAGAAGCCCTGGTCGGTTCTCCGCATTCCTTTAAAGGCTATGTGGAGGTCTCCTCTCAGTTATACAGCTTTGACCCTTACACATAAAATACCTGGAGCAGAGTATGTGGGGAAAAGAGGGCCGTGATGTTGGGCAGAAATATGCTCTGTAAGAGAATAATAGTATCATTGATAGGGACATTAGTGAAAATTTTTTACTTATGTTCTACAGTTGAATTTGCTGAGTTGTGGTTAAAAACTGGTTTTTAACTCTGGTTTCATCAGTTTTGACTATTTGTTTTTGCCTCAAACATTAATTGACACTATTGTAAAAACCAATTAGAAAAAGTTACTGTATTTAGTGATTTAAAATGAACCTGCGAGTCTTTTTTTCGCAGACCATGTGGAACCATATGGTCTGTGAATGTTTACAAATATAAAAGACCATATGGAAGTTTACAAGATTATGCAGGTATCATTAGCATGAACATTATTCAAGTTTAGTCTTTGAATTAAGTTCTATTACTGAATCGCAAAATTAGTAAAATGAAAATTCTTAAGTTTAAAGTCTTTTTGAGCTATATAATTTATGTATGTATATAAGCTGCATGGTATGAATTTATAATCAGCATTTTTAGTTCAAATGACTGACTTACTTACTTATTCTTATGTAATGGGTTATATGGTTCTATACTTTTTTGCCATTACATGGTAATGACAGAAAATGCCATAAAAAAAAACAATCTAAACTGAATTGAAGGCATATAACATCACTATAAGAAACATCATTGAAAAAGAAGTAAGCTAGTAGGTAAATTAGAGAAATACCATCTTATCATAATTGGCATTATGGAGACTAGAATCGCCAAACCATGAGATATTTCTAAATAATTATGTAAGATGCTTTATTAGATACTAGTGATTGGGGGGGGGGGAATAAAAAAAATAGGGAACAACTATAGCATTTAGCAAGCATGGAGGTAAACTATTTGAATGGTAGGTAATTTTGTGATGTGGGCAAATTTCAAAATGGAAAATTCGACATTGAGGCTTATTTGTATTTATGCTCCCACAGGAAGGTTCAAGTAGGCAAAAAACTTTGCAAAACTACGTCTATTTTTTCCTAACAAACACTCACTTCAGCCACTACTCATTTTATTTCTTCCACTTACATAATTGATTTTTTTTTTTTTTTTTACTGACCTCCATATCATGACAGTATTCATGACATGCATACTGTCCTGATCTGGTTAAGTATAGACCATAGATGTCTTGAAAGGTCAGAACCTTTTAGTCAGGTGCATCAGGAATAGTGATATGTAAGTTAGTGGTGTGTTGGCAGTAGAGCTTCAAGACTGATGCAATATCAATGGTTTCATGCAACATTTGCACAGCAGTTCTTCAAGTATGTTCTTTAGATTGCAGTCTCTCAGTAGATGTGTAGAAAATGTCTTCATGTATAGGTAAGTTATGGTTCTCAGTAATTTTATTCCAGAGGGTACCTAAAGCTATTTTCCTCTGTAATGGAGGAGGAGCATTATTACTAAGTGTTGGATGGAGGCCAGTAAGTTGGCATTGACATCATTGTTCCATTGATGAATTTCGTAGCTTGGTTGAGATGGACTTCATTCAGTGAGGTATGAGCACTTATTAAGCCCTGAAGAACAATATTCTGCCATGAAAACACTACCAGTACTGTTGTTTATAATGTACTAGCATCTGCACATCAAAAACCTCCTAATTTCTGCAAGATGTTATTGTAAGATTTTAATTTGCCAGAGGAGTCACTTTAAGAAACTTTGGGGTTTTAATGTATTTCACCATGCTGTTTCTAAAATACTTTTGGAGCATAGTTTAATTGGCTGTTATTTAAATAGAGCAGTGACTTCAGTTTTCTGCAGAGTTGGTGAGTGCTCCTGTTTAAAATAGTTGTCAAATTTTGATAAGTTTTCTCTGCAATTGAAAGGAGGTGTTCTGAGTTGTAATTGCAATATCATCTGCATACATAAATTTCTGTGACAGTGTTGGGATGTCATAATTATAGAGATTGAAACACAATAGGACTAACACAGATCCTTGTGGAAGATCATTCCTTAGCTTATGGAATTTACTTTTGGAGTTTAAAGCAAAGTATAAGCTAGTAGATGTTGGAGACTTGAACAGCAGAGTAGGAAATGAATCTAGACATATAGAAATGTTTTGGAAAAATTGAAAAAAAAAGATACATTGCGAATTGTACTTTCAAGTACCTGCTGGATTTCTGTTAGGACACAAGCTGACATGATAAGAATGGGTAATTCTATTGAAAATATTAATGTCGTGAACTTTTGTAAAGAATGCTTATTGAACAACTTCATGTATAAACTGTAGACTTAAATATACAAATATTATTGTGGAAAAGTGGAGATTGTGAAATCAAGAAACAAACCATAGAAACTCAGTGGTGAAATCAGAAATAAAAAATAAAAATAAAAACTGACTGGCTCACTCGTGAGGGCATGTGTTGTCTGTAGCGATAGAAAATATGAACTCCCTGATGGACCAAGGAGGTTGAAGAAATCATACGTTCCTAAGAAGGAAGTTGGCATGTACTCTTAAGGAATATAGAGCAATGAGACAGGATAGCTAAGTTGTTTGTAAATATAGCTAAACAAAAATCCTTGGGAAGATTTTGTGAAAAATATCCAAGATAAATATCATGGAATGACAAAATGCTTTGGAAGCTACTCAGAAATGGATAAAAGAGGAATATGAAAAGGTCACAGAAGTGATATAAAAAAATAAGCAATCTAGATATTCATGACTTATTTTTCACGGTATTAACAACACCACAAACACTTTTATCAACAAAGATGTTTTATTAACACTAATATTTCGCTGATTTTCAACTCGGCATCATCAGAGCACAACACACATGTAAACGCGACAGTGAGTTAGTGAAACAATATAATTGCAAAAGACAAAAGATCTAAAGTCCTATTTTTGGCACCCTCTAACGAGAAAAAAAAAAAAAAACAGGAGTTTTTCTTAGGATAACCGTCTCCCAAATTTTTGGCAAATTAATGCAACCATATTTGTTAAGGTTGGGAGAATTCTCCAAAGCCATTGCTGACTCAAAAAATAATCTTTCAGATCTATAACGACTCCTAAATAGCAAATTCGTTTTCCTCCATCTAATCCTGTGTGAAGGAGTGTCCAAAGCGTGGTCTGCCAGTCCCGACTTGCAATAGTAATAGTAGCGAATGTATCTTTCATGTTCTTCTAGGCGGATGTTCACTGATCTTCCTGTTTGCCCATAATAGGCCAAGTCACAGTCACATGGAACTTCATACACTCCTGGGTGTGCTAAAGGGTGAAGTTTATCCTTTGGCAAGCGGATCAGAGTTGCCAGCTTGACATGAGGTTTGAAGGTGGTGCGAAGGCCATGTTTCAACAATACTTTGGCTATCTTTTCCGATGTACCTCTGATATAGGGAATAGAAATGGTCATGTTGTATTCTTGTGTATTAGGGGAGGGCAGAGTAATGGGCCTATGTAGTATTTTATCTATTTTGTAGGGATTGTAGCCGTTGGCTAAGAACGTATGGCGCAGGTACTGGAGTTCAGTGGTCAGAGCTGTATCATTAGAACAAATGGCTCTGGCTCTGTGTGTAAGTGTTTTTAAAATGCCGTACTGTTGGACTGGGTGATGATGTGATTGTTTATGTAGGTATCTTCCTGTGTGTGTGTGTAGGCTTTCTGTAAATAGAGAAAGATAGTGATCCATCTGAAAGGTGGGTGACTAATGTGTCAAGAAATGGTAAACAGTTATTTGATTCTTTTTATGCTGTGAAGTGAATTTTGGGGTGTTGGCTGTTTAGGTAGGTGACAAAAGCATCCAAAGTGTCTTGTCCATGGGGCCAGATGGCAAATACATCATCTACATAGTGCAACCACACTTGTGGCTTGTATGTAGCTGTGGTAAGTACTTTGTTTACCAAGTGTTCCATGTAAAAATTTGCTAATGGGGGAGAGAGGGGGAACCCATAGCAGTACCATTAATCTGTTTGTAGAATTCCCCCCCCCCATGTAAAGTAACCTGCATTCATGGTAAATTGAAATAATTCAAAAATATCTGGGGGAAATTTAGACTTGATTAAATCAAGAGTGTCTATAAGTGGTACATTGGTAAATAGGGAGGTGACATCGAAACTAACCATTATGTCTGAATTTTTTAGGATTAGATTTTTAACCAGTGTTTTGAAATGGATTGAATTTTTTACAAAAGTAGAGGAGTTGCCAGTAAGAGGGGCAAGCGACTTAGCTAAATGCCGGGCCAGTTTATATGTGGGACTATCTATGCTATTCAACTATGGGGCGTAGGGGAATATTAGTTTTATTAGAGGAATATGGGTTATCCTAAGAAAAACTCCTGGATAACTGCTGTTTTTTTTTTTTTTTCGTTAGAGGGCGCCAAAAATAGGACTTTAGATCTTTCGTCTTTTGCAATTATATCGTTTCACTCACTCACTGTTGCGTTTACATGTGTGTTGTGCTCTGATGATGCTGAGTTGAAAATCAGCGAAATATTAGCGTTAATAAAACATCTTTGTTGATAAAAGTGTTTGTGGTGTTGTTAATACCATGAAAAATAAGTCATGAATAACCATCAATGCCTAAGCTTATCTTATCTTATCTGTTAGATTGAAGCAATCTAGATATCTGAATTAACTATTTTAAAAAATTATTAAATGAGAGATTTAATGAAATTAAATGAAAAGATTATTAAATGGGAGAAAATATTTATAAGAATGAAGTCAGTGGTGCGTATCAGTATTTAACACACACAAAACAGAAATTAGAATGTAGAAAGGTAGCAGTTAGACTAGATGATGATCAAACTGAGTTGCCAAAATATGGGGCATTAAAGATTTGTAGTAGTCATCACACTGCACCTTGTAGAAGGTTTGATCACAAACTGGAATTTTACATAAGAGATCTGATCATACCAGCTTATTATAATAATAATAAAAAATCAAAAGCGAGAATTTTAGTGGAATTTCCTTATTTCGTTCCAGAAAAAATTTATATAACCATACTTGAGGAAGGCTGGAAAAAATTGAAAGTAAAATGGGTGAAGAACTAGCTCAAGTTTACACGAAAGAGTTTGCCAAAACGATCTTTTCACTTTATGACAAATAGTTGAAAAATCATGGTAATTTAATAAGGATCTTGAAGAAGATAATGCTTTCTTGATCTCTCTCTCTCTCCAAAAAAAAAAAAAGTTACATTATCTAGATTAAAAACAAAATCAGAACACTAAAACTACTTGGTGCAAATGAGACCTCATGCAGAGCATTGTATACATTACTTAAAGTTGCTCATCAGCAATTAGAATTTGAAGCATGTGCAAGAAAGATGGTTAAATCAGTGTAAGACAAGCTGCAATAAGGAAAATGATAAGAATCCTGATATTCACATAAGTTTAGATCTTCACTCTGTGCTGATAGCATAATGTCTTAAACAAATATTCAAAAGTGTGTTGCCAAATCAAATTATTATACTGACAAATTTGACATGAAAGTCAGCAATAAAAATACATTGTAAAATAGGCAAGAAAGCAGAAAATGATAATTGCATTATCGATAGCAAACCGATAGAAAAAAGAAAGATTACACATTTTCATTATTTAGACACTAAATAGTTAAAATTAAAAATTTCTCATGGAAAGGCTTAGACATTGGTTATGCATTTTTTACTAAATAATTTAAGGAAATTACAACGTCAACTAGGATATACATTAAAATAAATTTTAACATACTTCAATATTTTGGCAAAGTCACGTTGCCATTTTCAAGAAACTTGAGAACAAGACACGTGCACGCAGGCACAACAAACAGTAAGTGAGGAAGAAGCGGGAAGCTATTATTTCTCCTAAAGTCCTGATGGTGCCCCCTAGCGGCAATGTTGGTATTCTTGAGCGATTGGGCTGAAGGTTTTCTGATGCAAGTTTCCCAAATTTGAGGCAGTCTCATGCAGCCTGCATGAGACTGCCTCAAATAATTTTATTAACTTGAATTGAAATCAAATTAAATTGGAAATTAATAACAAAATACATCACTTTTATGGTGGGAAGTATTTAAATAAATGCATATGGAAGATGGAACCCAAATACTAAATTATGGTATACATGATAGCATTCAAACTAATTTTAATGTGGATGTAGAAAAACTGAAAGACCCAAACATAAATAAAAGTGCCAAGACACAGCTTAACCTGCGATTACAACAGATTAACATAGAAGAACATAAAAGTGTGGAATCTCTTTGGAATAGCTTAAAGAATGCCATCGTAACAACAAGTATTGAAGAAGTAGGTTATGTGAATAATATAAAACAACAGGAATGGATGACAGATGAGATTCTTTCTCTTATTGATACAAGAAGAATGTACAAAAACAAAGACCTTGCCAGGTATACAGAAACACATAACATCATCAAGAAAAAAATAAAAGAAGCCAAGGAAAATTGGATGAAAAATTTATGTACTGAAATTGAACTGCTTCAGAAGAAACATGATAATTTCAATCTGTATAAGAAAATCAACGAAATTTCTGGAAAACAGGAAAAAGCAAATAGTGTCTCTAAGAGATGAAAATGGAAAAATAGTTCTAGAAGAAGAGAATAAAGCACAGATTTGGATAAAATATGTAACAGAACTTTTCAATGATACTAGAAAGAAGCCTATAAATATAAAAGATAACATTCAAGGACCAGCAATCATGAAATGCGAAATAGAGAATGCTATACGAACAAGTAAAACAGGAAAAGCCAGTGGACCAGATGGTGTGCAAACAGAATTTTTAAAATTAATAGAACCAGATAACATCAAACTTCTTGAAAAACTATTTAATAAAATATATGAAAGTGATGAATTTCCATCAGATTGGCTCACATCTACATTTATCACTGTCCCAAAGAAACCCAAAGCGAATTCCTGTGGTGACTTCCGACTTATTAGTCTAATGAGCCAAACATTAAAAATATTTTTGAAAGTAATTCAGAATCGTATTTATAGAAAAAGTGAAGAAACTCTAAGTGAAACACAATTCGGCTTTCGGAATGGTTTTGGTACTAGAGAGGCCCTTTTCTGTACCCAAATATTGATACAAAAATGCATAGAAAAATAGAAATCTGTCTTTGTGTTTCATAGATTTTGAAAAAGCATTCGAAAAAGTCAGACACACTAACTTAATAGAAGTCCTTCAACAAATAAGGCTAGACGAACAAGACATAAGACTAATAACAAATCTGTATTGGAATCAGTCAGCTACCATTCAATTAGACAACATTACCACCAGTGATATTAACATCAAAAGAGGAGTGAGACAAGGATGTGTGCTCTCACCACTCCTGTTCAACATATATGCAGAGGTAATCTTTAAAAAAGCATTGGAAGAATGTTCAGAGGGAATCGCAATAAATGGAAAGATTGTTAACAACCTTCGATATGCAGATGACACCGTGCTAATTGCAGATAATATTATGGATCTCCAAAAACTCATTGACAGTTGACAGAATATACATAGAAAGCCAAAGAATGGGAATAAATATAAACATCAACAAGACAAAATACATGATCATCAGCAAACATCCAGCCTCATCAATGAAACTGACACTCAATGGGAAAAATATTGATCAAGTGTCAAGATATAAATATCTTGGTTGCTGGCTTAATGAACGGTGGGATCCAGAAATAGATATAAAGACAAGGATTGAAGTTGCACGGCAGTTCTTCATGAAAATGAGAACACTATTCTGCAATAAAGACCTAAACATGGAAGTCAGATGCCGAATGCTGAAATGCTATGTGTGATCTATTCTGCTCTATGGAGTTGAAACATGGACATTGAAGGCGACAACCATCAAGAAAATCGAAGCCTTTGAGATGTGGCTATACAGAAGAATGCTAAAGATATCATGGACAGAAAAAATTACCAATGAAGATGTCTTAAAATCCATTGGCAAAGCTAAACATCTTGTACAAATAATCAAGAAATGAAAAACATCATATCTTGGCCACATTATGAGAAACAGCAAATACCAACTTCTACAAACTATTTTGATAGGAAGAATTGGTGGCAAAGGAACTAAAGGAAGAAAAAGAATATCATGGTTTGACAACATCAAGACGTGGACAGGACAGAGCAGTGCACAACTGCTCAGATTAGCACAAGAGCGCAGTTTGTTCACCAAGATGGTCGCTGACCTTCGATAGAAGATAGCACAATAAGAAGAATGTGGATTGAGTGTTGTGTTAAAATATTTGAGTAAAGATTGGAGATGCACATGAGGTTTTCTGAAGAAAATCAGGAGAGTGAGCAGATGGCATTATTTGTAAAATTATATTAAAAATGAAGATATTAGAAAACAACTTGATATCATTAATATTCAAGGATGTGTAAACAGAGCTGATCTAAGGTGATATCACTTATACAGAAGAGATGAAAAAATTAGAAATACAAGTTTTCAAAGATAAAATGGTCAGAAAAGAAAGTCAGAGGAAGACTAAGATTATGGATGTGTTGGTTGAGTTAGATATGCTTAGATGATTGAAATGTTAGAGCTGATCAAATTAGAGCACCGATAAATGCTACTCCAATTTTGAAAAAAGTTGTCGATCTTTTCCTGCTCATGAAATATTGTTATGTTACTGTCATAATACATGGGGCACTTCATGAGAATATACACCAGAAAGTGATATTGGTGACTATTTGAATTGTGGGTAAGTTGTGCAAACTGTGTGTGGTTGTGTAAATATTTATGATTTTTATTATTTGCATCTTGGCAATACTTGTTTGCCTGTCTCTTGATTGGTTGCTCATTATAATTAGGGATAGTCTTGGACCAGCTATCTCTGATTGGCTACTGGTGGAGATTGAACTGCCCACTAAGTCTCCAAAAGCTGAATAGATTACAAGGCCTTTCCCACTCCCTATAAGAGAATGAAAGGTATTAGCTGAACTGATAGCATCTTTTCTCTAGTTTATCAATTAAAATAACCACCATGCATTAATTTGTAAGTATTTTATGCTTTGAAATTCTATTGTACAGTATAACTTGCACATTTAGTTATACTGTACAGTATAACTAAATTTCTGAGAAATTTAGTTAATATTCTATTAACTTGTATAGCCTAACTTTGTTTAATTTTATCACATTATTCATACTTACTAGTTTAATCTTTTTTAATGTATCTGCTTATTATATTTAATTTCAAAGCATTGAAAATAAAAAATATAAAAACTATTTTTCAGGGATTTCTGTGCTCGTGAACTGACTGAACAACAGTTCTTGCACAATGTTGCCAAGCTCAATGCCAATATTATCCACTTGTGCCTCTCTCAAAATGTGGACCCAAAAATCATCCGGCCACAATATTCCATTCCTAATTTACTTTTACTTTTGAATCCTGCAACAAGTGATTTAGGAAGGTAAGGAAGTTTATTGATAATTAAATAGAAAGTAATGAAGATGTGGAAAAAAGTCTAATATAAAATATTTTGAAAGTACTTGTTCACAGAATATATGGCATCTCTTTCCTTTAGAATAGTTAAATAACTGAATTTATGGTCACAAATTATTAATATTAAGAGAGACCTCCAGGTAATTCCTTCTTAGCAGCCTTCATTCTCAGCTTCCAAGGATACCCTCTCGTCCTTTCCCCACCCTCCATAAATTGAAAAATTTCATCAATTGAAATCCTGTATGACCCTTTCAGAAATTTGTAAGTCTCCATCATATCTCCCCTCTTTCTCCTGTTTGCTAGTGTCTGCAGTCTACAAATTCTCAATCTATCTTCATAATCATTATTCCACAATCCTGATATCATTTTTAACACTCTCCTTTGTACTCTTTCTAATATATCAGGATCACAATGGAAACCCGGAGACCAGACCTGCTCACAATAGTCCAAGTGAGGCCTTGTAAAGAGGCAAAATAACATCTTTATCTTTACATGTGAATGTTCGCTTCAGCATTACAATTATCTTTCAAGTTGTATTTGCAATCTTTGCCACATGGCCCCTGAACTTCAACTTAACTTCTTATCTATTAACACTCCAAGATTCCTGCCCTCATCAGTTTCTTCTAGCCTAATCCCACCAATATAATACGACATTGGATATCTTATCACGCTGAAGTGAATGACTTTACATTTACTGATATCGAACTGACACCCATTTTCCCATTCCCACAATTCCAGCCTATTCAAATCATTCTGCAAGTACTGCATATCAGCAGCATTTCTGATTACCCTACCTATCTTTGCATCATCAGCAAATAACTGTATGTCACTTGTCAAATCCTTCCCAATATCATTAATGTACAGATTGAATAATAATGCACCAAGAACTGATCCTTGAGACAAACCTTGAATCTTGCCGATTCACATCCCCTATATACCACTTTTTGATATCTGTGATATTATATCTCTCTAATTTTCAGACATTCAGTTTTGTTTCTCTTTTTATAGTGGGAACTTGTAGAGCAGTTCCAGTCATCTGGAATTTGACTTTCTTACCATGCCTTCTGAATTATTCAGTGCAGCCACTATAAAACTTATATCTTCATATTTGAGCATTTCTGGTTGAATATCATCTACTCTAACCACCTTTCCAAATTTCAGGTTTCTGATAGATTTTTCTACCCAATATAGATATATGTACTCTGATTGCATTCTTCTTGCTTATTTCCTACCACTGTTCTGTCTCTGTTTGTTTCATTTAACAATTTTTTTCCAAATAATTATGCCAAACAGAATATCTTTATCCTCATTTTGTCATCTTTTTCATCCTCATTCCTTTTGCAGTATTTTTTCCTCTATTTTAACTTTTTTTTTCAATAGCCTCCAGAACATTTTGCCATCTTCTGATATATATATATATATCTTCTGTGTACCAAATCTTCCCATGACTTGTTTATCAACTTTACTTTTATACATAACTTGTAATTTTTCTCTGTATTTCTCAAGTCATATACTAACTTATTTGTAGGAACTTTCAGTACACTTTCTTCTTTTCGAAGAATCCTTTTTTTTTTTTTAACTTATGTCCTTCATGAAGTTCAGAAAGGAAATATCTGAATCAGTTGATGTAGGCTGAATCTGAATCAGTTGATGTTTTCTGCAGACACTTTCAATGAGTCTTTATGATTTAGTTCTTGTTTTCAATTTCATTTTTTTTCCAGTTTTTATTTTTTATTTAAAAAGTGAAAGGAATTATTTTTTAATATTTGTATATTTGAGCCTACTGTTTATACATAAACTCTACTCCTTAGTTTAATATTAGCATTCATCATCAGTATGTAAAATGATTGCAGCTTCAAAGAATTGTTTGTAATTTGAACAGGTGCAAATTTTTCTTTCTAAAGAATAAAGCATCCTTTTTCAAAGCAACTTTGTATTAAATTTTAAAAAATCTTCAGTTGTAAAAAGTGTGCTTACAGCTGTTCATTTAATATATGCTTTGAAATCTCAATAATATCACACTTAATAGAATTAGAGATTGGGGAAATCTTTATTGTTTGTAATGACTGCCTTTGTTTCTTGTTGGTGCTTTTGTGGATTATGCAGTCTTTTGTAATTATAAAATTTGAAATTTTACAGGAATACATATATATTTCATATTAAAAAAAAGGGGATTTTTTATGACTTGAAATACAATGATGATATTTTTATGATTTTCTGTGCCAGTGAGATCAAAAATAAATTTTTGCACAAATTCTACTGAAAAAATTTGAAATTAGCATTCCATAAATATAGAGAAAATTTTTAAATATACTGGGTGGGGGGGGGGGGGGGTGGGGGGGGGGGGGGGTGGGGGGGGGGGGGGGTGGGGGGGGGGGGGGGTGGGGGGGGGGGGGGGTGGGGGGGGGGGGGGGTGGGGGGGGGGGGGGGTGGGGGGGGGGGGGGGTGGGGGGGGGGGGGGGTGGGGGGGGGGGGGGGTGGGGGGGGGGGGGGGTGGGGGGGGGGGGGGGTGGGGGGGGGGGGGGGTGGGGGGGGGGGGGGGTGGGGGGGGGGGGGGGTGGGGGGGGGGGGGGGTGGGGGGGGGGGGGGGTGGGGGGGGGGGGGGGTGGGGGGGGGGGGGGGTGGGGGGGGGGGGGGGTGGGGGGGGGGGGGGGTGGGGGGGGGGGGGGGTGGGGGGGGGGGGGGGTGGGGGGGGGGGGGGGTGGGGGGGGGGGGGGGTGGGGGGGGGGGGGGGTGGGGGGGGGGGGGGGTGGGGGGGGGGGGGGGTGGGGGGGGGGGGGGGTGGGGGGGGGGGGGGGTGGGGGGGGGGGGGGGTGGAGAAAACACACACATGGAGAAAACTGTAATTATTTACAGTTAGAAAACTAACTGTAAATAATTACAGTTAGTAATTATTATCTATAGATAATAATTACTAACTAAATTTATTTTGAAATAAATTACTATGCCAATAATAATAATAATAATAATAATGTGTAACTTAATAATATTTTGCCTTGGTCACCAAGGTATCTTCATGGGCACAGAGAAATGCAGCTAAGCCATGCATGCAGGCAGACTAGCAAGAAGACAAACACAGACTGAGTATGAAAGGCAGGATCTAAAAACATTTGCATCGCTGCCCTCTATAGCCGAATGTCTCAAAATGTAGTTTAGATTTTTGTGTTTTTAGAGTATTAGTGTATTTATAACAATTTTGTTGTGATATTTTCAGCATGTCACCAATGCAATGAACAATGGCAGCAAAGACCATGTTGTCTGGCAATTTGCGGAATATTATTCAGTGCAGTGTATGTGAAATGTATGTATGCATTGAGAAAATTAAAAAATATGTGGAAGGAAGTTGAAACTGGAGAGAGAGAGAGAATATGCATTAAATGTTTTAAAAGTGAGTGTCTGTTAGGTGATGAGAACGCAACAAATACTGATGATAAGATGGAAAATAATGTTAATAATATCGAATGTGTGGTTTTGGAAATAGATGAGAACGAAATGGATATCAATAAAAAAAATAGTGCACTTAAATTTCGCACTTTATCCTTCATAGGACAAAGCGCAAAATTGAAAAAACTGCAGAAGTAGCAAGAGTTAAGCAGGGCTGAAAAAAGAAAGAAGCAGGTGATCCCAAAGAATAATAAAGCCTGACCGAACAAACAAGAAAAACAAGTAAAGGAGAAAATTCTGTATGGAGACTCAATCAGGGGAGTACTTAATGAAAGTATTTCAAAATTGTGTTTTCCAGGTGCAGAAATTCACGATATTAGCCACGCCATCTGGATACACAAAAGATAAGTCGAAGGAAATGATTGTCTTGGTTGGTACCAATGACCATCCTTTTAAGGTTGGTCATTGGTACCAACCTTAAAAGTTGGTTCTTTCTTTTAAGGTAACACAGTGATCAGCATTCATATTTACGAATTTAGGGACACAAAACACACGTTGAAATGATTATTTTACTAATTATTAATAAAATAACACGACATTTCGATCCCTGTATTGAGGTCATCATCATCAGGATGCATGTGTATAGGGAACCAAGCTGCATGCTCTTGCGCTCTATACTTGTAAATTAAATCTACACAGCTAATTAATATTTTTCTTAGCCTGACCTCTAGCTATAATTAAATAAAATAAAATTAATTGAATTAATTAAACTGAATTAAATCCATTAACACATGGCCGGAAGAAACAACAAAAAACTAATACCTCATTATGCTCGTGAGTGCAGAATTTATGGCCTGCCAAAAATACACGAAACAGACACACCACTACATCCGATTGTTGAAGGAATCGACAGCCCAAATTACCACTTAGCCAAAAAATTAGCGGCCACGTTCAAGGAATCGGTAGGTTGGTCCCCCTCCTACATAATAAATACACATTTCATAAACAAAATTAAAAATATTACACTCGACAACTAAGATTTATTAGTCAGCTTTGACGTAACTTCCCTTTTCACCAATATCCCGATCAATGATACTATCTTACTCCTACAGAACATATTTTCACATGACATCATGGCCCTCTTTGCCCACTTACTCCGCTCCGGATATTTTGTGTGGCAAAACAATTTTTACCTTCAAAAAGAGGGTACAGCATGGGCTCACCACTCCCCCCCCCCAATTGCTAACTTTTATATCGAAGATGTTGACAACTCTCTTCCGTTCCTAGATATGCTCGTCGCACATCTTTCCTCAGGCTGTCTGGCCTTCTCAGTCTACCACAAACCTACACACACACACACACACACACACACACACAGGCCAGTACATACACAAAAATTCTTATCACCATCCAACACAAAAACTAGGTGTCATAAACACCCTCAAACACAGAGCTCAAACTATTTGAAGAAACTCTAAACCAGGAATACAAGATCATCAACCATACATTTATAAAAAATGGATACAATAAAAAAACTATTCACGAGATCCTCCACAGAGATACTAGTAAAAATGAAAAAGATTTCAAGAATGCTATTGCGAGGCATTTCCAAAAAAATAGACAGAACACTACACAAATACAACCTCAAAACCACCTTTAAACCCTTGACAAAATTAAGACACCTACTCAGTTCTTCCAAAGATCCTCTTCCAAACCTAGCCCACCCAAGGGTATACAAAATACAAATCACATGCAACCTACCATACATAGGGGAAACAGGGTGAACCATCCCAGTTAGCAAGGATGAACACAAACGACACATCAAATACCTCCATTTTGAAAAAACCGCTTTTCTGACTAAGCACTCCAAACATACCACAGAATTAATTGGAAAAATACCAAGTCCCTACACCGCACCAAAACCTGGTTCGAGAGGAAATTCAAAGAAACATTTGAAATGCTCAAACATAACCAAAATCTGAACAAAAATGATGGCCTAACCATTCCAAGAATGTGGAGGACCCATCTACAACCTTTATAGCAACCAGAACAAGCCAAAGAAATATCCCAATACAAGAAGACTTGAAGTGTTTTTTTTTTTTTTTTTCCACTTAACATTCCATAGCAACTTGAACTGTACAAGTCCTGAAGAAAATCATAGTATAATTATATAACAATCTGAACTGTACAAATCCAGAAGAGGACTTTAGCAGAGTTTATTCATTCATTTCATCAGTTGCATTAGTCTTGGGACTGGTAGCTCAACAGCAGTTCCCTCCATTCTGCTCTGTCATTGCCAGAGTTTATTGTAGTTCTTTATTTATTTTATTTATTAATTTTTTTTCTTATTTAATTTAATTTAATTTTTTTTATTTTTTTGACTTTTATTTTATTTTATTTAATTATCGCTAGAGGTCAGGCTAAGAAAAAGATTAATTAACAGCTTAGATTTAATTTACCAGTATAGAGTGCAAAAGCATGTAGCTTGGTTCCCTATACACATGTATCCTTCTGATGATGACCTCAATACAGGGGTTGAAACGTCAAGTGTTATTTTATTAATAATTAGTAAAATAATCATTTCAACATGTGTGTTTTGTGTCCCTAAATTCCTAAATATGAATTAGGAGGAGGAGGGTATTGATAGCCAATGAGTCTATACATAGATTGTGCAAAAGAAATGATATAGAATTTGTGGATCTGTGGTCTCTGTTTGATGGAAAGAAGGATTTGTACAATGAGGATGGACTACATCTGAAAGTTTTTTGTGTTAGATGTCTAGAGAGAACTTTGTTCACCGAGCTTGCTGACGTGCAAATTCAGGGAAACTTAAGCAAATAGAGTGGAAGCAAGTGAGTTTGTGTGAAGGCAACCATGAAGGGAGCGAGTGCAAGAATGACCTAGTGAGGAATCTAGTCTCTCAAGCAAAAATATTGAATAGGTTAGTAGTCAATTCAGAAAGTAATGGTGGGTGGAGGAATAAAGGAATGTTGCCATTTTTATATACTAATACTAGAAGTATCAGGAAAAAAGACATGTTTTTGGTGATTAGTGCAACCTTGCCAAAAGTTATAGGCATTAGTGAGACTTGGCTAATAGCAGATGATGTAGTTCAGGGATTGAATGTGAAGGGTTTTGTATTTTCAGGGAAGATAGGTTGGGGGGGGGGGGAGTACTGTTGATGATAGCAGATGAATTGCAGCCAAAAAGAAAAGGAGACAAGCAGGAGGGTGGTTGCTCATTTGAAGCATTGTGGTGTGAGATTGAGACCAGTATGACAAAATATACACTTGGTTGTTGCTATAGGCTAGGGAATTCCACAGATGATCTGGAAGACGTGCATCGCCAAATTAGTACAATAAGTATATGCCGAGTGATTATTATGGTGTGATTATTACTCAATTATATATGTATTATTATGTATAATGATCACTCGATTATTATACACAATAATCGAGTGATTATTATGTATAAATTCTATCTCCTTTCTGCCATGTGATCTTAAGAAAGATCACATGGCAGAAAGGAAATAGAATTTATACACCTGCTGAGGGATAATTACTTAAGACAGCATGTGATAGAGGGGACTAGGGGCAGGAGAGTATTGGAGCTGGTCATAGGATCAGAAGAGCTATCCATAACCAAGGTGACAACATTGCCTCCAATTGGTGAAAGTGACCGTGTGGCCTTGACTTGGGAGATTGTAAAACATGAGGAATATTGTAATTAGAAGAGGTAAATATTGGCATAGTAATTTATGAGCCAAATAAATTTAGTTAGTAGTTATTATCTCTAGATGTGTTTTTTCCATTAAACTTCAACATGAAATGAGCTGCACACACACATGCACATATATACACCAAATTCTCCATTTATATGGTAGATTGGTTTCAGAAAACATCAAGTAAAAAAGAATACAGTGCATATAAAAAAATAGAAGAATGGTTCCAGATGTGAAAACCCGATACGAACAATAAGTTATTTTTAAACAAAACGTATGAAAATCATTGAATAAAACTATTTATTCAATGAAAAGAAAAGAAAGATATAAAAATTTTATAAATACTTTATTTTATTTTATAAATAATTATTATAATATTTTTATAAAAATATTATAACAATTATAAAAAGAAAGAAAATATATAAAATAAAAGAAGAATTTTTAACAAGTTATGACAATCCAAGTTGGTTAGTTGCATGCATTGCAACTCTGTTTAATTTTAATGGAATATTTTTTATTTTAAATACTTATTCAGAGTATATACATATGTATCTCTCATAAAGAAAATAGTGTGTCACTAATAAAACAAATTCGAAAAGGCCCAAATACACCTGCGCATATGGTTATTATTAGTTAACTTTTATTCACTGTTACTTTCTGAAGAGTAGCCACATTATTTTGTGTGAAACCGGAATTAAATCACTTCCATCACTTGTGAAATACTTTGGCCATCCTGCTCATACGGCAATGGCAAAACGTTTTCTTCAGTAAAAAGAACTAAATTAGCACTAATTTCCAATAATTCTGAAGGTTTTGTTTTTTTACCACGAACTCTGTAATTAATTGTTGAGACCCTGTTTGACTGGACCTTTGTATAATTCTTCATATCGCACCATACATGACTTCAGTTCATGTTTAAACTGTTCAGCTCATTCAGTATTTGGATCATGTGTAAGATAATGACTTTGCAATTTACTAGCCATTTGAAGCCCTTCTTTAATTAATCCTGCAGGGAGTGGAATTTCTTCAACATCATCACTTTTTTCATCGAGATTTTCAAAGACAGCTTCTATTATTTTGTCATCACTAACAGCCTTGTAGACCACCAATTCTTCAATATCTGCAGACGAAAAATCATCAAATACTTCTCTACCAACTGCATGTGTTATCTGATGATATTGGGATATTCAGTTGTATGCAAAGATAAGGGTTTTTCTTTTCACACATTCTGGCCAAGTAGATTTTCAGCATGCATTTAAAGTTGATGGTTTCAATTCTGATAATGCCAATTTAGCAAGTTTGATGCAATACAAAATGAAAAATTTCTTCTACACATCAATAACTGTTCAGTAAATTATCCTTATCTAGTTTATCCAAAATGTATTGGAATGTTCTTCTTATCTAGTAAGTTTAGAATGTAGTGATCACATCCTGGTTGTACAAGTATTATTGAGGATGTTGTCATAGGTGGCAGAAAACAAAATTCCACATTCGGGTGTTCTAAAACAGGATGGCCAGGTGCATTGTCTGTAATCAATAAAGTCCAGATTTTTTTTCCATCAAATAGCGTTTAACTTCTGGAACAAAACATCGATGGAACCATTCATTAAAAATTTCTTTTGTAACCCAACCTTTTTTGTTTGCTTTCCAGTGCACTGGTAACATGTTAAAATCCACATCTTTCATTGCACACAGTCTTAGGGATCGATTAATGAGTAATGGTTTTAATATACGATCTCCTGAAGCATTGCTGCAAAATAATAGTCACACGATTCTTAGCTGCTTTATAGCCACCAACACTTTTTTTGTGATTTTGCTATATAAGTTCTACTTGGCTTCTTTTTTTTTTTTTTTTTCAAAAAAAGGCTGGTCTCATCTGCGTTCCAAACTTGATCAGAAGCGTAGCCACCATTTTCAATAATTTTAAACAGTTTTGAAAGAAATTCTCTAGCTGCCGACTCATCTGCAGATCTGGCTTCTCCTTTTTTTACATTATGAAGCCCATATCTTTTGAGAAATTTTGTAAGCCAACCTGTGCTCGCAAAAAAATCACAATTGTTGTTTGATGTTGTTGGCTCCTTTTCCTGAATCTGTTTGTACAACCATAATGCTTTCTGTTTGATGACATTTCTGTCTGAAGGTATTCCTTTTTGTGAGCAATCTTCTATCCACATCACTAGGGCCTTTTCCATCTTCACTTTTATAATTTTCTGATGGCCTCTTCATTTTTCTTAATTGTTCTCATGGTAGCTTCGTTCAATCCAAAATATTTCTCTAAGGATGCTAAGGATGTTGAACCTTCCCCAGCTGCTAAAAGATCTAAAATTTGGATCTTAGTTTTTAAAGAAACAGTTTTTCTTTCTTTTCTTTTTAACTGAATTATCTGACATCGTGATTAATGGGGTGTTATGTAAATATCTGAAAATAATCAATAATTAATTTTACTAATTTGATATTATGTGTACAAAATTTAATACATACATACCTGTATAACTCTATTGCACGAACAAAACTTTCATGAACAAAACATGTAAATATTTCAAATTGTAAACAAGAAATGATTGTTTAACAAACAGCTTGACTCTTTCCAAGCAGCTTTATATAGGCAGGCCTCCCGTAATGGAATAACTTAACTTCAAGGAACCAGCATAGCGCCTTCTGCTTCGAACCAACGGCAAGTGAATATAATGGATCATTGGATGGCTTAACTTCAGGGAATCGTAATTACAAAAACTGATTTTTTGTTGTCGTCAAGTATAAGTATTGCGTTAGTACAAGTTTAGGCCACTTTGCCTGTCGCTATTGTGCAGTTGAAAGGCGACATTTCGCATAACCTTTCAGTGAATTTTCGTTTGGCCTACTTCAGTTGTGTTTGTGTAACATATTTTTAGAAATGGAAGGAAATAACATACATTACTGGCATATTTTGCTTTTTTTATTTCAAAAAAGGCAAACGAGCTGCGGAGGCCCATAAAAAAATATGCAGCGTATATATATGAGGATGGTGCTTTAACAGAACGCATATGCCAAAAGTGGTTTGCCAAATTCCTTCTGGAGATTTCGACGTCAGTGATGTACCTCTCGCCAGTCGCCCGGCCGAGGTTGATTCGAGTGTCGTGAAGGATATTGTCGACAAAAATCTATCTCAAATAGTGCAGGAGATTGCTGCAGTACTGAACATATCCCATACAAGCATTGAAAACCATTTGCACAAGCTGGGATATGTTTCAAAACTCAATGTTTGGGTGCTGCATTAATTGACTGGGGAAAATGACTGCTTGCATATCCATCTGTGATTCGCTGTGACGTCGCCAAGAAAACAAGTAATTTTTGAAGCGTATGATTACGGGAGATGAAAAATGGGTCATGTATAATAATGTGGTACGTAAAAGATCATGGGGGGGGGGCACAAGAGCGAACCGCCGCAAACAACCTCGAAAGCGGGATTGCACCCAAAGAAGATAATGATCTCTGTGTGGTGGGATTATAAAGATGTTGTCCACCACGAGGTGTTACCGTCAGGCAGAATGATCGATTCAACTGTCTATTGCTCACAGTTAATGCGACTGACGCATGCAATTTGCACAAATAAAACGTCTTAAATTGGCCAATCGGAAAGGAGTTGTCTTTCACACAACAACGCCAGACCCCACACACCGTTAACAACCCGAAGTAAATTGTTACGTCTTGACTGGGATGTTTTGCCACATACTCCATATTCACCTAACCTGGCACCTTCCTATTACCACTTATTGCGATCGTTCTGAACTGGAAAACCTTTGCTAATGAGGAGGCTGTCAAAAGACACCTGGATCAGTTTTTTGCCAGTAAACCTCAGGAGTTTTATGAACGCAGTATAATGAAGTTGGTGGACAGATGGCAAGAGGTCATTGATAAAGAGGGTCAATATATAACTGACTAGTATGTATTATATATATTAAATAAAATGTATTTCCATTATAATTATTTAATTATAATGGAAATACCCTTTTTAACAGAACTGAATTCAAACAGAAGTTTTAAAAATAAGCTGCATTTGAACCGTGCTAAATCAAAATCTACCGTCTAAAAATAGAATTGCTCATCATCATCAAATTTCTGACATGTACCCTCGATGGGTATGCAGCATATGATAGTACTATATGAAAAACTTACATCATTACTAACTTCTTATCTATAACTTTCCTCCAAATCAATCTGTTACCTGTCAAGACTTTATCTGATCTTATGTTTCTATCTTCTAAGGCACCATCTGAGTCTTTTTCCTGCAAACCTGGCAGAGAACACTTGTTTTTCTAATCTTTCCTCACCCATTCTGTTTAAGTGACCATACCACCTGAGATTAGCTCTGCTAATGCATTCCTGGATGCTGACAATGTGGAGTTCTTTTCTAATATCCTCGTTTTTAATATGGTATTGCCATTGATGCCATTTGTTCACGGCCCTAATCTTTCTCAGGACTCGCATATCTGCAGTCTCTAGTCTTTGGCGAAGTGTTTTACATCTAGCCCAGTTCTCAGACCCATAAGTTAAAAATTAGTTTGAATACTGTCTTATATGCAGCTAATTTAGTGTTTTGACTAATTTCTCTTTTATTCCATATAAATTTATTCAGTTGACTTCCTGACATACCAGCTTTGTTGATTCTGTTGTCTATTTCCATATTTATTTTACCATTTTCACTAAAAATGGTGCCTAAGTAGCTGTAACGTTTTACTTGTTCTATAGGTTCTCCATTCACAATGCAGTTGCTTCTGCTTATTTTCATAAGCAGAAGCAACTGCATTGTGAATGGAGAATGCATTGTCTTTGTCTTGTTATTGCTGACCTTCATACCATATCTATTACAGCAGTTATTCAATTTAGTCAGGGAATCTTGCAGACTTGTAACTGATTTATTTAGAAGTATAACATCATCTGCATAAAACAAAGAGCTGGCATTAACATCGCCAATTTTGATATCAGGTTTAATATCACTTTCCTTCATAATGTGATTGATATAGATAATGAATAAAGAGGGGATAATGTACATCTTTGTCTGACACCAGATTTATCATTAAACGATCTTCCTGTACTTCAATTCTAACTGCTGACTTACAGCTCAAATAAAGACTAAGTATTGCTTGATATAATGTCCCATTGACACCATACAACTGTATCGTTTTGAATAGCTTTTCTCTTGGCACCTTGTCATGTGCCGTTTTCAAATCTACAAGACTTCAAAAGAGAACTCTGTTATATTCCCACAATTTCTCACCTATTTGTCATAAAGTTAAAATCTGATCCTGACAGCCTCTATTTGGCCTGAATCCAGCTTGTTCTTCACCAAGCTTCCCTTCCACAAGCCTTCTGAGCCGTTTCTTAAGTATACGTGTATAAATCTTATCAGGAACACTCAGTGGAGAAATACCTCTGTAATTCTCATATTTAGTTTTATTTCCTTTTTATATATGGGTACTATGAGAGCTCCACTCCAATCATCTGGAATTCATCCCTCTGTCCAGGCTTTCTGAACTATGCAGTGCAGCCACTGTAATATTTTTATACCTCCATACCGTGAGCATTTCTGGTCGAATATCATATACTCCAGCTGCCTTTCCACATTTCAGGCTTTTGATGGCTTTTTCTATTTCATGTATGGATATGTATTCCTGTTTGCATGCCTGTTGAGTGTCTTTTACCTTTGTGCTGTCACTGATTGTTTCATTTTGCAATTTTTCAAAGTAATTACTCTGTACAAAGGATATCTTTTTCTCCAGTTTTCATGTCACTTTTACCATCTCTAATTCTTTTTACAGCACTCTTTCCTCCATTTCTGAGCTTCTTCTACAACCTTCAGAATATCTTGTCACCTTCTTGATATTTATTTTCTGTGTTCTTACCAAAGTTTTCCTATGACTTTTGTTTAGCTAGTTTTCTATGATTTCCAGATATATAACACCATCACTGAACAAGAAGTTAACATCATCAATACTCTTGGGACAATGGCTTGGATCATTATTAGGATACACATGGAAAGAAAGATCACATCCCCAGTCATGTTGAAGAAAGCCAGCAGAGATGCCTAACAGAAACAATTCCAAAAGTCAGCTGAAGTGGGTGGGACAAAAACTTGGACATATTCATTTAGCTACATTCTTGTTCTCTACAGACCAACTAATGGGCACAAAGGAAGATGAAGAAAACATTTTGGTAATATGAAGTGCATTGCTTTTGTTTTCTAAACCATGTTGTTTCGAAATCATGTAAAAAAAACAGTGTAAAAAGGTGTGTTTGTGTGTGAAAGCATTATTAGTGAAATAGACAAGTCAACTACTGTGTTAATAACTTTATCTTAAAATAAAATTGCATTCAAATAAAATTTTGAAGTAAATTTATTTATATTTTTGTAACTAATGAATGCTGATCACCACATAACAGTGAAAGAAAAGATATGTAGAAGGGGAAATTCTGATTTTTCTATCCTTGCAGACATGTACTGATGTTGAACATGAGAGAATTTTGAATTGGTAGCTTTGACATTATGTCATGGGGAAAATTCAAATGCTGAAACTAACTTGGCAAAGAATGGTGGGTGGGAGATTGAGAGCTCGAAAGTTGTAGAATTTAGTTCCAGGAGACATTGGTAACTTGAGCGGGTGGATCTTGGCATTATGCCACAGAGAATGAAGAGTATAGCAAGATTTAGACATGTACACATTCTTGAGTATTAATAATTGTGACCTGACTTCTCAAACACATCAACAAAAAATTTTTGCTGATAAGATATAAAACCCCCCCTAAACATTGGATAGTAGTGCATAATTATACTGAAGGCCTATAAATGTATTTTTTTAAATGGTTGGTTTAAAGACAGGATTATACAGTGTATAGAAATTTGGAAATTATTTTCTTATATGTGAAATCAAACTAGTTCTTATAATTCAGATATCCTTAACCATTTTTTTTAGAGTATAAGATTTCAATAGTATGTGCTACTCTTGTCCAGTAAATATTAATAATTGCAATAGATATTTTCTTATAAATAGCTTGCTAGCATTTGAAATTCATCATGCAAAATAATATTATGTAATTACACAATATGTAGGTTAGTATATGTATGTTATATGTAAGTTAATGTTAGGTTAGTTAAAAAAAAAAAAAAAAAATTGGGGTTGTTGTAAAGCTTCTTAAAATTTCATAATTGTTCTTTGTTCTTAGAGATATTATGTACTTTATTTATTTATTCATTTATTTTCATTTAATATGCATATGTTTTTTTTGTCTTCCATCAGATGTTGTTCTTTTGAAATTAGTCCTAGCTTAGTAAATTCCATGGAAGAATCCTTACTGAAGGATTTATTACTAATAGATGAGGATGGAAAAGATTCTGACGACGATGAAACAGATCTGACTGGAGAGTGGGAAACTGTATCAAATCTCCCTACCATTGAATATGGACTCACTCATGCCAAAGGAACTTATAGTGCCTCTACAGTGCCGTCACCACAGGTGGGTATAAAAGTGTATAGAAAATTGATTTATAACCTTAATATTGGGGAAAAAAGGTAGATGTACAGATCTTGGATCATTTAACCCATGTGTAATCTCTTACACTATCTTTCATACCAATAATAAATATTTCATATATTTCATTTAACACTTCCTCAGTTTAAAATGGATAATTACATGTATTTTTAGAGCATTCTAAAAAATTACACTGTTTTTTAGAAAAACCAACACATTCATAAATTCATTGTGGGAGGTCCATAACATTCTGAACACCAAATACTACCCTCTTTTGCATAACCTGTTATGCTTTTCCTTGAACTGGTTCACTGATACAGCACTTGCAACTGACTCTGACGACTCATACCACTCATTCACCACCCTCCTAGCAAAAAATCCAGCGCTCATGTCCTTGCTAACTGAACTCGTTATTAGAGAAATAAATGTTTTCCCAAGTTCATGTTAGTTTGATAGTAACTAGCAGATTAATTTTTATGAAGATTTGAAAGGTTAATAATGTAAATCACATAGTACTGTCATAGCATTCTATAAATCCATTTGAAGATACATATCAGGAATTTGATGGTGAACCAATTTTAACACTTTCTGGATGTTTTCATAATATACACAAACTATATGCTTACATTACTTCATCGGCGCCAGCTCAAGCAAATTTTTGAGTGCGTGTGCAAGATTTTTTTTTCTGCCCTTCTGTCGAAATTGCATATGTGTGTGTGTATATATATGTGTGTGTGTGTATATATATATATATATATATATATATATATATATAGTGAATAAATAAATAATAATAATGAATAAATTAAATATTTTGTGTTTATTATATAATATGAGTAAGTACATAATTTTAATGCAATTTATAAATATTACACAAATCACATTAAACATTACAAAACAAATATAAAAAAAATCTAAACTAAGAATTAACAATTTTAATTATTTAAAAAAAAACCTTTCTAGCCTTAATTTCATCAAAAGACTACTACTACTTCTAGATCTAATGTCTTAGCTATATCACTTTCAATAGATAAAGTGGCTAAGCCAGCTAATCTCTCTCTCTCTTGGGACATTGTGGACCTCAATTTTTAATAAGTCTTAATTTAGAAAACCTGCGCTTTGCACTTGCAACTGTAGTTGGGATTGTTAAAAGAATTCGTAGTGATGTATACACATTAGGAAAAAGACTTATGCAGTTATTTGCACAAATATAATTTAATACTTCTTTGGTAAAATAATTATTTGATATCCTCTGAGACAATATTTTTAATTCATCTAATAAATCTATTGCTGAAATATCTTTTTGATCACCATCAGACAGAACAATTTCTAAGTCGAAACAAGCTTTTTTTACTGTATCATTATCAAATTTTAAGTTATCAATGTTAAAGAGAAACCCAAAAATTGATTTATTTATTTAGCTGTTCAAATCTCTCAGTAATTGATGTTATTACTGAATCAAGAATTACATTAAAAAAATTAATTTGAAAATGTCGCTCAAAATTAGTAATTGATTCGTCAGGACATACATAATCAAATTGAGTTTTTATACGTCGAGTTCATGTGCTGTCGTTAGTTGGGAAATCAGCATTTAACCCAATATTTAGAGCAAAGTGGGCTTGGTGTTTAACTTTCAAAAAATTATTTTCGCTTCTGTATAATGTCAAGAATTTTTTTCATGAAATCTAATGGTTTCAAGGCTTCCATAATATTGCAAGAGATATTTTGAATTGTTTGCTAGATGCATTGACTTCGCTTAGAATGTCATACCAAACAAATGTGCCAAATATAAACTTAAATATAATTCTGATATTCGCAGTCCTGCCTGTTTGGCCAAAGTAAGACAGTTTTGGCCAAATAGGCAGGACAGCGAATATCAGAATTTCTGAACATAAGGACTACATCCGTTTTCACAAGTACAGCCATTCTGGTCTTGCAGACCATGCTCTAGATACATGCCATAGAATACGGTGGAAGAAAGCTACAGTAATACACCGTAGCAAATACAAATTCGAAAGACTATTTTTGAATCAGCTTCAGCCCTAAGAAATTCTCCAAACCTCAACAAATTTGGATGTATGCGACTGCCCCAAATTTGGGAGGCTTACATCAGCAGACCTTCAGCCCAACGGCCAAGAACACCCACTAGAGAGCACCATCAGGACATTTAGGAGAACAATAGCTTCATCTCTTCATTCTCAGTTACTGTGTTGTAGTGCCTATGTGCACGTGCCTTTTTTTGTAAGTTCCTTTTGAAGATGGTAACGTGATGTTGCCGAAATATCGGAAATATTTATTAAAGTGTAATTTAATTTATATTCGTAGTTATGTTGTTCAATTCCTTAAGTGATTTAATAATAAATATGATATATCCAATTTAATTAATTTTTTTATTTATAATTTTTTCTGCTTCCAGTATAATTGTAACATAAACTCTAAGTTTTCCACCCTTTTACTTTTCTGCCTACGGCATTTGCCCATTCTGCCCCATCCTCGGGCCAGGCCTGCACTTCATGCAAAATGAAGACAGCACTAAAGCAATTAGCTCACCTGTGCAGGGTGTCCTTTTACTACTGTCATCTTATTATTTTCTATGTTAATATAAAATCAACTGTATGGATGTACTTTCTCCAGCATTACTCCAATAACTGCATTTTGAGCAGCTAATCAGTATAAACATTATGTTGAAGTACCCAGGGCTGTATTTACACATAAATGAAGTGGAGATTTAACATAATTGATGTAAGGAGAGTTGGTTGAAAGGTTAGGCTATTGGGAGAATGAGGAGGATTATCTGGAATTCTGGTAGTATGTTAAAAGTTTACATTAGATTGTTGTTGACAGCAAACAATTCAGCTTCTTGTCCAGCTTGGTCTGTGAAATTAGAGAAGGGAGCCAGTCATAATTCTTGACATTGAAATCTCAAAGGAAGAGTATCTTATCATTTTGTGATTAGATCACATGTAATCAACTTGCAGAGATAATGATCATAAAGATCATTAATTATCAAAATTTGGAGAATGGTAAAGACAAATGAAGGGGAATGAAGCATAGAAATTTGAAGTAAAGCAGATTGTATAAAGGATATTCCAGATCAGGTAACCTTTGACATGTGATATTAGACCTGACAACCGCATTTTTCCCCTTTCTTTCTAAAGATATTATACATTATATACTCTAGAAAGTTTTTATTTTATTTATTTTTTTTTTATCTGATCCACACATGCAAGTCCTTTAGCACATTAGTGCCATGTGTGGGCAAGGTTAGGGTGAGCTGTAGGGGATGCCAGTTGAGGTTAATAACAGATCAGGTTTGGATGTCTACAAGTAGTGGTACACATCAGTGATGCATACCACTGATTTTGTTGGTTTTGTAGAAGATTTAGTTTAACCATAGTAATACTTTTTATACTGTCTTTCATGTTAGTAGAGTATTGGGAAAACTTAAACTAGATATACAGTAGGGGTGAATGACTAGTAGACATGACTCCCACACACAGAGAGTGTGCTTGTCCAGGCATAGTTTCAACAATTCCCTGCAAGTTGCTGTATTCAGACTCCCTTCAGATAAAATGGCAGAGTAAGCAGCATTGGAATTATTTGCCAGCTTTTTGTTTGGAAAGCCTCTAGATTCAGTGTTACCAACAAGTTTGGCCCTGCATATGTACTATCTGGCTGCCAGCCTGCAAAATCATTTCACTGCTGTACCTTGAATGGAGGAGGAGTTGAATCCTTTGTTAAATAATTATGGTGTGGAGAGCATCCAACAAGACCACCTGCACTGCATGTATATATGAAAAAAGGGTTTCCAGTTTGTCCCTTCCCTATTTTAGAGATGAAACATCTAATAGCTACTTCACACTTCCAATAAGCAAGGTGATGGTGTTTCACGAAGCAGTAAGTCATCTACCACCTGAAAGTTTAGTTGGCATTTCTTATAACTAGATTACTTATGGTTTACAACAGATCTATTCAATACCATTATGTTATATGAACATTAACTTTTTGTAAAAAGTCATTATCATCTTCCTTATACCCTCTTTTACCTTGCGGTGTCGAGGGTCCATTGATCATTGGACCTCACTCCGTTTACAGGATAAGGTGGTCAGCCTTATGCCCTGGTGTATCCTATGGCCTGTAGTGTTGAGTTCTCAAGGCCAGTTTGCCTGCATTGCGGGATGAAAAACCCCAGAATAAACTGGGGAAAAAACCCTGCTGTCCACGCCCAAGACTGGCTAACTTGGCTATGGCTGAGGAAGATCCTTCAGCACCTCACGTCACTGATGGGAATCGAACCTAGGACACTCCTTCCCCAGGCATATGGTTGCGAAGTGCATAGTCACTAGGCTAACCGCGCGGTTAGCCTAGTGGCTATGCGCTTCGCAACCAGACATTTGTAAAAAGTGAATGCCTAAATTACTTTAAGCAAGTTATGTATTAAGGATTCCATATGACAGTTGTTTAATTCCCTTCAATTATTTTGAACATGAGTTAAAACTAATATTCTAATTTGGTACTAAACTTCAGGTGTATTTAGTACTTTTTTAATTTCTTTTGTTAATTTGTTAATGAAACTGACATTATGTAATGAACTAAGTCATTATATCTTTTCAGCTTCGTAGGGGTGCTACCAACACAACCAGTCTGGCTGGAGGACTTGTGTCATCTGCTGCGGCATCAGTTGCTTCCTTCTGGCGAGCTGCAACAGGCCAGAAATAGAATTTTTGCTTCGTGTATATGTTTTTGTCAGTACACCTGTATGAACTTGTTTAGAAGCATTGGCCCTAGTTGTTGTTCAGTGGGCCTTATGATGGGAAAGAGAATAGTGATGACCTTTTATTTACACAACATATTGTGCCAGAACAAGAGCATTATAGCCTAAGTTACAAGTAAGGGTCTGATTCTTAACAACTGCTCATTATTATAAGCAGTTGTTAAGCATTAAAGAACTGTTTACTCTGCATGTGATTTTAAATACTGTATAACTTTTTTACCTCCTTTGCTGCTGGAGACTGGAATTAGTGCAACTAGATGAATATCTTTTTTCATAAAGAATTACTACAAAAGAAATCTTTTTTTATTTTTAGAATGTTGATTTTATCTGTACTATAGTATTCATAATCTTCAGAGCAAGTATTATGTGTCAGTATTTTCTAAATGTGATATATGTAACAAAGTTGTTTACTTTCTTATTACTTAAAATGTGATTTTACTGGAGGGCAAATGTGGAGTTAATTGGGTGAATATATCCCACTGTTCTTCATCCTTTATATATTCTTTATTTTCTGACATCTAATCATTTCTTTTGAACAGTAAAAAAAAAAAGCGTGTATAGTGTTTTGTGCACCACATTTGTTGTTGAAGTATCATTATGTGTATAATCTAGTTCTGGCATGTTGCAGTTTTGTATTTCCAAATATCATTATGTTTTTGTTCTGCATTTTATATTTCATGGTTCCCTTCATTTTGCTATAACACAAATTAGGAATGAAACTGCATGATCTTTGGAAATCATAAAACTGTAACATATCTGACTGAACTTGTAAAAGACATCAAATAGTAATGTTTAATAGGCAGTACACCAAGCATTATCCACAGTTTTTAATTGCTTAGAAGAAAATTTTAAATGTCCTTTATTTCATTGCATTTTAAACCAAGATTTTATATTATTCTTACAATCTACTGTATTTATTCATAATATGCAGTCCTAACAGAACTATAACTATTTGTCAGAGTGAGAGAAAGATGTTAACAAAAAAGAATAAAATGTACAATTTAAATATGAAATTATTTAAAACTTAAACTATACATTGGCAAATCAGTTATTAATTTTCATTTCATATGCTTTGTTCCTTTTTTGGTCAGATTTTTTCCAAAAAGTTCATCAATATTATATATATTTTCATTAAACATTTCATCAAATACTTTGCTTTTCATCATTAACAGTTGATACTTTTGAGTTATTTTCTGATGTGGTCAATTTTGGATCAACTCTGCAACTTGCTTATGAAAATAGTTATTAGGATATAGAAAGTGTTTTAACTTGGGTATACTATGTTAAAGATACCAAGCAATTTTATAAGCTAGGTTTTAATCCTTTTTTCCCAAGTGAAGCAAACAGACATAATTGTTGGCTCAAGTTTCGTATAGTACAGATGTTGGTCTTTCATTGACTACTTTAATAACAATAAGCTGTGACATGCTTTTCAATTTTGAAATATAGATTATAAATTTCTATATCCCAACTTTTTTATTTTCAAATTATTTATGAATATCTCAGTTCACTCTAGGATATGCCTTGAAATTGGCATGTAATTGTGCATCACTGTATTTCATCTTGGTTATTTATGCAACAAATCCAGAGAACTAGTCCAAGATTAACTATTTTTGGTCACAGTTTAATATAACCATTCTGAATAGACATCAAAACAGCATTTTTTTTTAAATAGAAATTTCTGATTGTTGTTAATATTGTCTAACAACAATGTTAACATTGTTGTTAACATTGTATGATACATTGCTACAATCAAAAGCCTAAGATTAAAACAGTATTGCAAATCTCAGGATATTAATTTGAATTCTGTATCCGTATAATGGTTTGTGTCATACAAATAATATGCATTACTAAACAGTGAGTCCGCACTGTTAGCCTAGTGGCTGTGTGCTTCACAACCATATGCCTGGGGAAGGAGTGTCCTAGGTTCGATTCCTGTCGGTGACGTGAGGAGCTGAAGGATCTTCCTCAGCCATAGCCAAGTTAGCCGGTCTTGGGCGTGGACAGTATGGTTATTTCTCCAGTTTATCCTGGGGTTTTTCATCCAGCAAAGCAAGCAAACCGATCTTGAGAACTCAACACTACAGGACATAGGATACACTGGGGTGTAGGAGTGACCACCTTATCCTGTGAACGGTTTGAGGTCCGATGATTAATAAACACTTGACACCACAAGGTAAAAGAGAGTAAAAAGAAGATGAGATGAGACTAAACAGTAATATGTGATGGTTGTATATTGAATAAGTCATGTTTCATCTTTTGCATATCACTTCCCATTTTAAATTATTCCACAATAAAATGTTACTGTGCTCTACAGAAATAAAATTTGGTACTTTTATTATAAAAGTATATGATTTCTTTTGGCATCCAGTTAATAAATTCATTTCAAGAAGTTTGTTTTAAGGAACAAAAGCCTACATCATATTTTGAAGCTTGATTTCTAATATTTGAATTTGGTGCATTAATTTCTTTATGTAGCATTCATTTGGTAACTGATTTCAGTTTTTCATTAAAATATAATGTTGAAAGAATATTTCTTTCCATCAGAGGTATCTCTACAGTTAATGTGCACTTTTGCATACTTCTAAGGAACAAATGATTAGTTTTGTATAGTAGAAGTTTGCTGTACTGATTTCTTTTGAAATAGGATTACAGCTAACATCATTTGGGTGGATTTTTTTTTTGTTATAGTGAGTGAGTTTACGTAATAGTGCTTACTGTGGTAAGAATTGACTTTATCTTTCTCATAAAGAAGTAATATATAGAAACTGATATTTAGATAGTTATTAATGTTTTAATTTCTCTAACGATATTAGCATACATATTAAGAACACATTCTATAACTGTCATCCAAAACTCATTGCATGACAGTTATAGAATCCCAAGTTATGTCCCAACTTTTCTTATTCATAGTACTAGTATATAGAGTTCTTTAAAGGTGGCTATCAATTTGTAGTATGTTTAAAAATTGTGTTTGATTCAAAAAAAAAAAGGGGGAGGGTATGTTTAACAGTATGGTTTCCTAATATTTTGAAGATATTTAAAATATGCTTAATATTCTTAATAAAAATTGGTGCCAAGTGATATGTAGGTGGATGCATGTTATGCTGTAGAAGTGGCTTGGTAGCATTGCTTTGAGTTGAGTTTATCCTGATTTAAAGAAAATGACACTGTAATATCAACTCATTCATCACTATGAATGTAAATAAATTTCAGCTGATCTGATTGCTGAAAATTCATGCTGCAAATATGAACCAGATACATGGAAAATGCAACAAAATGAAAGAAGGAATACAAGGAAGTTTACTGCATTTAATGAAACAGTTAATATAAAGGATGAATTACTAAACAAAAACTATTTTTGCATCAGTGTTGTCAATGTTTGCACCAGAGGCATGAGTCTAGGCTATATATGAAAGTAACATTGAAAATCTGAATTTGAGTTTTAAAAGTTCATTTTAAACTATAAATGTAACTATGCAAAATAGCACTACCCGAAAAATTATCTACAGGCAGTCCTTGACTCATGACAGGGGCTCTATTTCAATGGTCCAGCCATATGTTGAAAAGGTCATAAGTCAGAAATCACTATATGAACCACAAAGATATGATTGGCACTTAACATGACGGAGTGCTAAAATTTGTGGTTTGTTTGTTATTTTTTAAACTAATTTTATTCTTTTTTTTTTTGTAGCGAAGTAATATAAAGTAAAAATAATAATGAATTCTCGGTTTACCGTACCGTACTGTACTGTAAGAAATAACGAAACACGATTGTGCAGTTCTTCTATGCACCTACCAGTAAACTAATCAGATGGAAATACTGCAGCAAGAGTAATTCTTCATAATTTCTGCTTTATGAATTGAACAGCAACATTCTGAGGGTGTCTCCAGATGCATAACTTGTACAAGGTTTAGGCTCATCTTTAGGGAATGAGGTGATAGCAGAGCAGGCTTCTTTAAAAATGTGTACATTGCAACTTGCATCATTCTGTCTATTTTGCTAAATCACTCCTATTTTGGGATTCATTCCCTCAAACAATCGAATTGCTTTATTTATGGTGTTAATGCCTTTGCTAATTTTATCACTGTAAACCTTTTTAAAAAAAAAAACTTCTGCTTCAAGCTCTATAAGTTCTTCATTTGAGAGGTTCTTACAGAGCTTGCAACAGACAGTCTACTACTTCATTGTTAACCTCCAACTCTCAAGCTAGCAGCACCATCTTGTCATCAATATCTTGAAAGGCATCTTATTATCTCATTCCATGCTGCATCTGCATGATATTATATTCTTTCCAAAAGTATGATGGTTTCCCTACCCTCACTAGCAGGAATAAAAGTATTTCTGAAATAATGTCCTGAAGACAACAATAAATACCCTGATCCATGGTTTGCAGAAGTGAGGTGGTATTCAGTGAACATGTTAATCGGATGTCCACCATAAGTTGTATACGTTGTAAGTTGAGTACTGATTGTATTTTTATGGTTTATTTAATATTTTATATTATACTGATTTTTTTTTTAATTAAAAAAAAAGTAAATTGCTAATGCCCTTTCACTACTCAAAGTAGAAGGCGCTCTTTTCCATCATAGTTACATGGTGATCAGGATTCATTATTAATTAAAAATTATGGAAACCTACCGTGTTATAGTAATACTTCAGTTTAATATAAACCAAAATAATCACTTGACATTTTGACCTTATTATCAAAGTCGTCATCTGGGCTATCCACATATATACAATGAAACAAGCTACATTGCAATCTACATGGTATGCTAAAGTCACAGTAATTTGGGCAACTGTTAAAACTACTGGTCTGACGTCTGACAGAAAAAACAATTTTACTACATCAAAGCTAGAGTCCTGTTATTATCTATTTATTTACAAATCGTTAAGAGATACATTAGGCTAAAGAGCAACATGGTCTCACATAGTTACTCACATAAATTAGAACAAAACAGTATAGATGGAGGCCAGTAAGAGTTGAAATTATTGCTTAGTTTTAAAATAAGGGTTTGCTGGAAAACTTGAACTTAACTGGGCTGAATAACAAGATCTTAGAACAGGTGAATTCATTTAACTACCAGGATGCATGATCACATATGAAAAAGATATAAACCTAAAAATTGCAAAATATTTAAAAATAACAGGTGTAATTAACTATATTTAAATCAAACCTAGTTCAAAAACAAACCAGACTAAAAATATACAATACATTAGCCCTACTAGTCTTATTGTATGGAAGTGAAATCTGGACAAAATCTAACAGCAGAAATGAAGTTTATGAGAAAAACTGCAAAGTATACTCTATTTGATCACAAAAGAAATGAAGAAATTATGAAAGAATTAAACCAAGAATATATATATAATAGAAATAGAAAAAATTAAAATATATAAACATAAATGGATGGAACACATTCAAAGAATGAAAATAGAAAGATTACCAAAACAAGCCTTAAAGTACAAGCCATTAGAAAAAAGAAAACCAGGATGCCCTCTTAAAAGATTCAACGATGACTTCTAAGTCTGGAATAGGCCATGCTAGGCCTAAATCCTTGATATGCATGATGATGATGAACTGGGCTGAATGTGTGCCATCAAAATTCTTGGGATTTTTATGCCACCATTATTGTTAAGATTAGGGATAGTTGATCAAAATTTCACAGGCTTCTTTAAATTTGTTTTCATACTAAAACCTATAATTATGTGAGAGCATGTTGCTCTCTAGCTTAATATATTTCTTAATGATTTGTAACTAAATAGATAATAATAACAAGACTCTTACTTTGATGCAGTAAGTTTTTTTTTCTCCACCAGAGGTAAGGCAGTAGTTTTAAAGGAATGACCAAATTACTGTGACTTTAACAGACCATGCAGATTGTAATGTAGCTTGTTTCTTTGTATTATATGTGTATACTCCAGATATTATTATATCTTGATATTATTATTAAGAGAGACCTCCAGAGTCAGACTTATTCTTGAATTCATTCACTCTGCTTGCACTCACAACATCCAATGGCAATCCATTTCAATCACGTACCACCCTTTGAGAGAAAAATCTAGCCCTCACCTTCTTTTTAGCGGCCTTCATTCTCAGCTTCCTTTCCTCATTCTCCATAAATTGAAAAATTCCATCAATTGAAATCCTGTGTGAATCTTTCAGAAGTTTGTAAGTCTCAATCATATCTCCCCTCTTTCTCCTGTTTGTTAGTGTCTGCAGTCTACAAATTCTCAATGTGTCTTCATATTCAGTATTCGACAACCCAAATATCATTTTTAACACTCTCCTTTGTACTCTCTCCAATATATCAGAATCACAACAGAAACCAGGAGACCAGACCTATGCCCAATAGTCCAAGTGAAGTCTTATCAAGGCCTTGTAAAGAGCAAAATAACATCCTTATCTTTGCATGTGAATGTTCGTTTCAGCATTGCAATTATCTTTTGAGTTGTATTTGCAGTCTTTGCCACTTGGCCCCTGAACTTCAACTTCCTAGCTATTAACACTCCAAGATCCCTAGCCTCATCAGTTTCTTCTAACATAATCCCACAATATAATACTACATGGAATATCTAAGTGAATGACTTTACATTTACTGACATTGAACTGACATCCATTTTTCCCTGCCCATAATCCAGCCTATTCAAATCATTCTGCAAGTACTGCATATCAGCAGCATTCCAGATTACCCTACTTATCTTTGCATCATCAGCAAATAGCTGTATATTGCTTTTCAAATCCTTCCCAATATCATTAATGTACAGATTGAATAACAGTGGACCAAGCACTGATCCTTGTGGTACACCACTTGTTACCTTAAATCTTGTAGACTCACATCCCCGTATACCACTTCTTGATATGTCAGTCAGCCATCCTCTTATCCATGCTAATATTCTATAACCCAAACCCATTTTCTCCAATTTATGCAGCAGTCTACCATGCTGTATTCTGTCAAAAGCCTTACCAAAAGCCAAAAGTATGATGGTGTATCCATTCCCCCTTGTCTAGTTTAATGGTAACATTGTTATAGAATGTGAGCAAGTTGCTAAAACCTGACCTTCCCTTAGTAAACCCATGTTGTTCATTGCAAAGTAGAGATTCTCTGAATCCATTTCTGAATGCAAGCCCTAACCAATTTTTCCGAAATCTTCACCACCACTCATGAGATACTAATTAGTCGATAGTTGGATTCATTGGTCTTTGCACCACCCTTCTGTAATGGAATTACCATACATTCCTTCCATTCTTGCATAATCTGCACTGTTCTGAGACTCATATTAAACAGCCTGGTCAAAGGAATAGCCAGTTCAGCTGAACACTCTTTTAGCACATATGCTGATATCCCATCAGTTTCTATTGTTGAATTCTTATTCAATTTATGCACCAGCTCTAATACCTCGTCCTCATACACCTGCATTTCTTCATCCAGTGAAGAGGTAGCAGTGAGCTCAATGTTGCATACACCAGGTTGATAGCTTTTAACAAAATGGGTGCTCACTAGCTGAACAACCTCTTCTGCATCTGGATTTAGAAGAGTTATTCTTTTGTAGTCATTCTTTCTTTTACTTGCAGCATATCGATAGAATTTTTGTGGGTTCTCTTTAGCACGCAGAGCCAGTTTCTTTTCATACTCAGACATTGCTTTCCGTATTTGACTATTCAAGCCTGCTGCTTATAACATTCATCACAGACATCATTTTTATGCACACAGTATTCCTTCCACGTTGTCCTTTTCTTACGAATCTCTTGCTTAATAAGATTTCACACCTACCCTATTTATTCTTCAAACTCTCGGGGACACATTCTGATATCATATCATTTAAGTGTTGTTTAAATGCTTCCCATGCACTGTTGATATTCTTTCCATCCAGCAACCGATCCTATTCCACTGAACTCAGTATAATCCTCAGCTGGTGATAATTTCCTGTTTTGTATATAACCTTTTCTGAATGGAACATTGATGAACTTAGTCGCTTCTCAAGTGAGTACTGCATGATCACTGTCACCAACTGGAGGCAAAATAGTTGTCTTTAACTGAAACGCCTTCTGACACTACAATCAGATCTAACACTCTTTGCCCTTGAGATCCTTCTGTCACATGCTGCTTGAGGAAGTTGTCCTGCAACTTCAATAGATTCAAGCTCAATAAATGCATTTTCATTCTTCTCATGAGATTCTACTGCTACCCAATCAATATTTAGATAATTAAAGTCTCCCATTAGAAAAGAGTAATTCACACCATTATGATTACTCTTTTCGCACTTATCTTTTTTACTTGGTGATGCATTTCTTCACTAGCAACCGATCTATGAGCCACACACCATATGGCTTCAAACTCGCTGCCATACAAAATATTGTTAGTTGTAGTACTACTGCAATCATAGGTCTCAACTCGAACTGGATTTAAGTCATCCAATATCATTAGCAGCACGTCCCTCCTCTCCTATCCTCTCTATCCTTCCTAAAAATAGTATACCCTTGACACTCGATACCAGTTAGTAGATCTGATTCATAGCCAGGTGTCTCATTAATACCCACAATCTGACGTCGCAACATATTGACTAAGGCAACAAACTCTATCCCTTTGTTTCTGATACTCCTAGCATTTGTGTACAGATATAATAATCTACCTGTTTGTTCTTTTGTATTGCAGTCTGTCTGACCCAGTTGGACAACTTGCAGATCTCTATTCTTCTCTATTGCCTTACACATGTAGACATCTTTGCACACATTTGATGGGTCTGAACTGGATGAACACAAACACAAAATCGTTCTCTCCTTTTCAACATTTCCATGACAAAGCCCATTACTGTCATTAACACAGCTATATAACATTGTCGCTCTTACACTCACATTCACACTATTCCTCCCTTTATAATTTAGTTTCCCTGACTCTCTGTGTTAGGTCATACCAGTTATTAGTTTTTCTAGACTCTTGATACTAAACGCATTCAGGTGTAGGCTGTCCCTCTTATACAAATCCAATCGTCCTTTCGACTCACTTCACACATGCAAAAACTTGCATCCATTCCTTCTATATAGCCAATGCATCGAATAGTTTGTCATCATAGCCCTTCTTCTTAATTCATTTTTATCATAGCGAGGTAAAATACTGATGATTTTCTCTTTCTGACTCTTCACTCTCACCTCTTCCAACAACCCTTTCATGTCCTCTCTCATACTGAACTTATCGCCAGTTAAATCATTTGTACCTACTACAACTACGATTTCATTTACTTTTCTTTTCTGTTTTTGAATTGCTTCTTTTATGTTCTTAATTTTTGCTCCAGGAAAACTCGATGTTATAATTCGATCATCTATAGCATGTTTTATTATAGTCATCATGCCATTCTTTTTACTGACACCATCACTTATCTGATTTCCGTTAATTGCTGACTTACCTGTTTCCGTGCTATGTTGTTTCTTATTTTCCTGTTTGATTTTCTTTTTCTCCCTGTGTTCATTTAAACACTTCGACCTTTTGCAATTCCTCATCATCTCTCTGATGATCTGCTTCAACTTCACTATTTTGCAGGTTAATTCATTTTCATTAACCTCCTCAATAACCTTGTTAGCATGGCTAACTTTTTTGTTCTCACCTGCAGTGCTTTTTTTAGCATTACATTTCTTGCCCTTTTTTTGGCAGCATTTCAAATGTATACTAAATATTGAAATATCTTAATAAAAATATGTGATCAAATACTAAATACACTAAAAAACACTAAAATCCACACTAGTATACTACAAAGCACTAATTTTCTGAGGGAAAACGCAATAAAAACAGGCAAAAATCACCAATTTCACAGGAGCACCAAATTCTCTAACCAACCACATATCTTCCAATATAATATCAATATAATACAGGATGTTTCAAAAAGAATGTCCCGATTTGAAAATTGTATATCTCTGCAACCACTAACCACAAATGAATGCGACTTGTACCATTTGTAATTGTGGTGAGTGAAACTTTAGGCCTTCATGCTTCCATTATTTTTAACAGTTCAAGTGGATGGCACCATTTTAACAACTTTTTGTCATTATCAGTGCATTTTTGTGGAGAAGATGACGTAATCATAAATAGTATTTATTTATATGAAATCATTGTCCTCTATTGTTCATTTTGTTGGTTTAAATAAAAACGGATAAAAAATTTTCCAGAAATATCTAAAAAAACTGAGTTTCTTCTAGGAAGAAAAGCTCTACAACTATGGAATCTGCTGAAAATGATGCCTAGAAAAAGTGCCTGATTATTCCCCCCCCCTCCCCCAACATACACTCATATACACCATGTTGCTATTAAGTGTTTTTTTTTCTTTCTCTCTCTCCATCCAGATGTTAACATATTTCATGTTCAAAGTTTCTCTGATAAAGATTTTGCATCAAAATGCTGATATTAATTTATGTATAGTTATATATATTCAAAAATTTAGGCAAATCATTACCAAATTTTGTTTGCTGTATAAAATAGGATTTGAAAAATTTCCTGTTTTATGCAGCATATTTTTAAGTGAAATGTTGTTGGGATATATATTTATTTAATGCATGTTGCTCTAACTTATCAGTTATATACTTCTGTTTGAGTAGATGTATATTGCCTTAAATCATCCTCTCAGTATTTATCATTACTGAAATGGAATTGCAAGGTGGTTTATTCTTCATCATAAATATGCTATCTCACTTCCTTTTTTTTTTCCTTTTAAGTACTGTCTGTAAATATATTAGTTCACTCTCTCCACTAGGTGACTGTCTATCTAGGGTGGCAATGGATATGAACTGCACAAATTACCCACTTCCCAGATGAATTGGGTAATTTGTAGAGTAATCTGTGATAATTTGTTGGGTGATTTGTGTAGTTGAATAGTGTATGTATGTATAGGTATATATATATATATATATGTGTGTGTGGGAGCACTAACAGAAATAAATGGAAACTATGTATGTACTGGCAAGTATTTTATGTATTGATTAAATGAAGATCTGGTAAAATTTAATGTAATGAGGAAAAACTGCCTAAAAACATTAATTGGGTTTAATTCTTCCAGTCAGTCAGCAAACAAGCTTTGCTTACGCTTGTAAGCAAACGAACTTTGCACATGATGTATTTTCACGACTAGGCTACTTGTATGTAGAGGCTGATGGCTTCACATCATTTGCCTTATTATCTCATTATGCAAAGCTTACTTCCTTTCAGAAGTGCACTTTCTAATTTTAATTCTGATCTAGAGTAGTAATAATAATGTCATATCTTTTTTGCAACTTGTATAGAAATGTACGATTTTGAGCATTAATTCCCTTGTTATTTTCCTGGGTTCGGCTCCCACTGATAAGCCCATAATAAAGGGCAAAACTTACCTGGGTAGTGACCGTCCCTTAATGCATAGCATTCTGCATTTCTGAAAGGAAGTATGCTTTGCATAATCGGATACTAAGGCAAGTGATGTGAAGTCATCAGCCTCTATGTAAAAGTGGACGAAATACTTCACGTACAAACTTTGTTTGCTTACACTTGGATAAAGGATTCAACAAGAATATAATTTATATAACAAATTTTAGATATTCTCTGATAGTCTGTTTATAGGATAGTAATGTAAATTTGACTGAGAAATTCTAAATTTATTTAATAAGTTCATATTTCTAATATGCTTGAAGGGGCATTGAATTTAAAAGCAATGTTTGAATGAGTTTTCAAGCTGTTCTAGATTGTTTGAAACATTTCCATTGTGAAAAAATAATGCGTGGGAGTGTCATTTCTTTTATTTTAAATTTGCTATTCAATACCATTTTGTACAACTTTGTTCATCAGATGATATGCTGAATAGTGAAACTAATGGTGCTAAATGTTTTCCTTGTACTATAATCATACCTTACAACTTGCATGGGCAGTTAAAATATGCTAATATTGAGTGGTGTTATTGTATGGACCTTGTAATTTTTGCATGGTTGCATAGCAATATATTACTGTATTTATAAAAGAGAATTCATCGTGGTATTGTACAAGTTTAATGTGAAATATTCTGGGATGATGTTTGAGCTGTATAGGGTACTATCATCTTGTTATAGTATTTTTAAAATGGAAAGAAATACTGTACCTTGTGCACCAACCATACTTCAAATTTTACTTCCCTGATGCATATCTTTCCTTTACAGTCATCAACAATAGCAAAAAATAAAATAAAAAATAATAATTACAAAAATATTTACTCTGAATTTAAAAGAAATGTTTCATAGTTATGTCTAACAATGTCTTAGCTGGGTGCAACTCATTGGTTCAGATATCCTGTCTTACTGGTCAGGTATAGGCTTTGGGTTATTTATGGAAAGTTTACTAGTCACACTTAAAACTGATGGCTACTTGAACCAGAAGTTCTAAACTACCCTTATCTTAAAATCTGAATGAGCATAACAGAGCCAGTGAGATGTACTTTCACATTTTCATTGTAAATATGAACCCATCCTGAAGTGTGTCATAGATTTGTTAGACAACTTTCATTAAAGATTTATACTGAGAGAAAGATATAAAATTTCTTGGGCTGTGTTTTTATCATTTTTATGTAGAAATTATAAAATATCAATTATTGTTAATTTAGCTCTTTTGAAAACAATATTCAGAAGAATCATTTGGAGCATGTTAATTTAAGTAACATCTAGGTGAGGCTAAAGGGTTATTGATGTTATTAAAGGTCTAAATTTATAAATAGACGTATGCTTTTCTGGATTTATTTTAATGTGTTGCAACATTTTCTGAAATGATAGATAATCTCTATACAGAGAGAAAATAGCTTCAAAATTAAACAAACCCAGGTGTTGCATCATGTTTTAAACAGAAGTGTAACTTTATTTGTACTGTATACGATGCCTTAAGATGAATGTTGAAGCTGGTCTTTGACAAAAAAGAAATCTCAGCTGATTGAATAAATACTCTTGGACTGTGAAACCTTTATTCAGTCAGAATGGACTGTTGCATCAGTTTACTAGCCTGAATCTATCCAGGCCTGTTAATTTCTGTCTGGTATGATAGCTAAATGCCCAGTACTTAATTGTAGCTATCATTTCAGCAGGTTGCATATTCTGTAAAAGAGAACCAACAAAAAAAAAGTACTTTTTAAGATTTTACTATCATTCCTAGCAGAGTCCTTCATATTTGTATTATGATTGTTAAATGAAGAAGTAAACGATTCATTTTGTTTTTTTTAATCTTGTTATTCTTTTTTTTTCAAAAAAGTAACTTGAACACATGCAGTATATTCAGAGCAGATAATTATTGCTTTCAAAAATGTTTCTCTTTTTATGCGAATTCCACCCACAAAGATTGTAAGTCATTGTACATTTATTACCATATTTAGTTATAGGGTAGATAATCTCAACTCATGTTCTAGAGGTGAAACAGTGACAAAAGTGCTTTCTACTAAAGACATGCACAAATATTCATTCCACAGTGAGATTCAAACATGTTGAGAACAGAGATGCTACTTGTCCCAAGGCCAGCCAGTGTGACTTCTTAGTCTTAAAATGAGAGAGATGTAGTAGATCAAACTTTTTGTTTAATTTGTACATAATGCTTATATCAACAACATATGCTGCAAGGGAAGGGGAGCCATGTTTGTCATATTGACAGGTGATGTCACTATAGCAGAAAGTGTATTAATTTATAAAAAGACGTTGAATATTTCTAGTGGATTTTTTTTTTAAAGTATTATTCTTGTTTGCTAGCTGATAGAATAGTAAATAACACTATAAAGAGTTAATGATATAATCACGTAACCACAAGAAAGATATTTATTTAACCAAATATATTTCGGTCTGGAAATAGCAGACCATCTTCAGTGGTATTACAGGAACAGTTTAAAAAATACAAGCTAGAATACTAACAATAGATTGTTAAAATTAGAACACTCCGCGTGATGTTATATCACTAAGTATGAAACGGAATATTTTGAAGTAGAAACATGATTGAATTTGCTGTTTAAAAAAAATTAATTAATTAATGAGTAATCTTGATTAGACTTTCCCAGATTTTTGATATAGATATACAGTCATTACGATTCAGGTTGGGGCGATGGAGCAAGGCCTCCATGCTTTCCTTGAACAAATGGTCGAACCTATAATAGGATCTATGTAAGAGGCGAGTCCTGGACCAAAAGATGCTGTGGTCAGTTTCAATCCTGTGTTGAGCCAATCCAGACTTTTCAGGTTTGTTGTGAAGAATGGAGGATTTGTGTTCTTGGATTTCTTTTTTCAAGAGAACGTCCAGTCTGTCCAAAATAAGAGAGAGATCACAGTTGCATGGAATTTGATAAACTCCAGGAAGAGATAAAGTTGAGCGTTTGTCTTTAGGAGAAGGAAAATGAGAAGACAATTTGTTAATAGGTGAAAACAGTTGTTAAATCATATTTTTTTAAAATTCTTGCGATAGGTTCTGAAATACCGGAGATATAAGGAATAGGCACTCAACGTATTGAAACTTTGTTGTTTTGTGGAGGATTATAAGAATTGAGAAGACGAGTACTTTTTTCAGAAAAGCCATTGAGTTTCATGTGTTGTTGGATAGTAGAAAGTTCTTTCTGTAGATAATCAAAAGTAGAACAATTAGTTTTGGCTCTTCTGATGAGGCATTTTATAATTCCTGTTTTTTTGACATGGATGATGGGCTGATTCTTTAAGAATATATAATGACCTGTGAATGTTGGTTTTCTGTATACTATAGTTGTAAGAATATTTGAAGGTGATCGGGTGATCACCTTCAAATATTCTTACAACTACAAATATAATGTTTGTAACAGAAGAGCCAAAACTAATTGTTCTACTTTTGATTATCTACAGAAAGAACTTTCTACTATCCAACAGTACATGAAACTCGATGGCTTTTCTGAAAAAAGTACTCAATGTCTTCTCAATTCTTATAATCCTCCACAAAACAACAAAGTTTCAATATGTCGAGTGCCTATTCCTTATATCTCCAGTATTTCAGAACCTATCGCAAGAATTTTAAAAAAATATGATATAACAACTACATATTCACCTATTAATAAATTGTCTTCTCATTTTCCTTCTCCTAAAGACAAACGCTCAACTTTATCTTTTCCTGGAGTTTATCAAATTCCGTGCAACTGTGATCTCTCTTATTTTGGACAGACCGGACGTTCTCTTGGAAAAAGAATCCAAGAATGCAAATCCTCCATTCTTCACAACAAACCTGAAAAGTCTGAATTGGCTCAACACAGGATTGAAACTGACCACAGCATCTTTTGGTCCAGGACATCACCTCTTACATAGATCCCGTTATAGGTTCAAACGTTTGTTCAAGGAAAGTGTGGAGGCCTTGCTCCATCGCCCCAACCTGAATCGTAATGACTGTATATCTATATCAAAAATCTGGGAAAGTCTAATCAAGATTACTGATTAATTAATTAATTTTTTTTTTAAATAGCAAATTCAATCATGTTTCTACTTCAAAATATTCCATTTCATACTTAGTGATATAACATCACACGCCGTGTTCTAATTTTAATGATCTATTGTTAGTATTCTAGCTTGTATTTTTTAAACTGTTCTTGTAATACCACTGAAGATGGTCTGCTATTTCCAGACCAAAATATTTGGTTAAATAAATATCTTTCTTGTGGTTACGTGATTATATCATTCAGTCTTATGTCACAAGTATCCTTGAAACAACAAACTATAAAGAGTTTTAAAAAGTAAAAGTTATACCATCCCTTCCTGTGGAAAATCAGATTCCTATTTTAAATTCTTGTATATGCCACTGATATGTATGCACCATGTTGCAGATTTATAAGAATATGCATTTCATAAACCCTTACTCTCACAAATTTCACTAGTCTGTTGGCCTACCTTTGATTGTACAAGTACATATGCTATTCTCCCAGCCAATGCCATTAAATGTTGGTAAATGAACACCGGTATTTTTTTTTTTTCCATTAAAATCGCAGCCAATTTCTGTTGTGAAGATTCAGGGGCTTCCCATTCATTGCCACCACATGTAACAAATGGGATAATATTCTTAGACTGTATTCTGCTATAAGCTGGATGTGATCTGTACTCATACATTCATCAATTTTAAAGCATATATATTGTGATTCAGTGCTCCATATCACCTCCAACTCAAGCATTGTTTGAGGTTGATATTTTGCTTGTATGCAACAGCCTTTTTTTTATTATTATTATTATTAACCACAGTGATGGAAGTTCAGTTACATTGTTCTGCCATACGCATACCTCAAGAGCCATGAACTGTGAGAGTATATACTGATGCATAAGGGAAGAATGTACAATGTTTCTCTGCACTTCTTTTTTCTTTTTATCAGTTGTCTATGACTATTCTTGGAGTTTCTGTTCAACATCACATATCCATCTTTTAATCATATTATTCTAGTTCATTTGGTGAAATTATGTGGCATTTTAAACGAACCAATTGACTGAGAGATCTTGCACTAAAGCCAAACTACTCATCCTTGAGCCCTGCCCTATCCTAGAACAGAAGTGATGAGAAGAAAATATTGTATGTAATTAGTATAAAGAGCAATTTGGACTGGAAGTCTTAAATTTAAACCACATACATACACCTTCAGTTTTTTGCACAACTATCGTTTAGTATATTTCTCATTTCTTTCCCCCACCCCAGCCCACAAAAAAACTTATGCCACTCAGTTTGTAGCCAGATGCAGTACATAGTATCTGAGTTTTTTTTCCACTGTTGTGTAATACAGGGTGTTTCAAAAGGGGTATACAACTTTGAATGACAATAGAATGTAAATAGTGATAGATGAACAATATTTATTACTGTGCAAATGTAGCTTAACACTTGAAATTTCAACACAGAGTTTGATTTGACTGCCTCCAATAATTCTGCAGATGTCCCATCTGTAATCAGTTTCCTGCTACACACGGCAGAGCATATCTGGCATAACTTCAGCAGTGGCAGCAGTAATTCTGGGACGCAGCTCATGTGAGTGGCAGCCATTGCCTATAACAAAAAGGCTGTGTGTGGGGGGGGGTCAGGAGTAGAGCAGTCTGTTGATGTTCTTCTTAAACAGTTGAAGGTTGTATCCATTTGAAAATAATTCATGGAGGAGGCTGTTCCATAGAACTGAGGTGAATGAAATGAAAAATGACTGGGAGTAGCAGGTTTATATGCAGTTTGGCTGTAAAGAGATGTTTATTCAAGTTCCTGTAGCGCTGCTAGAAATAATAGTTTTGCTGAGCTTGCTTTTTGGAGGTTTTGAAGTAGTACAGCCATGTCTTATCTCCAGAGTAAGGTCTCTGTTTCCTGACTTTCTTCCTATATGCAGTGCAGATGACGACCTTGCCATGTATTCGCTGCACACTTTATTAGTTTCTATTCTCTTTGAGCCAGCAAAAAATAAAAAAAAATTTTTTTTTTTTTTTTTTTTTTTTTTTTTTTTTTTTTTTTTTTTTTTTGCTGGCTGATTACCAAATGATGCATGGGACTGAGCTGATGGTATCTGTAGGAAGCTTCCTGATTGGCTGGCAAACAATTCTGTTGCCATTTACTCTGTCAGGTCATAGAGGGAAAGAAGGGGTCTAGCCACTCCCAGTATTGGAGTTATGTACACAAATCCCTCATCCAGCTGCATTTACCTGCTCTTAAGTTTCCTAAATCAACTCTTACATTGATTTATACAAATACACTGGTGTCCAAAAGTTAAGGACAAACTACATTATTACCTGTATGTATACAAACAAATTTTCATCACTATACAAAATGTGAACATAAATTTATTACCAGCATACTAATTATATATTATACAAAAAATGTGTTGTAAATTTTGTACAAATTAAATTGCAATATGTTTTTGGCAAAACGTGTAGAAAGGCTTGTGTTTGTCGTTCATATTGTTTAATTTTGACGGTATATATCAGAACACAGAATTATAAGTAAATAATTGTTTATTACTTATTGCTGATATTGCGCTGGTGTTATAACCAGCATCTTCAGAGCACAAAAACACAGTTTGTCACAGTACAAGAGACTACAAACAACATGGTGTAACAAAGGGACTAGTTTAACAAAATTGTAGCAACAATACAAAGACTAAAGTCTTAAAAAAAAAAACGAGAGAAAAAGCAGGTACTAGTTATGTCTTAAGATGACTGTCTCCCAAATCTTAGGCAAATTTATTTATATAGCCATATTTGTTGAGATGCAGAGTATGTTCAGGGCTTCTGTGACTTGTAAAAGCTTCGGTGCAGTACTTTTATTTTCTTCCAGTTGGTCCTGTGTGCAGGGGTATCCAAAGCATGGTATGCTAGGCCTGACTTGCCATAGTGAGTGCCAGATGTATCTTTTATGTTCACCGATGCAGATGTCCACAGTTCTTCCTGTGTGACCATAGGCTTGATCACACGAGCAGGGTACTTCGTAGACTCCTGGATGTGATAAAGGAGGGATGCTGTCCTTGAGTGAACGGATGAGAGTTACTAATTTGATACACGGTCTGAATATAGTACATAGTTGATGTTTATTGAGAATTCTAGATATCTTTTCTGTTGTTCCTTTAACCAAAAATTGTTTATTGGCCAAGAAGGTGTGGCATAAGTGAGCCAGTTCAGCAGCAAGAGCATTGTCATTGGAATAGATTGCTCTCACTCTGTGGGTTAGCGTTTTTAAGATACCATACTGTTGAGGTGGGTGATGGTGTGATTTTTTGTCTAAATATCTCCCTGTATATATGTGGGTTTTCGAAAAACAATGATAAGGACCATCTGGAAGATGGTTCCTTATCACTCTTAGTTTATAGAAAACCCACACATACAAGGAGATATTTACACAAACAATCAGACCATCACTCTTCTCAACAGTATGGTATCTTAAAAACGCTAACCCACAGAGCTAGAGTAATCTCTTCTGGTGACAATGCTCCTGTTGCTGAACTGGCTCACTTATGCCACACCTTCATGGCTATAATCCCCATAAAATAAATAAAATACTAAATGCTCCTAAGAACCCTTCCCACTATCCACCACGGATAACTACGACAAAAGTCACCATTCCATACATCAAAGGCACATTGGTAAAGATATCTAGAATTCTCAATAAACATCAACTATGCACTGTATTCAGACCATGTGTCAAATTAGCAACTCTCATCCATTCACCCAAGGAGAGCATCCTTCCTTTATCACATCCAGGAGTCTATGAAGTACCCTGTTCGTGTGATCAAGCCTACTATGTCAAACAGGAAGAACTGTGGACATCCGCATTAGTGAACATAAAAGATATATCTGGCACTTGCTATGGCAAGTCGGGCCTAGCAGACCATGCTTTAAAGACCCCCGCACACAGGATCAACTGGAAGAAACCGAAAGTACTGCACAGAAGCTTTTACAAATCACAGGGATCATTCTTAGAAGCAACAAAAGCCCTGAAACATGCTTTGAATTTGAATACTAAGATTTAGGGAGACAGTCATCTTAAGACATAACCAGTACCTGCTTTCTCTCTGTTTTTTTTTTTTAGGACTTCAGTCTTTGTGTTATTGGTACAATATATATATATATATATATATACACACACACACACAGAACCGGTGCTAGGGTCTTTGTCGTCCGCATGCAATTTCTATCTAAGTGCCCTTGTAACGATCCGGGCGTGTGTGGTTCTTTTACGATAATAAAAATTTAAATTATTTAAAATTTCTTAAAAAATTTTGACAGAACAGCCACACTTTGGTTCGCTAAATGTAACGAACCGAGAGTGTTGACTAGGCAGGATAATCGTTAAAAACCCGAATATTCAAAAAATTCTTAAAAGTTAAAGCAAATTTTGACAAAGCCACTTCACTTTAATCGTTGAATATAATATACAGGGATTATAGTCTTCTCACCGACCCGAATCGCTAACAAAATTAAAATGAATTTTAATTAAAGTTAAAATTTATTTGAACTAAAGTTTAAAAAATTCTTTCATTTTACAAGTTAGTAAATCCTTAGTAACTTGTAAAAAGTTTTTAATAATTTTTATAAGTGGAACTATCTTTTAGGAAAATAAAAAACTCAAGATAGATGAGAAAATAAGAAAAGAATTCAGAAATAATTAGAACATTTAATATAAGTATTCAAAAAAAAAAAAATAGCATCTTTACAGAACAACAGAAAATAATTAAATTACATAAATATACTTGAAATTTTTTTTTAATTAAAATTTTAGGGTTTTTGATTTCATATTCACAAAAGTAGAAATAATGGTCTTAACGTCTAATTCCGCACATATATCATTTTCAATAATATGTGTGCAGAATAATATATGTGCGCCAAACTAACAAGCCTTTTTTGTGACATACTTGTTCTTAAGTAGGTTTTGATCAATTTCAACTTGGAAAAGGAATTAATAATATTCTAATATTCTTAAAGCAATTGAAAAGTTAGGGAAGATAAATTATTGGACACAATAAAATTAAGAATATCGAAAGGGTTTTGAATATTTAAATTATCCTTCCGAAAAATATCCCGGAAAGCACATAACTCGTCATATAGTTCTATTGCATTTACGTCTTTATTGTCGTAATTTTTTTCGTAAATCTTCGTTATTAATTTGTAGTAATCTATACAAGAAATTGAAATTATCATAATATGTTTTTAGTTGTTCAAAACGTTCTATTAACGAACACATTGCAACATCTAGAAGTATATAAAACACATTCACTCTAAATTTATCTTCTGGCGATTGTAGCGTTTCGTCATGATGCTCGTAGTCAAATTGTCGTCTTCTTTCATCGTCGAACTTCGGTACCAGTTTTAAATTCTTGTTCTCCATCCACCTCTTCACTCAGTTCTTTTGCCGTTTTTAGAATTTCTTTAAAATTTGTATCTGATCAATACTCTTGTAAGAATAATTTTAAGTTTTCGATAGATTGTAAAGCAAGTGTAATATTCATATTTTTGTCTTGAAGCATTTTACTCACAGGTTTATTCTGTTAAGTAAATCATGCCAAGTTATAAGAGAGCAAATAAATTTGTAGTCCTTTATTATCTTTATTAAAATTTTCATTATTTAAAATTTCAAAAAAGTGCATCATAAATTTCTCCTAACTGATATCGTAGAGGGCGAATTGCATTAATTTTACTTTCCCATCGCGTTTTTGATGGCTGTTTCATTGTTAAATTTTTTACGAACTTTAAAAGGATTTCCCAATGTTTGTAAAAGAATAACTAATTGTATCTGCATTCACTTTGGCTGCATCGTTAATGATTAAATTTAGAGTATGAGCAGCACATGGCACGTAAAAAGTTCGAGGATTTTTGTTCAAAAGGAAATGTGGGAGCCCATATTTATTTCCTTTTCATATTTGCCACATTGTCATACCCTTGACCTCGCATGTCTTCAATGGAGATGTTCCATTTTTCCAGTTGTTCCATTATTGTTGCACGTAAACTACGTCCTGTGGAATCTGATATATCTACAAAACCTAAAATGTTTTTCCTGATCTTGACAATTTCATTGTCACAGGAACCAAAGCGAATAATAATGGTCATTTGTTCTGTTTTACTTGCATCAGGTGTGCATTCTAAAATTATGGAATAACATTTAGATTTTCGAATTGATAATAAAATTGTATCCCTGATTGTGTTACTTAAAGTTTCCAATATTTCATTTTGACTGTCTTTACTCAAATAGTGTATTCTATTGTTTCGATGTAGGGCCCTTTCAACATGATTTTTCCATAACGATCAAACTTCGCAAAGAGTTCGACTAATTTTAAAAAAATTGCCGTTATTCCTTTCATATAATTTATCAGATGATCCGCGAAAAGCTAAATTTCGGTTACCAAGGAATTTTATAATTTCAATCAAGCGTTCTAAAACACTCGTCCAATATTTCTTTTCCATTTCATACATGCTTTGAGTCTGGAAATCAATAGTAGTTTTTTTTTTTTTTTTTTTAATTTTATCAAGTTCCTTCCATTTAAAGAAATTTTTCATGTGAGTTAAACTAGTCTCGTGTCTATGTAAAGTTGTATTTACATTTCTCCAATCGTTATAACCCTTCTACAAGACTCAGTAGGTGATTCAGTTGACTTAGTAGGTGCGACAAGTTTGCAACAAAAGCAAAAAACAGAATTTAAAGTTTCGGAATAAATGAGCTATGTTCTTGGCACCAGCTCCCCGTTTTCCATTTTTCTATTATAATACGTGTCGCCAAATTTACGACCATATGTATCTCTGGGATATATTATGTTTTTCTTTTGAACACGCCCCATTTCAATTAAAACAACTCGTAATTTTTCATCAATATTTCCCCATTCACTTGGATCTTCTAAATTTACAGAGACTAACAATGTGTTAGTTTCGTGGTCAACTACAACTAAATCCTCTAACTCTTTTTCACTTAAATCCTGCGTCTTGTTATCTTGTTCAACAGTTGTAATAGTACTTTCATTCAAACTGGATGATGTGCACGGTTCTTCAACTCTGATTTCTGATGTATCGAGTTGGTTACAATCTGCATCAGAATATTTTAATATTTTAACAAATTTATTAAGAGCCCCAGTTTGTTTCTTAATAACTGCTTCTTTCGCAGCATGACGCTTACGATTTTGTGCACGGGATAACTTTTTTTTTAAATTTTTGATTCCATTTCTATTTTATACCCACAAGAAATTGTTACACAACACGACACAGAGACTAAATAATAGTCCGCACTGAGCTGCTGTCAGTAGCCTACTGAGATGCGTACCATATGACTGGCTAACTAGCAACAAATGTTTTGTAATAAATTCGTTTCTGCGCATAAAAACCGTTCACCGTTTCACTTTAGATAGACTGCAGTAGACACAACATTCTGCAGGCAAGTTTAGCCTGCTCTTGCTGCAAAATTGTAAACAGCCGGCTGATCAAAGAGGCGGCAATATACAATCATTTTTTTTTTAATTTTTATTCGGTGTATCCGGCCTTATTTATTTTAATATTGATCATTCTAAGAATTTTTTGTTGTTATGATAAAAATGTTGTTCCTTAAAAATGAACTTATGAACTACGAATGGGCGGCGGAGCCCATTCGTAGCGGCGCCCGCATGCTCGCGTCCGTCGGCCCTGTATATACAGGGTGTTCGGGATAAATTTGACATATTTATAATTAATTATATTTTTCCGTAAGTTACATGTATTAACACACACTTCTCTTCATTTAAAAGTTTGGACCCTTCTTCATTCATATACAAGATGTCAGAAAGGATGGATAGCTGGAACCCACCTGAATCATGGAAGAGAATAACTTGTATCATGATGATTCGTGCCCGCCATCAAAATAAGGATATTACGACTGCTGCCCAATGCTCCCTGAATACAGTAAAAACAATCAGGCATGAACTAGAGACTTGCAATGGTGACTACGAGGATGTAGCAAGAAGAAAGATCCCTAGCAGACGATCTGATTGCGTTCGTACAGCAGAATTCCTCGCAAATCTGCAGGAACAGGTGTTGAAGAACCCTGGCATTGGAATTCGGGCTTTGTTCGTGGAGTTGCTAACTGTAGTCAAGCCCTGGATAACAAGGGTAGCCAATGGTAGGCCGTATGTATGGCAGCAGGATTCGGCCCCTTGCCACACCTCTGGGAAAAGTCAAAAATTGTTGTCTGAAAATTTCTACGACTTCACCAGTCCAAATGTTTGGCCTCCAAACTCCCCAGACCTTAACCCCATGGATTATTTTGTATGGGGCGCAGTTGAAAAAGACACCAATCGCACTTCCAGTAATACAAAAGCCCAGTTAATGGATAAAATTAAAACAGTTTTTGCGGCCCTTCCCAGGGAGACTGTAGCATCAGCTTGTTCGAGGTTCCGAAGCAGAATTGAAGCTGTGATCGATGCTAATGGTGGTTATTTTGAGTAAATCTTGTTGATAGTATTGTAATTAACTCTGCCTGTAATGTTTTTTTGTCAATTCATTAAATTTAATAGATACAAAGAAGATTTTCTTTTTCCTTACGAAACTGTCAAATTTATCCCGAACACCCTGTATATATTTAGATAGAGAGCGCCTAATTAGGACTTTAGTCTTTTTGTCGTTGCTACAATTTTGTTAAACTAGTCCATTTGTTACACCAAGTTGTCGTAGTCTCGTGTACTGTGACAAACTGTTTTTGTGCTCTGAAGATGCTACTTATAACACTAGCGAAATATTAACAATAAGTCAATAAATAGTTATTTACTCATAATTCTGTGTTCTGATATATATACTGTCAAAATTAAACATGTTTTTGGCAAAAGTTACAAATTTCCTAAGGACGTTAAGGAATTAATGTCTAGTGGTTACAGAGAACTGCAGAGACATTTTAGTATGGAATATGTCCATCCTGCAGTGGGATGCACCTCTCAGAAGGTACCGTACCATACCATACCACATCAAGTGATTCAGTTCTTGTGGCAAACTGGCCCACTACTCCAGAGCAAAGATAAGGCAGCCTTTGTTGTTTTCTGGAGGGGAGTTTTGAGCAGAAGTGTCTCCTTGTATCTCAAACGTGTTTTATGAGTCAAAAAATGGGAGCATGGTGGCCACTTGATTCGTTTAATATCCTCTGTCTCCAGAAGTATCCGCTTCTCGCATACAATGTAGTGTGGCATTTTTCATCCATAAAAATTAATTCACCTACATCACCATGGAACAATCAAACGTGACATTGAAGAACTTCATTGCAATATCATTCACCAGTCAGTCCCTTTTTCCAGCACTTCTAACTCGGTGCGTCCATTAAGCATAATGTCTCATCACAGTCATAATCTATCCATTTCAAGAATATTCTTGCGATGGTAAGCAGTACCACTTTCAGGCCAGATCAAGTGTTGTCATAGGAATAGAATCAGAGGAAAGATTAAAGTGACTATCATCTGTAAAGAATACATTGTCTAATTGGTGGCTTGTCCAATTTTTTTGGATATAACATCACTGTATCCATGCTTTCAGTATGGATACATCACTGTATCCATACTGAAAGCATGCTTTACGATGAGCTGTGGATAAAAGTGCAGACTACAGGCCTTTGGGCATAGTGTATGCCAACTTGTTGCAGAAGTCATGCCGCAGTTTGTCGAGATATCTTTGTACCTGTGCATGAATGGAGCCGACTTGCAAGCTGACCTGCTGTGGTGTATCGATTACATTTTGCTGTTGTAACCAAATATCTGTCCTCATGCACAATGGTAGATCAAGGGTAACCTCTTAGTAAATGCCTGTAACACATTCCATTGGCTTGAAACGCTGCCCAGAGCCAGGATACAATGCAATGTGAGATTTGAAACTGGCAATATCTGCAATCATCTAGATGATGTCTTTGAGTTACAAACTCGGATATGTTACTACATATCCGAGTTTGTAACTTTATTCCTGCATGAAAAGAGCTTCCTTCAAACGATTTGTTTAGTGTAGCCTTTTATCCTCTTCAGTGCTACCATGTGACCCCTTTGTGCATGATTCGATAATTTGAATGTGTACTTGCTTTCTACTCGAAATTTTCAGTTATACAAATTGCCATAAGCTGATTCGTCTGAAGTTTGTTATTTTACGGCATCTCTATGGAGTCCAGAAACTCATCGTGGGAGACCCAAATTAACTATCATACACACAAATTTTATCATACCTCTCCTTGAATGTATTCAATGTCAGGGAACTCGCAACCAATTCTGGCAATCGATTCCACACAAAAACTTTCGCATATCCTACTAACCACACTCTTACACAAATTCCACGGATGGCCATGGTTCTCTATTTGTCATACATTGAAAATTTTCACTTACATCAATTTATAAAATTTAATATCTTAAAAGTTTCTATTATGTCCTCTTCTTTTCTGCCTATCAACTAAACTTTGTAATCCACAAACCTTCAACTTATCCTCATAGGGAGTATTCCACAGCCCTGTCACCATCTTGGGCACTTGTCTCTGAATCCTCTCTACCAACTCCTGGTCTCTGAGAAACCCAGGTGACAAAATCTTTGTGCAGTAGTCAAGATGTGGCCAAATCATAAGGTTCTATAGAGAGGGATAATTTCCTTATCTTTACTAGTTAGTGTGTATTTCAACATCCAAGTAATTCGTTGAGCTATTATATCAATTTTGCAATATGCTCTCTGAACTTCAACTGTGTGATTGCGGTTGAAATCTTCAGAAATAGTGTTCGTCTTTAGGTTTTGGAGAACATTCTACTAGCGATTTAACTTGATAGATATATAAAAAATCGCATAAAATATGAAAAATATAACAAAACATTGCAAAATGAAATATAATAAACATATACTTCCCTACAAAAATTTCTTCCAATAAGGAACAATTCCATTTCATAAACATTCAAGGAATCAATACGCAGATTAACGATATACACCACTTACATCCAAACTTGGTCTACTTTTTTCAATTGAACCCCCAATTGGAATTTTCTACAACTACAGCTTCCCTCATCTGTCCTAATACATCTTGCATGATGCACACTAAAAAAAAGGGAGAAACATGGGGTAATTTCTGTCCCTCGTGTCCACCTCGTCCTCTTGGTATCAGTATTTTGCTGCAACTTTTATTTAAACGACCAAAGCAAACCATCTTCTGTACTACTATAAACTGCCATGGCATGCTTCTCTTCTGTTCCTCCGACATTTTGCTAGAACATCAAGAAAACGCTGAGTAATAAGGTTCCTACTGCACAGTATTCATCCAGTTGTGCTCAAAAAACATGTTCCACAGAATTAACACCTATCCTATATTATACTACGCTGCTTGGAAAGAAATCAATGGAGACTAGTGTGAGGAACAAATATAATGGTGGCCAACTTAAGATGTAGGACCTTTCAACGCAATGACTGCAGCAATCCTATAGAGCATACGATAGTGATCAATGAGAATTTTCCACAAGTTTTCTTGTAGGCATGTAATAAGGTCCTGGACTGTTGTGTGACAGACGTCCCAGACCCACCTGATGCTCCAGTTCATCCCATAGATGTTGAATCGGAGATTGAGAGTAAGGCTCTGTGTAGGCAAATAAACTGTCGTAACATTCATGACCACTGGTGTGCAGCAGACATCCTCCTTATTCTTGCCTAACTTTGGACAGGCATACAAATCTCGATATTTCAAATGCATTTGATTGTATATCTGTCATCCCCTGAACAAACTACCATCTTATGTTCTTCCTCCTGTGTTGCATGATTTTATTTCTAGCTTGTCATGGTGGATGTCTTCCTCTCATCTGATTTCTCAATGAATGGCGGAGTACCCTGGGATTTGATACTTACATGTGCTTCTCCTCTACATCAATGACCTCTCTCTCTCTCTCTCTGACTTCAAATTCCATTCACAGTATTTCTGAGAGTACTCTTCGTTCTTTTCCTCATTCGAGAAACCATGCAAGAGTGAAACGACTGAAGTCTCTAAATCGGAAGCTAATTACTTAAATACTGATCTCACTATCCTCAAATAGAGTGAAGTCTATCAGTGAATTTCAAAGTTATAAAAACCAAGTCCTGTCTTATCACACGAAAGAGATCCTACTTCACTCTCACTTTTGATATTCCAATATCCTTTCAAGACTAGCTGTCTCTTCTTTGGCTGACTGTTACATTCAGCTTATCCTAGCACAAACATCACATCCGTATCCTCTTCAGTCTCTAAGAACGTTCTATTTCGTTGAAATCATTACTTCTCTTCTTCCCAACTCCTAACATTATTTGTCTCTCATCTGACCAAGCTTGGAATATTGTTTGCACACTTGGGGTGGTGCAAACAAAATATCTCTAAGAATTCCTGATATATAGAAGAGGGTGATCCTTCTCTCACAGACTCCTTTCAGTCACATTCCCATAGATGCTCTATTTCTGCAATGTGTCTTTTCTATAGACACTTTCAAGGATAATGTTCTGATGGGTGGCCACTGCCATTACCCTACTCTCTTCCAACTATGTGAAAACTCGAGCAGCCACTGATCAATATCCACACACTGTCCAACTCGGCATGCAGAACAATCTTTTCATTCCCCCAACTGTGTTCTTTGGAACAATCTCCTCCATACTGTTTCCCACTGAATATAATTTCAAAGTCTTTAAGAAAGACATCAATGGATTATTTCTTTCTTTTTAATCATGTACCCTCCCCAACAAAAACCCTGTAGAAGAGAAACGAAAAATGCAGAAACTGATCTCTTGTGATGCAGTACCTAAAGGGAGTCTCCGAGACAGATATCATTAATCAACTAACTGAACCGTTCTTTCTGAACAGCATGAAGAATTGTTAGGATAGTGTTAGATGCATCCAAACATAAGCAGTATTCCAAGGTTTGGTAGATTTGGATTTGCACAGTAAATAGTCAGAAGAAAAGTAACAAGTTAAGCGAAAAAGGATGTCACATTTTTTTTTTTTTTTTGAAGCTGAGGATGCTATTGAAATGATGACATTATTCCAGAAAAGGATTGGAGTAAGAGTCAGTCAGAGAGGAAACATTGTCACGACTGTTGCGCTGAATATCATCAAAAGTAAGTGGATAAAAAGTGTGGTCCTGTTTTTTAAAAAAATATGTTTTGGAAGTGTTGAAGGTGATTAGGTCGTTTACATCTCAAGGAGATGAAACAACTTATGGAGATGGAGATCAGTGTTCAGAGCACTTTGTAGGTGATAAATCGTGAGATATTTGAGCACTGCAAGGCTCTTGTATGAGTGGAGGTTGCTGCCATCAGCAAAACTGAATAAAGTTTGCAGTCAGTGACAGCTAGTCTTTTATATATGCCAAGAAGTGGATGTTAATAAGGGATTAATTTAGTCCATATAATGATAATTTGTTAACCACCTTATCGGCCATTAAATATCAAATACGCACCCTCAAAAGCTTCGTATCCATCATAAATTTCAATGTAATATCAATGGTATTACAATTTTGATATGCACTTCGCATCCATGGAAATGTGGACGTATATACGTCCTGGCCGGTAGCGTGGTCTCGATGGCAAGCCTATCAAATGGCTCGAAGATATCAAGTATAACAGCTCAAGTTTCTCCAAACCTTTCCATGGCAAGTGTCCAGAAGTAAGTAATGCAGGCTAGGAGGTCTCCTATGGGTATAAATTTGCAAAATTCATATTGATGATCAGTAATTAGCTGAGAGTTCTCCAAGTATCGAAGAAGTTCACTGCAGATAACCTTCTCCATTACTTTGGACAAAACTAATGGAAGCACTATGTTGATACCTTGATGGTTGATAATTTTTCGGAATTGGCAATATATGGGCTTTGGCAAGGGATCAGAAATACTGTGTTGGGGAGATTGTTCGGAAGAACAGACTTGGGTGGAACGAAAAGATTTTTCTGCATGTTTCGAGTTGGACAGTGTGTGGATGTCGACCATTTAACGCAGGTGGCAAGCTTTGTATCCATATAACCCTATCAGAATTGGCAATTTTAATGATGGTTTTACATGTGTTGCATGCAACTGTTTGGACTGTGAATGTGGCTGGAATTTTTATCTCAAGCTACTTATGATAATCTGTTTTTCTTTTCCCGGACCGCCCTGGCGCACTTTTTGGAAAACCATGGCTTAGATTTAGAGTGGAAAATTTTGAACAGTGTGGGCAATGAAAGTCTCCATTTTAAAAAAGATTATTTCTGTAACAAGATCACAAATATCTGGATCTGGGGAATGGAAAGTCTGACCATGGAAAGGAGCGATTTAAAAGTCTAATAAACCTTCGTACTTGGCAAGTTTGTGATGCCAAAGATCATGAGGTTGTTTATGGATGAGGGAAGGGCATTCCACCGGGAGTGATTTAACTTGGATGAGATTGTGTTCGGAATTATCGAGAGGAACAGTAACGTCACCAGTGTATTTGAAAAGAAAAGTAGTTAAAAGCTAATGCAAAAATCCTGCTTCTCTTCCAGCTTGGTCAATGAAATTGGAGAAAGGGAACTAGTTAGAGTTATGGACATTAAATCCACTAAGAAAGTATACTTTACTGTTTGGGAATTTGGATTGGAAGCAATCAAGCTTAATAGATAAGAATTCAAAGCGGTGTCAAATGATTTAAAGAAAGAAAGTGAACGATACAAAATGAGGCAGAGAAAACTGAAGCCACAGAAGGGCCCAAAGGGGGGGGGGGGGGATTCTAGATTAGACATTCATTGGCAGCAGATATCGGAATTGCACAAAAGCACAAGTATCTCTCTTGTAGTGGGAGTCATGCCCATGTTAAATAGAGAATGATGAGATTATAATGGACTGCAGTTATTGTGGTGGTGAGATTGGGACTCGGTTAGAAAACAGAACATTACTTTTTTTAATTAAATTTTTAGAGGAGATTAATTTTTTAATTTAATCTTAGTGACAGTATAATTTTTTAAGGTTTACTTTCATTATAGTTTTTTCTTAAATGGTGAAGAAAGAAAAAGAGAAGGTAAACATACAATGAGAGATAATAATCTCGGCTATATCGACTATACACAGAGCATGGAATCTCCATACCATAACGTGACCTCTACAGTACCCACACATATCATTACACCTCCTTCAGGTACCTGCAATGTATCGGGCATCGAAATTACAGACCACCTGATCTGGAAATCTCCTAAAACGTCCATCTGGTTTAGTGCTTTATTCTAACTGGTGGAATCATGCAAATTGACATTGGCTTAATTTACTTTACTGATTTGGAAATGTTATTTTTCAAAATTACGGAGCTCACAATTACATAACTGTTTCTTGTCATCACAAATTATAACCTCGTTTCAAATGTCATATGGCAAGTTGACTGTAAACTACGATTTTCACAAAAAAACAAATAATGTTATTTTAATGCTTGGATGAGTGGCCAATGAATGAGGGGTCGGAGAAAGTTGTCCACTCAGATTCTTCAATAAAAAATTCCACAGAATTTAATATAAGAATAAAATACATTAAACAGGCAGATACAAATATGTTAGTAAACTTTGACTTTGTCTCTCTCTTCACTAATATCCCTCACAAAGAGGCCAACATTTCCATCGGACATAGTGAAATTATTCAAATTTGTAATTACATCAGGTTACTTCACATGTAAAGTTAAAATATATAAATAAGAGGATGGAACTGCAATGTGGGTCACCCTTATCACCTAACCTAGGCAACTTTTTTTTTAATTTGTTAAACAACTAGAAGAAAGAATTTTGCGCCAGGACGCAAAATCAACAATTTGGCTGCGGTACTTTGATGATGTCTTTGCAGTTTGGACTCAAACAAAACCAGAACTCTCGTTTCTACATAAAATCAATACCCTACATACTCGTATAAAGTTCACACTAGAAAAAGACTCATCAAACGGTATTTTTTTTCTTGATGTACACATCCAGCGTAAGCAAGATCGATCCATTTCCACTTCTGTCTACAAAAAATTAACTTTTTCAAGTGGTTATATCCACAATACATCAGCTCACCATCCATCTATGGCGTCATAAAATTTTCAGTGTCCAGAGCACAAAAGATTTGTTCTTCTGAAGAATCTCTAAAACAAGAATTGGAAATTGTCAAAGAAACAGCCCTACTAAATATATATAATCCAATAATAACTTATATCAGAGATGCCTATATACGAGGGCTGTTCAATAAGTAATAAGACTAATTTTACTGTCGCGAAACCACTAATCATAATATTAATTTCTGTGGAATAAAGAAATGTTGTTGTCTGTATTAACAAAAGAGGTTGATAGATAGATGGCGTATACGGGCTGATGTGTGCCAGAGTGTCACGTGACCAAACGCAAGCTTGTTTCGGCGCGCCTTCGAGCCGCGTCCAGTCGTCGAAATGGAAGCGTCCTTGGAACAGCGTTATGCGATTAAATTTTGTGTGCGTTTGTAAAATCGGCATCGGACACTTTTAACATGATACGCGAAGCTTTCCACGATGAAGCAATCTCGAGGGCAAGTGTTTTTTTGCTGGCATAAAACTTTTAAGGAAGGAAAGCAAAATGTGGAAGATCTTGAACGTGAAAGAAGACCTTCAACGTCCATCACAGAGACAATGATCAACACAGCAGCGATTATCATCAAGAAGGATCGCAGAATTACAGTACACCAGCTGCATGTTGTCCTGAATATTTCTGTGGGAAGTGTTCTCTCAATCATGGCTGAACCCTTGGGACTGAAACGTGTTTGCGCCCGATGGATTCCCAAACTCTTGACACCAGAGCAAATGCATCATCGAGTGGATGTGTGCACAGAATGGAAAGAAAGATTGGAACAAGAAGGCGACAACTTCTTAAAACGCATCATTACAGCAGATGAAGCTTGGTTGTATCACTATGACCCTACAATGAAACAACAAAGCAGTGAATGGAAGCATCCGTCTTCGCCTACTCCCAAGAAAGCAAAAAACTGTAAAATCGGCTGGTAAAGTTATCACCATAATGTTTTTTGACTACGAAGGCATTGTTTACCAACACGCTGTAGAACCCGGGAATACTGTAAACGGCTCATACTATGCGAATGTTTTACGGACAATGGTACAGCACGTCAAAAGGAAGCATCCATTGCTAAAGAATGGCTTCTTATTGCAGCACGATAATGCAAGGCCACATATTGCTGGTTGTGTAGTGGACGTTTTGCAGAAGAATAACATAAATATCCTACTACACCCTCTATACAGTCCTGATCTCTCCCCGTGCGATTTCTGGCTGTTTCCTCAGCTCAAGAAACCACTAAGAGACCGCCATTTCGAAAGCAACAAAGCATGTGTAAAAGCTGCGGTGGCGGTTTTGAAAGAACTCTCAAAAAACGGACTCTCACATTTGTTTAAGAAGTGGACGCAACCTTGGGACAAATGCATCGCGTCTCACGGTAGTTACTTCGAAAAAGACCATGTAAATGATGACGATTAAAGGTAATCTGTTTTCTGTAAAAATATAGTCTTATTACTTATTGAACAGCCTCCGTATCATATAGGCATCTCTGAACGTGTTTATATAAAGAAAGTGCTGAAGCCTTACTTCATAGGTTTAATCTCAATTCCAAAAATTTGGGAAACTGTTATCCTCAATTGTATGAAATAAATTTATTTCTTACACTTTTTAATTTAATTTAATTAATTTTAATTTCAGCCCAATAGTTTTAATCTATGAACAACCGACTATAACTAGAGGAATTTCCAATTGAAGCATGCGCTGTACTGTTTTCGAATTAAATTTCTATTGTTGTTCGCTAATTGTATTGATGGTATAAATTACATAAGACGAAAATATTTATAAAATAAAATTTATTTTACTGCAGTATACGTGTTATTCTATAGTCATGGATACTCAATAACTCGATACTTTTCTTTTAATATATTATTAAAAGAAAAAATTCCGTTCTTAGAATGATCACTACGTATGTTCAGTAAAAAAATCTGACGTGTTACACTAAAAAAGAATTAATGCGAGAAATATTTTATTTTTTAAATCGAGAGACCATTTAAAAAAAAAATCAGTTAACGCTTATTTGTTTTATGTTTTGTAAACTCAGTATACAAATTCCCCATTATATAATTTATAGATAATCATTACAGATTTTTTACAAATCGGAAAAAATATAAAACTGGTATTTTTAAGACTTACGAGTGTCATCAATTTTCTGAAATTTATTTATTTTAATATAATGACCAATTAAGAATCTAGGTTACGAATGAAATGAAAGAATATTTATTTCGAATTATTATTATTATTATTATTTTTTTTTTTACATTAATGATCATTTTATTGTGTATTCTTTAGCGATAATAAAATTATGGTGTTTTGGGACTTTTCCATCATCTCTATTATTTTGTTTTTTCACCGGCACTTTGATTACTACACCGATATTCACCGATTAATACTTCAAATGAGAGTTCAAGAAAGAAAGGTGGCTCAAAATATAGTACATTATCACAACGGATGGAGAAAGAAGAAACCTATTAACGTTGACTTTGAAGATCTGCAAACTGTAGGCTCATTAAGAAATAAGGAATGAATGAAAAAGGAAAAAAAAAATGCATGAAGGAAAATTGTTTGTATTTCAGAGTTGAATTGTTTTTATTCATTATGCAAATATTAGAATGTCATATGGTGTAAAGTACTCTATATCAGGACGACACTGGGCAAAATAATTTGAATATCTACACACTTTTTTTATTCTGAAGGGCACCTTGTAGCAACACAACTGTTTAGTTATCGTGGTTCAAATTGCCGTTAAGAGATGACAGCAGGGATATACTGATACGTAAATCATCTTAAAAGATTATTTATTTATATAAGTTTATATTAAGTTTATATTTTATAGTCGGTAAAAGTTGAAGCGATTTCTATTTTAATTTGGTCTAGTTATTTGCTTCACTAATAACTTTCAATCGAAAGGCGACTGAAAAGCATTCATCTATTCAAAGTTTGAGATGCTCAAGGGTATCATATTTCGTTCGAATTGTCTTTCAGATATTGACAAATGAGGACTGCCTCTGAAAAAGAAGAATTTTGGAAATTTTTCTTTGGATAAGTTACTCTAATAAAACGAATATATTTCCTTGCTCTAAAAACAAAATTTATTTATTATCTTCATCAAACCACTATGATGTCAAAAGATTCAATGGCGGAGGTCACACACACACACACACACACACACACACACACACACACACACACACACACACACACACACACACACACACACACACACACACACACACACACACACACACATACCAAAAAAGTATTTATCATACTGTGCCTTCAATATGTTCACCCTGTCCGCACTATAATCTCGGACAATGCATTCCAGTACCCCACCACTTTCCATGAAAAAAACCTGCTCTCCTTATACTCGCTTACGGTCTCCTTATACAGCTTCCAAAGATGACCTCTTGTTCTGTTCCTATTTTCATCCATTCTATGCAAAACGTTTCTCCATATTAATGTGGTATTAATCCCTTAACAGTTTATATGCCTCGATCATATCTCCTCTCCCCCTTTCCTATCAACCAATTTCTGCAAATTGCATTTTCTCAATCTATTGAGATTGAGAAAATGCAATTTCAATACTCAACATTCCAGAGACCAGAAACCACCTATACTCAATCGTCTGTGGACCTTTTCCAATACATTATCATCTTTTTGAAAACCAAGCGACCAAATCTGTGCACAATAATCCGTATGTGGCCTCATCAAAGCCTTATACAATGGAATTATAACATCCTTACTTCTATAAGTCAGTGTCCTCCGCATCATTCCCATTATCCGCTGTGTTGTCATTATAATTTTAGGTCCTTGTCCACAATCACTCCTAAATCTCTCATCTTCTGCACCTTCTCGAAGATATTTTCACCGATTGTGCACTCTACATTCGATTTCTGCTTCTCAAATTTCTAAACCTAAACACTTCGCAACATTAAATAGATAATCCCACTTATTTACCCTTTCAACCGATACATTAAAGTCCTCTTGTAAAGCACAGCATCCTCTTTACTCGTGATAGTTCTTTCTAACTTTGTATCATCTGCAAACAACTACCTATCACCATTCAGAACTTTCTCAGGATCATTTACGTATAAAAATTAAAGAGTAATGGACCCAAAACAGACCCTTGGATAAATCACTAGTAACTTTCCTCTTCCGGGATATCGTTCCTCCATGTCAGATACGCACCTATTTCACACAATAAGCGAAATTATATTGGAGAAGGTAGAAAAGATGAGAGATCTAGGAGTGATTGTGGACTAGGACCTAAAATTGTGACGACACGTGAACAGGATGAAATATTTAGTTGCTATTGCTCTAGACCTAGAGTCTTCGTAGCACAGTCGGTATAGACGAATCCCTTTGGCAGGAAAGATCAGGGTTCGATTCCTATCCAAGAAGTAAGGAATCTTTATCTCGTCTCTTTCAACTAAAGGTGAATTAGCGGGACTCATACGAAGGTAGGACTTTTTAACCCCGAATCTCGGGTTTTTCCTCCCCCAGAACAGGCAAACCGGCCCCCTGAACACATGCATCTACAGACATAGGACACACCGGGAGGCATAGGGCTAACCACTTTATCCTCGAAGTGGTCGCGGTTTCGAATCGTAATAGGCTATGCCTAATACGAACGTCACATGATACTAGGCTTAATATATGTGAAAGGAGGAGGATTGCTCTAGGCCTGGTAATGTGGAGAATGGTGAGAGGGAAATGTATAGCGAAATTAGTTAGCCAGAAACGAGTGATCATTATTGATGAGTTTAATTAGGGTAATATGGAGGGTGGAGAGAGAGAATGATTTCTGGGGTTTTGAGAGATAATTACCTTAGGCAGTATGTAATAGAGTGTACACGAGAATCAAAGGTATTTGATCATCTTACCAGAAGATATTATTATAAATGGGGTGTGAAATATTCCACCAGTTGCTGAGAGTGACCATGAGATGATCACTTGCAGTGTGGCCAGCCATATGAGACCTCTGTTAGAAAGGGATGTACAAAATGTGCTCGTTAAGTAATGCGATTGTTTTTTACATCAGATTCATTTGAATAAAAGTAACAAACGTGTTTATAGTTTTAACGGCTAAAGTGTGTTGTAATGCAGGTACAACGTTCGAGTCTGGAGACGTAACAGTTTTCCTGTGGCAACCGTTGAAGTAAGAGCGTGAGTGGAGCGTGTTAGAAGTCGCATCATGGAGCAAAGAGCTGTGATAAATTTTGCCGTAAGTTAGGAAAATCTGCTACAGAAATGTACCAAGACCTAAAAAAAGTTTACGGCAATGACTGTCTGAGTCGTACACAGATCCTTCTTTTCAAAGTTTAAAGAGGGAGGGGAGTTACTGGAGGATGAACCAAGCTGCGGACGGCTAGTTTCTGCACGGATAAATGAAAATATGGTGAAAACTATAGAAATTGTTGCCCGTGAAGGCGAATAACCACTAGGCTACTCCCTGTACAGTGTAGCCAACCACACTGTAGAGGGAGTAGCCCTTACCTTACAACCTGCCGTTTCCCTTCCAACATCTTGGAGTTGGCAGGAACACACAGAGCACTGGGCTGAATGTTGTCAAAATTTCATCCGTGTAATTGATCAAGATCGTGATGTGTGGAAAAGAATTGTCATCGGTGATGAAAGTTGTTTTTAGTTTGATTCGGAAACGAAACGCTAGAGCATGGAATGTCTCCCCCCCCCCCCCCCAGCAAAATAAAGTCAGATTACAAAATCACGTGTCAAGAGAATGGTAATTTTTTTTTCGATGCTGCTGGAATTTGTTCCTGAGGGCACTGCAATGAACGGTCATTATTATTTAGGAGAAATGCAACGTCTGTACATCGCATTGCGAGTTGTCAGGAAAGAACTGTTCCACAATAAATTGTTTCTGTTGCAAGACAACGCACCCGCGCGCTGTGCACTGCCTGTGCAGCAATTTCTGGCTTCGAAATTGATTGCTATGATCAAACATCCCCCTATTTGCCAGATTTGGTTCCCGTAGACTTTTTCCTCTTCCCACAGATGACCTCGAAAAGAGAGCGCTTCAGCGACATTGAGGACATCCAACGCGTTGTGACCTGAAGGAGGTTCTCGTTCAGGACTCCCACCTTGCCATCGAATACCTGTACGACAGATGTCAACGTTATGTACAGTTGGGGGGGGGGGGGATTATTTTGAATCTGTGTAATTGAAAGTTCCAAATATAATTATTTGTTTTCATATAATAATTGTTGTCTCATTACTAAACGGGCACACTGTGTATGTGGAATTATAAGGGTGGTGATTATCAAAAGTTCAGGAGATAGCTTTCATCAATAACTTGCAATGAGGAACTGGATGGAAAGGATATCAATGCTGCTTGGGCCCTAATCAACAACTATCTGATGAAGGCAACACCAGAATGTATTCCAAAGGTGAAGAGATTAAACATGTCAAACGGATGAATCAAGAGGTAAGGTATGCGGTCTGAAAGAAATAAATATTATGAAGTTGCATGAGGAGTACGAAGATTAGGTGAGGAAAGTGACTAACTTGATAAGGGTAGAAAAGTACTGTGCGAGCAGCAGTAAGCTAATGAAGTGAAAAAGAATCCCAGGGATATTTTGACACCTAGCCAGTAGATGCAAGAGTGATTATGGAAGGACTATTGATTAGTGAAGATGGTAAAATGATAACTACTACAGAGGATATAGCTGAAGTGTTTAATGAGCAATTCATATAAAGGTACTTCATTCTTGTGAATGAAGTACCTTTATATGAATTGGTAAATTCCTCATTCATAAAGGTACTTCATTCTTGTGAATGAATACCTTTATGAATGAGGAATTGAGCAAACTTGATGTAAATAAGACTGTAGGACTTGATGCTCTTTTACCACGTGTTTTGAGGGAATGTTCCAGGGAGTTAACAACAGTTCTTACATATCTTTTTAACATGAATCTTCGGAACTCGACCCACTGCACTGCCTGGGCCGAATGGAAATAGAGCGGAATTTTTATGCTTCATATGGGAAGTGATAAAACAAAGGCTTTAAATTACAGACCAGTCTCTGTGTCTGGAGTTGTGGTTAAAGTGTTAGAGAGGTTAGTTAAGACCAAGATTCATTATTACTCATTATAACATGGTGGCAAATACATTGGGTGAGGATGATGCATGCACAGTTGTATATTTAGATTTTGCAAAACCCTTTGGTACATTGTCACATGACAAGCTGGTATTAAGTTGGAACGGATGAGGCTAGATTGTAGATTAGTGGGGCTGAATTGGGGATTGGCTGTCTGATAGATATCCTCATCTAACAAACTTGTTTATACAAAAAATTTTTGGGGAGAATAAACTCACGCAATGAAACAATTTCGGTTCCCTTAGTTCGAATACTTCTGGCATTAGTAAACATACATAAATATTTTTGATTCTACAAGTCCTACACACATCACTTTTCAGATACCTCACCTTTTCTATATTACCACCAATTCTACAAATTTCTTGGCACCCAAATTCTTCCCCTTCCATCTATGGCCATTTCGATCCTTTTTTTTTTTTTTTTTTTTTTATCGAGAGGTTATTCTTATATGCACTTTTAATCAGCGTTATAATCACTTATGTGTGCTTGTTTCGATAAAAACATTATTTGAATCGTAAAAAATTCTGCAGCTACAATAAACTACTTTCTGAGAACCATTAGCCTACAGAAACACTCAAATCGCTTTAATGCAGCAAATCTATATTCTTAATATGTAAATAAATCTTCTTCCCTCCTTTTCATTCTAGTGAAGAAGTAGGTGGCGGTAGCGACGTGCGGTTGATATTGTGAATTATGAGCTTCTTCTTCTTTTTATTTTATTTTAAAACCTTTATTTCTGCGTGTTGTTTTTGTAAATCTGAAAGTTACTAATGTTAAAGCAATATTTTCATTAGTCTTTCTGTTGTGCGAGAATTTTTTTTTTAAAAAAACATTATATGTTTTCATTAACGAGTATGTGAAATGTTTAAAATATTGATCTAAATCACCAGCTGTACTACAAATAAACTTGTTACTTTTATTTACACAGAAACTGGTAACAATCACAAAATTATATATATAAAAAAAGGCGTTAACACAAATATTCAAATATTTTACAATTCCAACATCCGCACAATCCACATATAGTGATGTAGGCAGTTTATTATTTCCAGTACATTTCAAATAAATAAACTGCACATAGTGTAATTTATTTATGTAGATATTCAAATTACTCCATGAATATTAAAGATTATTATTATTATTGCGTGACACCTCCAACGTACAGTACATTGCAATTATAATAATTGTTTGCGGTATTTAATATTTTTATGATTCTTCACTGAGTTGTACAGTTTATATAATTTGGAACTTATTACATTTTATATTACGTCATCAACTGCTTTTATTTAATTAAATGACACTGTTGGAAAGGCAGTTCTATTCAGCACCGTTTAAAGCAGTATTTCTGAAAGTGATAGCCAATCGGTTTCTCTGGTGGGCCTCGAGAATTTTATTAGGAAATAAGTTTTTTTTTTTCGTCTTAGTTTGTATTTCAGATACAAACCAAGACAATATTTAGAATACGATATATTATAAATCCTATTGATTATAAAAAGTCCTTTTACATAATTCATTTCATTTTCAGTATAACAATAGGCGTAATATTTTACCACGCGCTGTATATCTCAATGCTAGGAATATGCCAGACAGATCCCATTTATGAATGAATCAGTAAAAATTGCAAACCATACCTTTTACTGCTTCATTCAAGTAACCTTTGAATTCTCGCTTGGAACATGATATAAATAAATACCTGACAAGTGTTTCACTTTATTGGTATAATTCACAACATACTCCTATTCGTATCCTGATTTTCGAAAAATATTAAGATTGTATATGCTACAGCCAACTATTACACCTAGAAGTAAAGGATGGGAAGTATGGGGTTTACCGTCGAGTTAAATATTTTGTTCAAGTGGCCGCGCCAGAAAAAAATTGAGGAAAACTGGTGTAAAGGATTATAACTCAGAAGCAGCGCGTGGTATAACGGATCTATTTCTTCTTTTTCTTCTTCCTTTTTTTCCTGCAAACATTAACTTTCCTACATGGTTCATACATCGGTATTTTATTCCGATTCTAAATAATTTGTGTGTGTGTGTGTGTGTGATCAATTAGTAGTTGAAGAGTGTATCCATAGTTATAAATCTCATTTAATTGGAATAGATTTCGTTGGATAGAATTTCGATATAGGATTACCGTATATATTATACAGTGTCATGATTGAATCATGACACTGTATTAATGTTAATGAGTTAAACCATTAACTGAGTTAATGGTTTAACTCATAATGGTTTAACGAATAGTGATTACGGGTTACCGTAATCACTATTCGTCTGACGAATATTTGAACAATTAGTAACTGATGATAGACCATATGACGTGAAGATTTTGATCGATGTTCCCTATGCAACCGGACACATCAATTTTATATACGGATTGCTCATGTTGACACACGACTTGCAGATTTGTAATCTTTTTTTTTTTTTTTTTTTTATGATTACGCTCATCTCGAATGACTACAATCAGAAATCACTCGGCTCTTGCGTGTTGAATATCTCTGTAGAAACGTATCTAGGATAATTAAAGTTTGATGCTGTATGATTCGGTTGAGTTGGCAATCACAGAAACAGAGATTTCTTCTCTTTTTTTCTCTTCCTTCACTTGTCCATTGGTGATTATTGCTGCCGGATTTCTTCCGAAAAATGCGAACCTTTCAAGGTTTGCAAAGGGAGCCTCTACAAGAATATAGCAAATAAATGCGGCAAAGACTGCAACTACGACGTGACCATGAAATTCGTAAGCCTGAAACGAAAAAAAAAAATTCGAATTTATTTGATCAGAATGGAATAAATCAATTATTATTAATATTATTATTATTAATTTTAATAATAATTAATATTAACTGTCAACTGTCTTGACACACCAAGATCTTTCAACAACTCATACAGTTCTTCAGTGAGATCACATCTCATACCCACGCTACTCAACAACCTACCACAAAATTAAAAACACATAGACTATTACAGAACATTAAAACACGAACTGTAGAAACTATCCTAACACAATTAATATAGCATTCACATCTATTTTCACTTCACAAACCACCAGCATCCAACGCCTGCTTTCTACCCATAAAAGTACTAAACATAAATAGAGTATACTAATCCCACTCTCTTCATAAAAGCTAACCCTAGCTCGAAGTAGGTGGGATTAGCACAGCTTAATCAAATAATCCTCATTAGCCTATCACTGCAGTGTTAAAGGAGAACCACCTTAAGACCTTCATGTATCAAATATATCTTGCCAAATGAATGCATTACAATGAAAAATAAGTGTTTCCCCAAATCGACGTAAAGAAAATCTGGCATCTGATTAACGTAATTCACTCCACCAAGAAAAGCCAACACCTAAGTAAACTTAAGAGAACTTCAACTAATTCTTTTTTAGTGTAAGAGAAAACAAAACATTTCCTGCAAGCAAAGCATGACATCCCATTAGGACTAGGTGCAAATTAAACTCAACTGTTGTTATCCATTACAGAGAATGAACCGTTTTCTCCTATACGACAGATCAATCACAACAAAGCAGGAAGTGTCGGTGGCATCGGAACTAATATTAAATGACAATGAACCAGCAATGCTTCAATTAGTCCTAAAGCAAACAGATAAAGATACAATTCCAATGGGAAAAAAGTAATAGATATAATAAATAAATATTTGAAAGCGGGCACATATTAAAAAAACTGTATTAATCACATGGGTTTTAGAAGGAGAGAAAAACAGAAGCAATTACAGACCCATTATAACTTTACTGGTTAGAACCAAACTGCTTGTTCCTCTAGATAGTTTACAAGGTCTACAGTTACACAAATAAATTTCATAGTTTCCAAACAACAATCTAAAAAATCCTTACATATTTGATTTGAAAAATACATAACTTTATGCATGTTGAGCTTGTAATTGGAAAGATAGAACTGTCCCTATGTTCGAAAAGATCCGGGTTCGAATATTGTCTGGGATATGATACTAATTACTAGGAACCGTGTTAATTATAACGAACTTATTAATCTTAATTACTCAGTCACCCAACTTTAGTCTCCCCTAAAGATTTAAGAAAGTTGACCACTTAAGTGTCATAGCAACCTTTAGTAACAGTTACTTCAATGAATATCTTTTTAAACAGTATTAATGCTGTTTAGCTAAATTCACTGTTATTCAGTTGGCATTAAGTAACAGGTTGCGTCTCCCACCAGTTCATTTATATATTTAAGCTACTGATACTCTAGTTATAAATGGAATTGCATATACTGCTTTTGCGTGTGGTGCGTATACGTCGTAAATAAGGGTTTGATTATAAGCACACCAGGATGTTCTACGTGAGTCGATCAAGAAAAAAACGTCCAACAGATGATCGACTGATGCTCTAGTATCAATTATGAAGAAATATGCCAAATTGAGAGATAAATTTGCTTGCATTTCTATACAACTTTTTGAATTTTTGGCTATATTAATGATGCGCACGATAATTTCAAGTTCAATTATTATTTAAAAAAAAAAGAAAAAGAAAAGAGAGGTAGCTGTTATTTTTATCCTGTTTCAGAAAAATTTCAAAGATTCCATGAAACTTCCATTGCACACATACGCTTCATGTTCCATGCCAATTAAGTAATAGCAGCGACCTCTTTTTTCAAACATATGTAGTTAATTACATTGACGATTCGTCTCGTCTGCTTGCTTTGGCACCATATTAATGTTCAGTTGTAGCATATTTTTGCTAGCACCTTCATTTGCAAGAAAATATAACGTTTTTTTGATTATGCTGTTTTTTATTATTATTATAAATTCAGGGCTATAGTTACTTGGGATCATTCCTCTTTAAATGTGAAACGTAGCATATCAGACAATTTCTTACCTTTCGATAATTACAACGCAACTCATAAAAATTAGCGCACATTATTTTTTTTTTTTTCCAAAAATCCATTTCCAAAATCGAACCAACGGACGGGTTCGTTAACATGGCAGACAAAAGGTAAGATATTGTCTCCGATGAAAATTGGCAATTTTGTCGAGGAATGACTTCAAGGAAATTATAACCAAATTCAGCAGTAAATACTCACCACATTAAATTCATTCAAAACAAATTTTTCTTTAAGAAGGCCATATCGAATCCAAATTAGTGGGCCATGCAGAAGGTAGGTGAAAAAAGTCAATCGGCTTAACACGACTAAGTATCTCATAGATAGCATCTTTTGTACTATACCTGTGTAAAAATAAAATATAATATAATAATAATAATAATAATAATAACATATTAAACGGAATGACCTTTCATTCTCATGAATCATCTATCACAATAAACACTATCAATTCACAATACAGGCCCATAAGTCAGTAAGGCGTATAAATATTTAATGACTTTTATTTATTAATTATATATATATTTTTTGTATATAATAATTTTTTATTATATACATTAAACAATGTATATAATAAATTAATTTATTATATACATTATTTTATTATATACATTTATTATATACATTTTATCATATACATTTTATTATATACATTATATTATATTATTAAACCTCCAACCCGTATTTCACAATTCAGAATATACACTAATATTCAGATAGTGTATACGGACTAGTTTCTCCTATGTTAATGCAATTTTGCCATTAACATAGGTGAAACTAGTCCAGATACACTATATGAAGGTTATGTGGGTTAAGAGATCGTCAAACGAAAGATAATTTAATTTTAAGGTGTTTTAAACTTGTGATAATACCTAAATATTTCAAGATTTCTTATTGTAAAAGTATTATTAATATTAGGTGGCCATCGCAGACTCGCATAAAATCAGTCGTGACTTTCATAGGTTTAACAATAACATAAATAATGTATCCTAGAAAAGGGATCTTTAAAGCGAACTTCGACGTTGGTATAGGCTGATCTCAGAAATTCATATAATCCTTAGCTTATATTGATAATCTTTAAGGCAGTGAGATGCAGTGCGAGGGTATTTCAGTTATGAGGGTAGCTTGGTCGGGATTCAAGAATATAAACAATTGTTTTGTCCAAATACGATCCACGGTACTGGATGCACTGGCATATTAGAGTCCTGGAATATAGTCCTTAGAGGTCGCCACTGAAATTTTATACCAAGCTTCCGAGATTGCGACGATCAGAATTATGGCCAAGACAAAGACTATGGATTCAGCGTATTATGTGTGTTACTTGTATTCTGCGGACAAACTGTTTGCGTTGAAGTCCGAAGTTAATAAGAGACCGTGTAGCTGATGTTAGCACAGCCCAATAGTCTAGCGCAGCGTTCTTAAACCTTTTTACACCTGCGGACCGGGGAAATTAGGAGAAATATTTCGCGGACCGGCTGACGGCAAAGACAAAAACACAAACCAATGTAGACAGTATTTTATTTATTAAATCCAATGTTATGAAATTACGATTTTTAACTAGTGCGACATCCTGCTGTTTAGAGGTTAAAAATTTTGATATACGTGGCTGGAGCGTTATTTCTGAGAGACGAAGAAATTTTTGAAAATTTTTTGCGGACGGGTCTAGCGCACAGGTGGTTATCCGTCTCCTCAAGTTGATGAATTGGAAGGTGCATAATTGTAATACTCTTCTAACTCCTAATTTACTAAACTTTTTTTTTTTAAACAGCTAATCGGAAAGAAGGGGAAATGTATGTTTTTCATTGTTTTTCATAGAAGAACTCGAAGATTTTAATTTTGACCAGGCGTTTTCAGATCCTGATCATTCTACTGCTAGGTATGTTGAAATTAGATATATCCAGAGTTGCTTTGAGACCCAGTGCTCCTTAAAAAAAAGTTTGAAGGAACACGGGGTCACGGAAGGAATACATATACAGGGAAGTATTTTGAAGGTAGCTGTGGATAAATTCTTATTAAAAGAAAACCGTCTTTGATCTTTCGAAAAGCGTTCCTATATGTAGAAATAATGCCGACTGAAAATTAAACAGTAGAAAGCAAACTCTACCTATTGATATACAGATCTGGTATATCAGAAATGCTATTATAGTTGCTATATCAAAAGTGGTGTATTTAATTCGACATTTCAATAACTAGAGACAAATGAGACTGGAGAATTTTTTTATTATGACCCTGTACTCGTATATGCATAGTAAAATGCAAACAATCAGTTTGCATTTTTACTATGCGAACTGATTAACTGGTACTCAGTTAACAGTTCATCTATTAATCAGATTCCTTATGTTTTTGTATTTTTTTTTTCATTTACATCGATATGGTTTTAACTATGTAGCTGTAAACAATTCTTTTATATTGTTTTAATTTAATAGATATCATAAAACAAATCGAATAACATACCTCCCTGATTGAGGATACAAACGAGAATTACCCAACCAACTCCTGCACACCAGAAAATTCGATGCGTAGAAGCATAAAATGCACTCACAAGTGGAGATGGAAAATTACCCTTCTGTGCTTCGAATGGCCCATACAGCACGCCGAAACCAAATGCTATAGCGATGCAAGATCCAATTATAAGCGAAGACTGTTAGAAGATTATATAATATATGTTAGTTTGTCTTAACATATTTTCATCAGAATATATATACATATAATATATAAATAATAATAATAAAAAAACTATTAATAATTTTACAAAAGACCAGTAGTCTTTTGTGAAGAAATTCACAATGGCAAAATATAAATTTAAAAATGGGACTGCGGTACTATGGATATTGAGTCCATTTTAAACTATCGCACTTTGTTGTATTAATTTACATTTATTCAAAGTCTTAAAAAAGAAAGAGCTGTCAGCAGGGCTGGATTAACCATTAAGCAAAATAAGCACGTGCTTATTAGGGTATCATGGAAAGGGAGGCACCACAGACTTGCTGCTTTAGTTAGAAGTTAGATGGCGAATTTAATTTAAATTAACTTTTAATTAGTTTTTTCATTGTTTTTATCTTTTCTTACTGTTACCTGCTTTGTTTCAATAAATAATGACGTGTAGAAGGGCTAATAAAACTCTAACCACATGCATGACGGTTCGTTTACACCGTATTATCGCTCACGACGCTTTTTCTGGCACTACCGTTGTGTCAAATGAGGTAATTTTTTTTTTTAAAATTAACGTAACCATTTTATTTTTTATTTTTCTGTCTGTTTTAGGTCTTGTTTTAAATAAATTATGTCTTATAAAAGGCTCCAAAAGCAAATATAAAATAAATCACGTGGTTGTCTCAAAAACGCGCTTCTGATAAAAATAAGAGTTAATTAAAGCACGAAAGCACAAGCTTCAACTGTAAGCCGAAAATTAAATTGTTCGTATGATTTTGCCTGTGATATGTGTGTAACTGTGTTGATTTCCACCTAATATTCAACAAAAATAATCTTGTTATTTCTGTATTTAACAGATCCCAAGAACCAAGATGAAACGTGTTCAGTTAAGTGGTGCACAAAAGCGAAAACTGTCAAAAAAGAAACAAGAGGAGACTTTGGAATTAGATTCCGAGACTGCGAAGCTGACTAATTTCTTCACACAAGTTCCACAACATTATATACCAATTCCTGATCAGAGCCAATCTCCGTCATCAGAAGTGGACACAAATACCACTTTGATCACTTCAAAATCAAAATATGATGATGTTGGAATCATCAAGGTGTCACAAGCAGGTTCATCTAGCACGTGTCTCACTACTGACCTCATTTTGTCTATAAATTCTCTTGATATCTTTACAAAACATTGTGAGGTTGAAATAACAGCTGAAAATGAAAGTTTAGAGGGCCATGGTGATGGTGGTGAAATGATTCTGTCTGCAAAAGATGAAGTAATTATAGCAAAAGATCTAGGGTTGTGGCTTGATTTCTCTGCTGATGACGTGGTCTATTGGACTGCTTGTGGACCCAGTGACTGACAACACCAGAATGGGGCCATTTGACAAGTCTTACCGACATTTCAGTAGTGGCAAACCAGTAAGATACTGTTCGCAGGAACTTTTTCAAATGGTTTCCTTGAGAAATCACTCGAAAATATGGCTCTATAGAAAACTCTTTTTTCGATGTCTAGAATCATATCTATAATTATTTCTAGCTTCATGGAAATTTCATCTTTATGACTAATGTTGTTACTCACAGTGCACTTGTTCTTATCTACATATCTACTGTGTTTGCTAATGAATACCTTCTATGGCTTTTTGTCTCTTTCGCTGAAAGAAAAATGAGAGAGAGATTAAAATTCAGTTCACAGAGCTCATAAGATTTGTTCTACAGAGTGTCTTTTAAGTGTCATTTATCATAGCTACTCTCATGTAATGGTTACGATGTAAAGATATATGATAAAAAATTAATAATAATAGCCCCTCATCCCGGCCCTCCCCTGAGAAGAGAATTTCGATTCCATATGTTAAAGGACTATCAGAGAGAATTGCAGGACCTCTTCGTCAGATTGACCTACAAGTTTCTTTCCGACCAATTCGTAAACTAAATTCCTTCCTAGTGCCTGCGAAAGACAAATATCCTTTTCTCTATACTCCTGGAATTTACAGAACCCTTTGTTCTTGGGACCTTTGCTATTATGGGCAGATTAGTCGTTCTGCCGAGATCCTTCTGGAGGAACATCAAGAGTATATTTTATTTCATGAGTCTGATAACTCTAGTTTAGCTAGTCACTTCACCTAATTCACTGGAATTAAGCTATAAAAAGTTGTTTCATTCTTGAAAGATTATATAAAGAAAGTTGTGAAGCACACATTTACAGTCGTAACCTAAACAAAAACGATTACTTTAAACTTTCTCAATTTCGGCAAGTTACCCTGAACGCACTGCTGATTTATGTGTTTCATAAAATTGTAATTATTTAAATTTATTTCTTTGAATTTTAATAGTAGAATTAGATGAATGTAGATGGAGCGTTATCCACCTGCAGTTGATAGCATATGTAGTCACGAGCTTGCAATTTTAAGTGTTTATCTCATCTCAGCTATACTGACAATGGCTATGAAACCTAGCCGAAAATCTACAAAAATTAAGTAATATTTCCTAACGCAAGTATCATCCGTTCTTATGAGAGAGAGAGAGAGAGAGAGAGAGAGAGAGAGAGAGAGAGAGAGAGAGAGAGAGAGAGAGAGAGAGAGAGAGAGAGAGAGTATTGGCCATGGTCTTGTACAGAATTATTGTAAGAAATTCAAAGGTAATTGTTCTCTTTAGTCTCGTATCCCTCAAATGATGTAAAGGTAGATTTCCTTTACTTTATTTGAGATAGATGATTGGCTAAGAGTGATGCGTCTGTTATGATAGTTTGTAATGAGAAAGGGTTTTGCAGAGTTATTTGCTTGATAAATAATTAGTTAATTAGCAACAGTGGTCGAAGGCACAAAACTCCCCCGAATTTTTGTTTTCTAGGTAGATTCTTTGTCTTGTAAGTAATTCAGAATATAACGTGTGCGATTGATATTTTTTCAAAAAGCAAATTCTGTTTGCTTACTTGACTATAAATAGTCATGAATGTAGTTGATAATATTAACAATATAACAAATTGAATAATTTTAATAATATTAATAATGAACAATGCTAAGCGAATCTTTTAGCTTTCTTGTTCAAAGTTTAGTAATAATTAATTTTATTACGAAAAATCGGTCTATCACAAATAACATTAGAACTTAAGTTTATCGATCTTATTTTCAAGTTGTATAAAGTTCCAATTGTCTCATTGTTTTGCAAATCTGGCTATTAATTAAAAAAACTTGGACTTTTCAAAGTTTTGCGCTAGTTTACCAGTTAGTCGTCATACTAACCGCTAAACTAGCTCAAAATAATGGCGAAAAAAATTATTAGTGATTTTAGGCTAATAATGATCCTCTTTTCTGAATGAACTAAAAAGAATGCACAAACGCATTTTTGTAAATTAAGATGTAGTAATATTTTAGTTATACATGTACTTTATTAAACAGTGTTAGGATGATTATTTGCGTTAACAATATACATAACATATGTAGTGGCATGATCATTGGCGTAGGAAGGCTATGGCATTGAGGCAGTTGCCAACGGCGCAGGGTGAAAGGATGTTTTACCAGTTCACGAAATTGTCACACTTAAAAAGGCACGCATTTATGAATTTTGCTAAAGGTGCCAAAAACCTAGCTAGCTTCTGGGCATGATACTATCGAATTTCCTAAATGAATAATGTACACAGTAGAATATAATAAAAGTATGCAATAAATAAAGTAATTAATAAAATAAAGTATTGTATTTATCTTTATTCTTTATGCAAATGTTATTTGCTTTTGTCAAAATAAACATGATATTTGATAGGAAAAGTAACTATATTATTCAAAGCTTTTAAGCCAAATACTTTAATATTCTCACCCGTCCAAGTTTCATGTTTTCGTTTTTGATGAGAAAGTAAGCAAGCAGTAGTCCTAATAGGTAGGAACCAATATGGACGTAAGTTTTGAAGTAAATATCTTCGAACATTTGATAGAAATAGCTGCAAGAAATTAAAACAGACTTTTAATTAGTAAAGCCAGCGAATAAAAATAGATAAAAATAGCCAGTAAGAACTGAAACGTATTTCAGCAGTATTATTGAGTTATGCAGCTTGACATTAATTATTACTATCTTTCAAATAACTGAATTAACACACTTTAAAAACAATCTTGGCACTCAGAAATAAGCACATTGCTGAATTTTTTTTTTTATTAGTTCCTACTGTCTATGAAAATAAAGTAAGCAATTTTCAGGAGTTTTATTTAGTTATTTTAACTAAACATGTTTCTTTGTTACGAGAATTGGTTTTTAAGGATTTCGATATATAAAAGTTTTATAGTTATTCCAAGAAAGGAATAACTAAACACTGTATGTCATATCCATTACGATAACATCATAAATAACATATCTATCACTAAATGCAGTGAATGATCACAAAGGAAGCTGCCATTCCAGTCACAAATGGCAACAAGGAGACTAAACGATAGTGGCTTTGTAAGAAAGCCTCGAATAGACATGAACAAATATTTTGGACGGTGTAAACTGATCAAAGAATTTCCTGGTCTGTGTCCAAATGGGATAAAATTACTTAATGATTACCAATATGGCTTCCGTCACTCTCCTTGGGGAAGCCATATTAGGGATTGAATTAACTGAGCACCTTTGAATCAGAACGCATCTTTTGACTGCAGATCTTTTAAGTTAAAAAAATAAATATATGATGAAAGGTGAACAGTATGGAAATATATTATATTTTTACTTCCGAGGCCTTTACGAAGTCTGCTATAGAATTATTGATGATTTTCTTACGCTTCTGGCTGTCGTGTAGTGTAGTTAAAATGCAGTGAGAAGTTGAAGTTTTTTACTTCAACTTCTCACAGCATTTTAATCTTGGGTTGCAACGACACAGTTTTAGAGAGCCTTGCCGTGGACAAAGCTAGGCAATAGAGTGAGAAATAATGATGCTCGTTCAGCGAGGATTATTTTTTTTCAGCTTTAAGTCGGAAGAGTTGTTTAATTCAAAAGAATAGAAAGGTCAATCAGGCCACGAAACAGACGTGTACAAATATTGGAGGTCATCCCAGGTGCATCGTTATAGTGCCATAGGGTAGGAGGCAGAGACTGGAATTTCCAAGAGACGAGTTAATGCCTGCAGTATATTTGGAGGGAAAGTTCCTTCAGACAAGGTCCAGTGTGTTGGCAAAATTGATTATTTTGTACTCTAGTTTAAGGTTAATCATTCGTGTTAGATCATGACTAATGGGCAATAATTTGACTTCTTGCTTGATCTATGAAGTTAGAGCAGGGAGCCAGCTTGAATAATGAAGATTAAAAGTGATTTAGGAATATTACATTTCAGAGAAAAATAATCAGAGAGGTCAGTACCGTCGTTAAAATTAAAACAGCGGTAAAGACAACAAAAGGAAAGCTGTAAAGTGAGTCAAGGGAGTCTTGAGTCAGAGCAAATCATAAAGAGGGAATTCCAGATTTAATAATCGTTGCAAAGGAATTTCTAATTTCACAAAAGCACATGTTCCTTCCTTCTTACGGAAGGTATTGTAAAAACTCGATGTTACGAAAATTAATAAAATCTCTAGTACATCGATTTTTACTGTAGGAACACGCCTTAAAATCCTTGTATATAATGTATCTATGTTTTGTATGTTTAAACTTTGTATAAAGATCAAAATAAGCCCAAAGGGAATTAACTCGCTCGTTGTTTAAGAGCAGAAGTAGGATGTTTGAAACCAAGGGTAGTGTCTGTAAGTCAGCAGTTCCTTTTGAAACGTATTTAGGAGTCCTGTAGCAGGTGTCCTTCAAGGTCAGTATTGAAAAGGGACGGCCTCCATCAGTCGGAAAGTACCTTAGGCCGGATTAAGGACATCAAAGGGGAAGAATAGGATTTGTCGGCGAAAGTTCGAGAACCGCCAGTCACGTGCTGTGGTACGGGATTCTCATAACTACATGCAAGACATGTACGGGGACATTTGGGGTACAATAAACTTAAACCGAAGTGCAGGGGTATTGAGAATATAAGGATTGGAATTTTGTTGAGAAGGGCTTCCTGTTTCCATCTTGCGTGATCTGTCATCAAGAGGTGATGATTAGTTCCGGAGGGGAGAGATGGGAGTCCATCCACGAAGGGAGTTTCCAGTCCAAAGCCAAGGATAAACCGGAGGTTACAGTCTAAGGGGAAATCTTGCCGTATTGGTTCAAGCCTTGCCGCTCTGTTTCAGTTCGTGCATGCCCACCAACCTACGCAGTTCCTCGCCGGTCAGTTCAAGACGCCGGAGGAAACCTATCCAGTATCTCGATGGCTGACGCGATCCCTCAATAGTGCCCTATGACTCCCATGAATGAAAAGAGGAAAACACGGAACGGAGAAGAAACCCCTGAAGCCTCGGAAAAGAAAAGGAAAAGAAACAAAGAGGGAAGGCGTATGCAAGACAGTCAGAGACCCACGTGAGTCTGAATGCTAATTATTTTATGTTTGTGATTTAAGAGAATTCCCCTCAAGGAACTGCTGAACTATTTAATATAGAAAAATAGTGGTTTAAAGTACATGAATCGCTCGTAGATTTGTGAAAAAAAATTATTATCGAGTTTAACGTGAGCGTAGTTAATTTCCTTAAGAAAAATTGGGCGAATTAAGATTTCCTTTGATTAATGTGTGTTAATTAATTGCTTATTATCACATCATAGAGCTGTTTTAATCAAAGGGAATGAAATATGCCAATGTGATTATCAGTCAATTAACTAACTCTTTAAGATAAGAATCTAAGAGTCATATAATGTGTGTGTGGTGCATGGTTGATGACTAATTACGATTGTTAATGCGCACTTAGAAATTTCTTGTTCTGTGTGAATAATATTTAGTATTTGTGATATAGAATGCATTATCTGAGATTTAATTAGAAAAAAAATAAGAGAGTTCACCAAGTATTACGTTTGAGTAATTATTCAAGATTAATGAATTTCTTGCATGAATGAAGTTTTGAATTCATGTATTGTATGGTAACTATTAGATATCAGTAATTAAATTTTGTTTATATATTAGTACATAATGGTTTGGTCTCATTTTCTTGTCTTTTGCAATGCACTGATTCAAAAATAAAAATCGAACCTAAGCGGGAAACGTTGATATAAATAGTAAGTGAGAAAAGGGCCCAGGACTGCAAAGCAAATTGATAACTTAGGGATGATAAAGAGATTTTGTTGTGAAAGATTTAATAACCTACTGGAAGTTCTATATTTCTTGCACGATATCGAGGCATGGATGGTGCAGCCCTAAATCTAAATAAATATTTCCAATGCTCTCGGGTAGAAGGAGTATAGAATACAGAAGGTAGTAATCTAGAGTATAAAAAGGGGAACGTATAAAATTAAGTGACAATATATTACACTGTCGCAGCATCACCAGGATATATAAGTAAAGGAAACAGAAATATTTTATATTTTTACAGTATCACGCATGACGTAATTCGAATAACTGAAGTGTGTTCTCTTGTATGAAAATGTTGATGTTATTTGCTTTTTTTTTTTTTGGAGGGGGAGGATATCGTTTCGCTATTTTTGTTGTATTTTTGATTTTGATTTATGATTTTTGGGAGATTTTAACGACTATTATAAGGTAGTATTTATTTGATTATCATTCTTGTTTGAGATAGTATTGGCTAAATAAGATAACTGAAAATTGGGTTTTAATTGGTCTGAATTTGATACAACTAGAAACCGACTAGCTTTGCCACGTTAACTGGTGGCTTCTTCTGAGTTGATGAATATACATATAACAGCTTAAAACAAACGAGCTTAGATTACGAATCAATACATAACTGAAAAATACCGAATTCATAGGAACCGTTAAACAAATACGTGGAGTGTGGATGCTAGCACTTGGTCAGTCATTGTTAAGCAGGTGCGTCCTATAATTAGTGCGGAATTAAACTCTGATGTGCGGAGAGATCTCATGAGTGATTTCCAGATATCACAGAGGATCGGATCATCCCTTGGTTTCTGTTCAGGGTGCCTTGTGAGCGGATTACTACTGCAGCTATGTTGCAAGAGCTGTAGTCATCTTCTATGTATGGCATATTACTTTTATCCCATTCAATGTTATGGTGAGTGTTAGAAAAATGGAATGCTAAACCTCTCTCTGTTGTTGTTTACGTATACAATGTGCTCTTTTTGTCTTCTTTCTAGACTTCTGCAAATTTGTTCGATGTAATCCAGGCCACAAGAACAAGAAATGTAACCTCCAGGGTGTTTATTGAAAGCATTCTGGTCTTTAGGGGGAGCATAACATATTCCGTACTGTCCTAATCGGTTTGAAGGCTACCCGAATATCGTAGGACGCACCTCCTTAACAGTGACTGACGGTTCCTATGAATTTGATATTTTTCAATTATGTATTGATTCCTAATCTAAGCTCGTTTGTTTTAAGCTGTTATTTGTATATTCATCTAACTCAGAAGAAGCCACCAGTTAATGTGGCAAGGCTAGTCGGTTTCTAGTTGTATCAAATTTCCGACCAATTAAAACCCAATTTTCAGTTATCTTATTTAAGTATTTAGTGGTTGGAAAAAACATTGCTCATAGTATGGGCTATTTATAGAACAGGGGGATGCATGGTATTATTTGTTTCTAAAGTTTTTCGCATACCCAAGCGTATTTATGTTTCTCTTCTCTATCTTCGAATGTAATGTGGAATGGTTTTGCGCTGGCTGCAGTTAAAATAACAATAAGGATACAGCACCTTCCTCTTAACGGCTTTTACTGCTGAGGGAATAGGGCTTTGGAAGGGCCTACGAAACCGTACAGTGCAACGTGATCTATATATAGTTTCAGAAGGTACACTGAAAGAATGTTGGGGAGAGAACGAAAATACATCTCATTCTGTTTCGGAATACTTTTTATTGGAATGGTTTCACTTCTTCCTGGCGAAGAGAAATAATGTTTCCAGAGTCATAGCTTTCTGCTGATCAAGAATTCATTGGGGCATTTGCGCTATACGAATCAGAAATATCTTCTTCTTCCCCTACAATTCTTAGTGTGTAATTTTTTAAACATTTTTTCCATACACATTAGTAGCATTTCGTTCTCCTCTTGGAGAGGTTGAAAGAATTGCTTGTTTGCTGTTTTACGAATCAGAAAACAACGATAATGAATTTGATAACTGGAAACTGGCGCTTTTGGATAAAAAGCCCTTTTAACCATTTAAAGCCTATTTTTTACGTCCCGAATTTAGGCTGATGATATGATAATAGGCATAGTTTTCATTAGGCTGCAGGAGAGAATTTTTCTGTCTTCCACAAGTTTAGTTAGAGTGATAATGGCGGAATACAAGTAGTTCTTTGTGTGAAGGGCAAGAAAGGCGTTTAATACGATAGTGTTAACTGAAATCTACGTAAGGCTGCAAAAATATTTTAATAAGGTTATTCAGACAAATCTGTTTTTTTTATTTTTAACTTTTGATGGAAACACACGTTCTGGCAAGTAACTGACTGAGAAACTGTCGCGATCCTTGAGAAAGAACACACTTTTACTTCAGGGTGAAACGTGCACTTTTAAAATGCCGGAGGGGAAAAATTCCTCCTCTTAAATAGAGGAGAATGAGGAGGAGGAGGAGGAGGAACAAATAAATCCTATTTGAAGGAAATTAAATAATTATAATCTATCAGTAAAGAACTCTAAATCTGACAAATTTAATATTAATGTAGTATTAACATAAAGATAATAAGTGATAATATTATTCTTCATTATTATCAGACTGATTCACAATACAAACTTCTTCATGTTGAATCATTAATAATTAGGCCTTATCGAAACGCATGCTGATTTTCTTTCTTTCTTTCTTTTCTTCTTTTTTTTTTAACGATGAATTAAGAATAAAGCAACGGATGATTCGAAAACACCAATTATATTCGAACTCAGTGACACCACAAAATGCTTGCATTCAAATTTTCTTAATAGCTAAATAGTTACAGTTTGTGAAATAGCAGCATTCTAAATATATGACCACGAAACTTACCTTTCGCTTGGAATTGAAATCATAGGAATAGGTGGATAGTTGTTCATGTAGGTAATGACACCAACTGCTGCACTGCCAGCTGAAATCAGGAGAACTGCTAGTATCATCCCCAGTACTGGTTTCCTGGAAGAGAGATTTTCCTTTAAGTTTTCATTTTTACATGGCGTTATTTAAAAAAAAAAGGAGAGAGAAATGCTAATCTTGTATTTACTATGTAATGAATCAATCATCCGCCGTCCTATTTGTATGCTTGCAACTAATGCAAGGAAACGAGCCGTTTGTGGCAAGACAGGCGAGCACGTTTAGAATTTGCAGCTACATTTTGCCTTTTGGTATAAAACAGCAGTCGTCAAACTTTTTGTTTCAGGACCCCTTTACACTCTTAAAATTATTGAGGATCCCAAACAGCTTTTGTTTATGTGTTATATCTATCGATATTTTCCTTATTAGTAATTAACACTGAGACATTTTTAAAATAGTTATTTCTTCATTCATATAAAAATAACAATTATAAACCCATTACGAGGTAACATAAATAACATATTGGTTACTAAAAATAACTATATTTGCCAAACAAAAGAAATAGTGAAAAAGAGTGGCATTGTTTTACATTTTTTGCAGATCTCTTTAATAGCTCGCTTAATAAAAGACAGCTGTATGCTCATTTCTTTTTTGTGCATTCAATCTGTTGCGATGAAGAAAATTCCTGCCTCACACAGATATGTAATCCCCCCCCCCAGTCAAAAATGGACTCAAGGATCCCAGGAATAAGGAAACCACGCTTTGATTTGAAAAACGCTTGTCTAAACGCCTGAAATAGCAAATTTATGATCCAATGGAGGAGGAGGAAAAATAAAAGGTAACAAAATCTCTTTTTATATCAGAAATAAATAAATAAATTCCAGAGGTCTGTCTGGTCTGTGTGTGTGTGTGTGTGTGTGTGTGTGTGTGTGTGTGTGTGTGTGTGTGTGTGTGTGTGTGTGTGTGTGTGTGTGTGTGTGTGTGTGTGTGTGTGTGTGTGAGAGAGAGAGAGAGAGAGAGAGAGTAATAAATCATTTGATTCGAAATTAGCCAAAAAATAACTCAACCAGCTGGCCACTAATTAATATTTTGGCCCATTTAGTGTCTAAAAGTTTTAACGTAAAAGTTATTTTCAAGGTAATTTCAAAGTTATTTTTAAGAAATTAGCGCAGATTTTACTAGGGCGTGATTGTCAAAATGAGATCACTTCGTACGTTGTTTTAGGTTTTCGTCTGTTAGAAACTTAAGAGTGTACAGTTCCGAGTGTTTTGGCGATGTCAGCATTAATATATAAGGAGGTAACATCTAGTGAAGTAGGAATATTTGGAGAATATAAAGTTAGTTTTTCTATATGTTTAAAAAATTAATCGAAAATTTAGTCATAATTCGGGGATTTATTAAGCGGTTTTATCATTTGGAAATATTTCGACAAAGGTGATATGGTTATATGCTTATGAGAAACACCGCGACGTATCAGGTATCCAGATTTCTGAATCTTGATCTGAGCAAAAAGTGGGTGAGCTGTACTGAGTGGAGAGATTCATTACATGTTTATCCATTTTCTCTTACTCCCATTCCGTAATATCGAATCGATTTGTTTTGGAAATTAGGAGTTTTGTATCGTTTTTCAAACAGTAACATATTCTGTTAGGTTCCAAGAGATGGCAGCACTTGCTTTCCGGTCTCTTCATCGGTAGCAACTTATAATTTGTGATAGTAGCGGGCCAACTATCTCTGATTAGCTACTGGTGGAGACTGAACTGCCCACTCAGTCTCCAAAAGCTAGATAAGGTTAAAAGGCCTCTCCTACTTCCTATTCCTTTTTTGCTGTAATGCTTTATCAAGGTCATTTTTTAAATACAGTACTTTTATGTTTTTATGCTGATGGGTCTTAGTTTATGATTAAACACCACTGTACTTTTATTAGCATTTCCGTAGACTTAATTGTCCCGAATTCTCCCCTTGTCTGTAATGGGATTATGATCGAATGATTCCTTCACAGAAACATTACATCTTCAGTTCTCCTTCCTTTGTTCGTAATTGATTCTCTGAGTGTAGGTTTTCTACAAATGATTAATTTCAACAAGCCTGATCTCGCTTCATTCGAAGCCCTCATCGAAGGACTTTACTACTCTCAACAGTCAATTTTCTCCATAACAGAAATGTTAAGGTCAATGAATGTAACTGGAGAAATGAATGTATTCTCAATACGTGTTGGATCATTTGGATTATTCATTGTTATTTTTAAATGAAATGCGTATTTTAAATGGCCATGTTCTGAAAGAAATCACAATGAAGTTGAATAGAAATTGGTTATAAGTAAGATTCGCTGTGCATAAATTTATGAAAAACATTAAAAGGTAAATTTGAAATAAAAATATTGCCAATGAATATTAATTAAGAAGTTTCCGGACATTTTAGCACTTACTTTAAAAAGAAAAGCCTGCATGTCTTAAATAACAAAATTCATATCCTTCTTTCAGTTTAACTTTGGCTATTCATTAGGAATTTTTTGATTCTATTGAAGTCTTACTTACCTGTAAAGAGGAATGAGAACCACCAAGGCAAGAACGTGGAGTTGGAAATCTGCGCTCAAGTACCAAGTATGATGCATACACTAGAAAGAAATAAAAATAAATGTCTATATTTCTTACATTCTATACGAATTGAAGGAAACAAGGAGTAAAAATATAGGCGAGAGAGAGAGAGAGAGAGAGAGAGAGAGAGAGAGAGAGAGAGAGAGAGAAAGAGAATAAAAATTATTTACAATGTTAACATACAATGTCGGGCATCTTCAGCCAGTTGCTATAGAACAGCAGGTTAATCCACCAGTTCCTGTAGCAGGCTTGCAAATCAGTGTTTACTACATTATACCAGTGAGGACCGCTGGATACCCATGGGACGAAGAACATCAATCCAGTAGTGAACATTAATGGTGGCACCAGTCTGGATGGTGGAAATGAACAGAAATTAATTAATCGACTGAATTCAGCAGTACTACATTAAATTAATTAAATTTAAAAGTAACAAGTTAGTGCAGACTAGCATATTTTGATTTATTAAAAAAATCAGCTAATGCCTTTTATTCCCATATAGGGAGTGGGCGAGGCCGTGTTAGCCCTGTCTAACTTTAGGAGACTGAGTGGGAAGTTCAATCTCCACTGGTACCCAATCAGAGACAACTTGCCCAAGGCTATCACTGATTAAGCGGCACGCAGTGAAGAGAGATGGCTCGACAAGTGCCGCCATCTCGTGGTCCCTAATCCTAACACAATATATTTAATGTCTGAAAATAGTGTGGGTTCTACGGTGGATTTTCTTGAATTTCCGAGAGAAAAAACCTGCTTGCCCTTGCCAGAAATCGACTACTCGGGAACCGGTCGAAAAAAGGCATAAAAAAATTTCCTCTAGTCGTCGACTAGAGGAAATTTTTCTAGAAGATTCAAAACAAAGTCTTCCTTCGTGCGGTCAAGCGCTGTGGTGCGAAAACGCCACATTCACTGAGCTACACAGGCTCCCTTTTGATTTATTTATAAATCAGAAATTTATTAATAAATCACTAATTCATTTATTTATTGAATATGCTGGTATTGCTAACTATTATGCATTGTTCCCTGTAAGTTTTAAGTGCCAATTAATATTGCTCATTTTAATAATTAAATTAGCACCGATCATATTGGAATATTGGAATACTTATTGTCATTTATTGTTGATGGTTGTTTATGTTTATTGTTAATATTTTGTGACTTCCACCTGTGGAAGGTTGTCCATTTATCGTCATACCTTGTATTAGTACCATGGAGAGACGACTTGTAAGATAATTTGGAAATTGAGCCATTTTTGGCCTCCAGCAAGCAGGATGGTCGTCTCATACAGGACGATGAATTGTAGTGAAATCTACCGTCTAAAGACATTCACAGCCTACAACCCTATTGTTCACGGAAGTGAATATTCGATCCATGAAGCCAATATCTAATTATTTTCCCACTTCAGAAATGAACTTAAGCTACCTGGGTGTAAGAAAACAATGTTAACCACAATCCGTGGCGGATAATGAATAGCTAATTATTAATAATTACTATTATTAATTTTTCCATACATTCCAGACATTTTTCCGTAAAATGTCCATTATTTTGCGATTATTTATTTATTTATTTTTGTTGTTGTCTTATGATTATTGAAAACACAGAACTTTGTTAAACAGAGGAATGTCTATATTTTCGTAACATAATCAACTTGAAAGCAAATTCTTCTTATAATTCTTTACTTTTTTTTTTGTTTCACTCAACTTACAAAATAGTGATTCGTGTTTTATCGTGATTCAAGTCACTAACTACTAATCTCAAGTTTACACGCACACACGAGAGAGAGAGAGAGAGAGAGAGAGAGAGAGAGAGAGAGAGAGAGAGAGAGAGAGAGAGATAAAACATGTACTTATGATATGGCCATTACCTGTTTTCGGTCATTCAGATTGCATGATTGGCAAGAAACAGGCCTGCGGTGGTCGATGACAAAAAACAAAACAAACAAACAAAAAAAAACTCCATACCTTGTTACGGTTATTTTATTTTTGGCAAGGACATCACTGGATCCTCGGAACTGAACACACCTCAACCGCTAATTCTTATCTGGGTATTCTTTCGGTCCCATATAGCCTAATGCTGTCCAGGAAGACAGCGCTCGGCCCGTATCACAAGGGTTCGCACTATGAATATGCTCAGGATTAATTTTTAGCACATACTTTATATTTTGTTATGGTGTCTTTTTCGTTTTCCTTCAAAGCTTCTTTTTTGATATGAAATTCTTTTCCCGGGTCGTCTCTGTGCAACATCCAGCAATACCCTGATAACTTCTTTCCATCACCTTGATTGATGTCTTGGTGGAATCGCTCTCCTTGCTCCTCGCTGACAGTTCCCAGATTCCCTGAGAGTCTAGGAATTAGTAGTCTAAATTAGACTACTAGTTCTAATTTAGTAGTTTAAATTAGACTACTAAATTAGTCTAAAGTAGTCTAGAGTCGAGAAAGTGCACTTTTAAGCTCACGGAGTATCCCAAATCCTTGAATTTCTGTAGAATGTTTTCCACAATCATTTTATAGTTAGGGTCCGTGTGATTTCCTAAAAATTTGGTCACCACCTCTTTCAAAGCTTTCCACGCTTCTTTTTCAAACAGTTTATCCTTCCTACGATGTCCGGACCAATAAAAATACTTTCTTTCAATTTTGCTGTAGATAATCCCAGAAATTTTGTACAGATGTATTTAAAAACTCTCCTTTCGACAAAGCCTTGACAAATTGCTTTATCAGTCTCAGCTTTATGTGAAGCGGGGTTAAAGGATTTTTCCCGAGCAACCAAAGTTTCGTGTACCACATTTTTACTTCCAGGTTCTAATGTGACTCTTTCTGGCCATTCCTTCTTGGTCCAATGTTGCTCTCGATCTCGGCTGTCCCACTAGCACAAAAAGCACGGGTATTTGGTGTATCCTGTTTGTTTTCCCAAAATCATAGATATGACCTTAAGATCACCGCAGATCTATGATCATTCCCCATCCATGATCATTGTACTTAATTTGGCTGAGAATGAAGGCTAAAATTTCGTATCGTTCTTTCAAACGCACGGAATGTGGTACTGGTACCGAAGCCTTCATATTTCGATGACTTCATATTTTACGTTGAATTTACTTATCAGTCCGGGAATATCGCTACAGTAAACTAAATCACCTTCCTCTGAAAAATAAGGAAGAAAATCTCTTTCTCTATACCTAAACCTTTTATCTGCATTCTTCCCTCCGTCTTCTATCTTAAGAATGAGAAGTTTCATGGACATTTCTTTATTTACCATAAAAAGGCACTTCAAAAAAGCACTTATACAACTAATTAGCTGTAAATAAAGGAGAATGAAAATAAATATCAATGAACTGAATTTAAATCCAAATACTACCAATAAAAACGATAAAATTAGAAATTGGGTAAAACTGGTGGGTAATGGAATTTTTTTTACTATTTTTTCTGAACTCAGCACCTAAAAATCTATAAGAATCAATTATTACTTCTCACACAACTTTTCCATCGCAGGCCTGTGTTACTTAAGATTTACTTGAGCGAACCACATCATATTTAATTCTCTTTCTGTGATTTCTTCTTTGCGGTTAGGATTAAAATTACTTAGAAATACACTTCGTCTACAAACTACTTCGTCTATAAATTATGTTCATTAGCCAGTTTTTTTTTTTCAAGGAAAAACCCAAGTTTCAGGAGAAGAATAATGCCTCCTAGAGATCGATCAACTAACTTGATTCGGTAGAATCCACACACACGGAACCAAATCCTGCCTTGGACATGGATATTTGTGATTGTCTTTACGTGAGAGATAAATTTCATCACCCGGGAGACTACCGCCCCGCTTACTGGAGGTCTGAAGTGGCTTGAAAACGTTCCATATTTGGTCTCTGGACTATGTATAAAATAAATAAAAACACAAAAACATAAATTCATTAAAATTGGTGGTGAATGACTTTCATCATCCAATGGATTTTGCTACTCCCCTTACTGGAGGCATGAAGTGGATTTATAAAATACCATGTTTGGTCTCTTTGCCATGATACGTAAATATGCTATAGATTAACTGCCTTTCATGGATGGGATTAACATAACAAAACGTATTGAGAGCTTTCTTTCTGGAATGTTTTACTTCAAAGTGCAGTATATGATTGTGAATCTATTAACTTTCGATGTATTTATGGAACTATGGACGCTATTTCTATATTAATGGAAGGTGCGAAAGATTACCTCAGATAGCGCCTGACAATAAACACGAAAACGTTGATTTGTCCCTTTTTGAAAGACAGGTATTTGAGCGTCATCCCTGAAGTGAGCAAACCCCTGAAAAAAAAAACAAGTTTGGACATTTAATCAACAACTCAAACTTAAAACTTATTTTGGTTTATGTACTTTATAATATTAAAATACACCAGATAAAATACTTATATATATTTTTTCTGATTTTTATACTCAAATTAAGATGACGTCACAAATTTTAGTCTAGTTCTTCGTAAAATTTCGTTAAATTTTATCGAACTAGAACAGAATTGCTATTATTATTTCCATTTTTTTTTCAGGTTTTATGTTGCATGTTTCCACTGGGAAATTAAAACATACAAATTTATTATTTATTTCTTCAAATTTTCCCATTTTAAACAATGGAGGATAGGAACTTTGTAAATATATACAAAGTTCCTATCCTCCATTGTTTAAAATGGGAAAATTTGAAGAAATAAATAATAAATTTGTATGTTTTAATTTCCCAGTGAAAACATGCAACATGAAATAGTCCATTATTATAATATTAGCAATATAGTTTCCATGATTTAATGAATCCCAGCACGCTTAAAAACGAAAGAAAATATTTATTTATGTCTGTTTATTTGTGATATTTATTAAATTAAAATTAAATTAAATTAATGTATTAAATAAATATTTTACTCGGATATTTCCCTGCACGAACGTAGGCATTTTCAAGGTAAAATAAAGTTAACAAAGCACAACTAAACGAGAACAAGAAATGTCAGTATTCGGAATACTTTGTCCTTTAGAAGCACTCAAAGATGATGTTTTTTTTGTCAATTTAAAAAGAGGATGAGAGTGTATATTAGGCAATAATTTACATCCAAATCGTCTTAAATTACAACAGTTCTGTAGAGTGCATGTTGGCTCCCAGAATAATGTTTCGTTTTTGAAGCAGAGTCCCTTTAGGAGAACTGCTTTTCAACATGGTGTTAGTCCATGTTTTCCATATTGATTTATGAACCCATAATTTTAAGATTATTATCTTGGTTTATCTGCGTTTATCTACCAACCTGTCCACGATAAGAAATTTTACATAAGAAAGTTGGCACAGTCCTATACATTTCTGGTACTGACAAATGTAGTTGATATTTTTAACTGCAGTTAGTTTCTCAAAGAAATCTTACGGCTGAAGAAAGCCGAATATTGAAAGATAACTTGTCCGCTTGAAATAACACCAAAATTTATATCTTTCTCATCCACGTATTTGGGAAACTTAAGATTGTTAAATGTGCAATATTTTCTCATAGTCAAGTCAAACTCACCTTCCCGTTTGAAAGAGCCTCATGTAGAAGCTCCATGTGTAGACACCCTCGAAGACAAGCGTGGACAGGAGCCCAGATTGCTGCCTGTGTACGGTATATTTGCGAGTCTTTCTCTTCGCACTGCATGCTCCACTCTTTATGTAATCTCTCCTCCCTCCACACACACACACACACACACACACAATATAAAGGACAACTTAATTACATACAGCTTCACTGCGGATCACAAAATAAAATTCTTTTACCTCCAAAAAAATTAAAAAAACAAACAGAATCCAACCGAACCATGAAAATTCAACCAAAAGTAAAAAACAACAAACCTTACCAAAACCAGAACCATTAACAATTCTCACAAAAAAGTTTCCACATCATATCAGTTTTACCAACATTCGCGGCTTAAATGGCAATATGAACAATGTGCACCAGCACCTAGAATCATCGAAACAAGACTTGTGATTCCTAACAGATTGTCAGCTGTCCATCTCAGTTGCCGAAACCACCTTACAATATAATTCCTTCTACTAAAAGAGCGGTATTCATCTTGTGCATTCTTGTGCCGTTGACAGAACTTTTGTCCATCTATGCCTCCATCATTCTCCTATCTAGAGTAGCATCACCTAAAGACAAGGCTAACCTTCTGGCATCATTTTTACATTGCACTTTCTTCTCTGATGACTAAGGTGAAGTATCCATATTTCCTCCATCGAAGTTATCAATAATTTCTCACTGTATGTCACCCTCAGTTTCCAGCCAGTGAAATCAGAAGAGTCCTGAATAACTTAGACATGAACAAAGAATCTAGACAGTATCTTTCTTATTTGCTCAAAACTTGTGGTCGAAAATTAATATGCTTCTTATTATTCTTTCCTGCTTGAATGGAGTCTACTCCATAGCATCGAAACAAGCCTACATTCAGTCTATTCCAAAAAGAGGTGATAAAAGTCAACCAACAAACTACTGACCCATTGCTCTCTCGCCAGTCTTCTGAAAAATCATAGAAAAAGTCACCAACAGCCTTCTTCATTTCCTGGAGACTCGCCAACTAATGAGCGACCTTCAAAATGAACTTTCCGCCTTTGGCAGCAGGTGATTGTTGAGCCTTCGCCACTGACCTTTGGAGTCAAACTATGGAAAGGTTTGAAGAAACTCAAGTGGTCTCAATCGGCATTTCTAAAACATTTAATCTGGAGTAGTTCAGAGCCCTGTTCATCAAATATCCTTCTTTATCGTCCTCATATCCTTTGCAGTTGAATCGCTAGCTTCATCTTTAGGCACTCACTACAGAAGGTTGCTCACGAGGCACTCAGCTATAACAGTTGAGATATTGTGGGTGTTAGAAGTGTTCGCCAAGTTGTTACCACATTGAGCAACCAAACTGTTAACGAGGTTGATCGTTTCGGAGAATGTTTTGATTTTCTTGATTCTGCCTGACATTTGTGAATATATTATGTTTTTTTCGTCAAAAGAAACTATACTTTTTTTAATTAAATTACACTAAACAATTACAATAATTTCATTTCCACTTATAATTTCTTTTTCTTTTGTGAAGAATGGCAAACTAAGGCTTTTTGAAAAAAATCTTTTATTATGAATTGTGTAATGTTCATCATATTCTACTTGTATTCTAGTATCACCGAAATCTTCCTTCATCCCCACACTTTCTACTAGGTATGAAACTCTTTCGTTATTGATTTCTTTCACTTAGTATCTTTGTAGCGATACTGAATCTGAATCATTTTTGAATGTTTATAAATGTATTCAGCAGCCAAATGAACTTACTTCATCCTTTAGCAATTTTTATTTTCGCCACAGGATGTGTCTTTATGCAAAACAAGGATTTTTGATTTTTCCACCTAGGGCTCAAATCCATACCAAAATGTGCTTTTCTGAACGTATCTATTATTTTCTGAACGTATCTGAAGGTATATATATATATATATATATATATATATATATATATATATATATATATATATATAAATGTTTGATATCTAAACGATCTGAAATCTGAATACAAATCTGGTCAATAAAATTTAACTAAATTCACAATACTTTGCATATTGACGTAACAAAAATGATAAAAATACACTTTATAGTGTTTTTACTTACGTAATGAAGAAGAACGTGTCCACCACGACAAAAGTGTTGAGTATGTTGCTGTGCCTAATTTTATTAAACCATCGGTTGAATTCAATTAAGTTTTCTGTCAAAGAAAAAAAAAATCAGTAACATTTCAGTGTTTGCATTTATTGGGAATGTTTGCTAAGATGTCATTCAGATGTACGAGTTTAGGAAGAACCACATTGAAGTTGGAATAAATATTTTTTAAAATAGAATATAAACGATCAGAGGCGATGTTTCTGAAATCAAACAGTGGTCAATTAGACTCCAATAAATATAATTTACGAGAAAACTAAGATTATGAACAGCTGAAATAAACTGTCTGATAAGATAGTTAATGTTACTCCTGTTATCACAGCATAAATCTAATGGAATCTTAGATAATTATTCATTGAATCGTAGAAAGTGGAAGTGTTGATCAAAGATATGCTGGCATTAGACTAAAAGAAATAATTGTCAAGTTAATATTGCACTTTAGTCAGGGGCGGGAAATAACCACTTCAAAGTGAACTCCGACGGAAAAATTCTTTCTTGGATGGAACAGATTGTTGTACACAAGTTTCTCCATCTCGCACCCCTAAACCCTAACAATTATATCTGAAGGAGTGTGTGGTCTAAGGTCGATTTTTGAACTGCGTGATTAAAAACCGGAGTTTCATTGAGAAAAATTCTACTTGCCTGTTCTAAACATCGAGTAATTTGAGAACAGGTTGAAGAAAGGTATCGAACCTATAACATTCTTTCTATAGACGCAGCACTATGAAAGCATACGCTGTTTTCTAAGGGCTACATAGTTCTGCACCCTCCCTTGTGACATTTCGTTATGTCAAAACTATCAAACCATTGGAAGGAAATAAAAAAAAAAGGCAGTCATGTTGGATCATATCTGGCGCATACAGAAGTTCACACAAGTTTGCACAGCAAAAGTAAAGTTAGAAGTAAAGGATTAGTGGTTTGTGGAAGAGCGTTATGGTTTCGAATTGAAACTTTTCCCTAAAATACATAAATAAATGTCTGATATTTCCCTCATGTTTTCGTCTTGTTGTTTAATCCGCATTGGATTCAAGTATGGCTAGGATGACAATGTGCCATTGTCTGTAAGCGTGTGTTGTTACCTCTCTTACCAGAATTAAAAATCCGAGTTTTCTGAAAGCGGAAACTCGTTCCCCTCATTCTGAAGACATACTAGCTCTTTCAGTTCAAAATTCTTTTAAAGATTCTCGCTACCCTGGACGACATTTGAACGGTCGTCTTTCAAGCCAAAGACTATTGTCGAAACTAACTGAGCTATGGAGGCCTATGATTTCTCAACTTATTCTTCGTTTTCCTTTTCAGCAGTTTGTAAAGCACTAAGACTTGAGATTATAGTTCGTGAATCTGTAATTCCTCATTTTTTATATCCTGAAATTTCGGGATTTCAAATTTTATTAATGTTATTAATTAATATTAATAAAAGTTTCTTGAGCTTTCGCCAACTAGAGTGAGAAAAATATAAATATCGCATTATGTACACTGCTTGGAAAGACGTCAACGGACACTGCCATGGGCAAGATGCATCGTGTAATGTAATGGGTCACCTGTTTGTAGCCGGTGTAAATTGGAGGAATATAATTCTCCCGAGTCTGTCCGGGTGAAATGGCTACGAGAAGGGAGTTTACGGAGTTTGAAAAAGACGTTGTGATAGGACGCCATGTTGCAGGCCTATCTGTTTGGCAAATTATTGAAAAATTTAGGCAATCCCTGGTCAAAATCAGTGATGTCATACTGAGATGGAAGCGCAGGGAGCTTCAACTGCAAGTGCTACCCTTAGTGGACGATCACCAAATGCGACCGTAGGGTGCTTCGAAGGATATGTAAAAACTGCAATTCGTCCGCCAAATTGCTGACTTGTTTATACTAACTGAGCCACGGAAGCTCAAGTATGAATTTCACTTATTAATTACCATACGAAATTTTCTATTTTCGGACGCAGATATCGTTATAAACTAGAAAAAAATAAACAAAACGCTATTATATTTGATTATCGCGTTATTTTTTCTTATGATATAAGTGATCTTTATTAATTTACTGGTGAAGAGCATTCACATGTTTATTGTTAGTTCTGAGACTGCAGTTAATTTCAGGAACAATTTAAAAGCTTCGTTAGCAAAGCGAGTAAAACTATCATCCCGAAGATTTATATTCATGTTCATATTCGATCAAAAGATATTGTTTTTTCTTAAATTTTGTTTACCCAATGCGATCAGCAGTTCCTACTAAAAGTTTGCTAAAGAAAATTTTCCCATTTCTTCCTGGTCTATGGAAAAATTTCTTATTGGTCTTATTCAGTTTTGACAACAATAATGAAGAACGGTGATTGCTAAACTAAATGGCCAAATGTCCATAGATAAGAACAACAACCGAACTCGAAAATTAAACAGTTCTATTTTTAGCATCGGTGTAATCTCTCCTTAACTTTTCGAAATTCTTAACAAGTTATTTTGCTTGAGCATGTGCCTCTTTTAGGAATTTAATAAAGGTTGTTACTTACTTGATGGTTGAAACCGGAGCCATATAACCGTGTGTCCTAGAATGATCCAAGCCATACTGATTAGTCTTATACCGTGGAGAGCTTGATATTTCTCTGTTCCTGGACTTATCAGTTTATTAAAGTTTTTAACGATGGAGAATTGTGAGAGAATGAAGACAGTGGTTCCTAAGAGAAAAGAGAGCAAAAAAAAAAAAAAAATGCTCGATTTAAGTAATCAATTAAAATTTAGACCGACTAAAAATTTTTGATTTTAACATTAAATTTAACAGTTCCTCATTCTAATGAAATTTTATTCATTTATTTTATATTATGTTTATTTATGCATTTGTTTGTTTTTTATTTAAGAGTTTTTTTTAATTAAAATTTAATTACTTATATTATTGTCATTTTCAATAGGTTTGATACATACGCATTTGGTATATCAACCTCATAATTTCAAGGTGAATGCAACTAAGAGTTGATTATATGGGATAACATGCCGTGATTTACAAAGGAATATTAATATACTAATATTCATTTATTAATATTAATAATAATCTGCCATCCAATTATGGTTTTGAAATATTATTGAAGTTATTCGAGCAGATGATATTATTATTGTTATTCTGTCGGAACCCCTATATATAGAGTAAGAAGTCTCATATCAAGAGGTTTATTCTCGGCCTCCCTAGATTTATCGTACACCTCCCTAATTCGTTCCGCTACCCGATCCTCACCGCCTTCTTAGTATTCTCCATGCAGAAAATTACTTCTCATTCATTGTACAACTTCCAGGGATGCTTCGTTATTTACGTACCTTTCCCTTTTTTCAACTTTTTGGAAAATCGCGCGAAATTTTATCCCGCCAATACCTCGAAAGCAGATGTGTTTCACTAAGTACGATTCCGCTTTCTTCTGTCTATTATCCTTATAGACAGTCCTCCAGAATAATTCCGATGTCATATTGGATGTCCGATGTCATATCACTTAAAAGATTTCTCATCCTTCTGTAAATTCAAACGACTTGATCTGTGTTTAGGTGTAATTAATCTGATTGGTCTTATATAGAGAAACCACATCCTTTTCGCCGTGCTCAATTGATATGTCATTATTATTACGATAACCATTGTGATGCGTTCCCTGAGCTTTAATTTCTATCCATCGTCATTCTAATTTCTCCATTCTCCTCCACGTCCTTCCAGTAGAATCTCTCCAACAGAATACACCATCATCCATCTGAGGATCCTGAAGTTTAACCTTAAACTTAGTGATATTAAACTGTCATTCTCAATCGTTGTTTCCTCATCCCTTTTCCAGCCGATTCAAATCCTCCTGAATAGCAACTACATCTGTATCGTTCCAGATAACCACCAGATTTCTCATCCTCCGAAAGCAACTGAATATCCCAATGCAACCCACTTACAATATGAGGGCGTAAATATTAAATCGCAATGGTTTCACTAGTATGTTGAGGAACTCATTGATACCACATTCCCAAATGTCATTATTTGATATCTACCAACAGCTATTTCTTTCCACCAATCTGATATCTACATGCATTCTTTACATTTTAAATATGAGCTTGTCATGTGACATCCTGTCGAATGTGGTTTCAAAATTAGAAATATTACGTGTATGTATATTTTACTCATCGACTGTTGTCATTTCATTATAAAACTTGACTAAATTATAAAACAAGACTTCTCTTTAATAATTCCAAACTGACCTTTATCACGATTCCCAAACTCATCTGCTCAATTCCGCACACAATTTCACACACAATTTCACACACAATTCCGCACACAATTTCAAAATCTTTACCACCGAAGAAGTGAACGCTGTATATTGATTCTTCTACTTTACCACACTCTTTTACAATGAAATCATTTACTGTCTTTTTTACTAATCAGTGAACCTGTTATTTGCAATAGTTTCAATGAACTAGGTTCTGAAAACTCTGGTGTGGTAAACAATCAAAAAAATCATGTATTTCACTGCGAATCCATTTACCATTCTCATTTTAAGAAATTAATTTGGCACTGTTGCAATCAATATGTATTAATTGCTGCACTAGCGCCCCAGCCTCTTTTTTCATGGTATTGCTCTAAGATGATTCCCAAGTCTTTCATAATCACTTACCTTGTAATATCTCCGGAAATATACTGACGTTCAGTTTCTGTTCTTATTAGATCCGAGGTATAGATTACGCCATTTGGTTAGAAAAACGCATTGATTCGAATCTCATTTTGAACTTCAAGAATCTCATTAAGAACATATAAACTGTAAATGAGTCAGTCGTTTCACTAGGAGCTATCACGGTTTTCCTTCGGAAAACATTTTCGTTCTTTGCTTGAGTTTTTTCTCATAAAAGAGACCAGGTAGACAGAAGAACAGACACAAATAATAGAGAGAATATACTAGTTTCACAACCTTAGCTGCATTAGCTGTAATTCGGTAAAGCGGATGATATGACATAATCTCCCCGTGTTTCACGGATATCAATAATCTTCGTGCTAAATCATCAAGGCCACAAACTTGTCCCATCATTCCCGATTATCTAACCATTCCTATTGGTTTCATACCCTAGATTAATCTCCACTCCTCTACATGCTCGCCTTCTGCCTTGATAAGTAAACTATTTCTGGCAGACAACACTCTTCTATCAAATGCACTACGAATATGTATAATATCGTATTAAATCAGATATTATCCCCCTGTCATACTCTTGTGATGAGCATCTCTCACCATGCTCTAAAATCTTTTTCTGATAATTCACATTTCCTCTCAGATCATTGGTACTAACCGTCACCATCATCTCATTTATACACACACGGCCCACGGAATTAGATCCCTTTATGCAGACGTACGTAGACTCCACTCACGCTGCTCATATCCAAAATATTAGGTTCCGTGCGTCACCACAGGTTCTAGACAACTATTTAAGAATATTGCTGGTCAGTAACCGTTCATAGTGTTGATTATAATGGGAAAAACACAGTATCTTCGGGAGTTCGATAAAAAGTTTTTTGTGGAGCCACGATTTTGAAACGTCGACTGGTTTTTCTAAAGGTGAGATATCTCCGCTGTTTATTCGACAACTACGGTGCTTGTCTAACAGGGTTAACTGTGGTCCTTAAACAGTCTAGAAGGAGATCGTCATCGTCTGAGTAATTGAGTAATTAACCGACGAATTTAACGAAGGTTGTTCCGTACCCATATCTCACCGAACTATGCGCAGGGCATTAAAGATGATCGCTATTGGCAGTGGAAGGTCTATAGGCAAATTAAAGTTTTTTTGTTTTTTTTAATTCGATAACCAGTACGTGTAGTTCTTTGCACAGAATTCTCCTACTTTCTGCAGAATAATTGTAATTCCTTGTCGATCCTTTCTACATTGGATGCCAAAATATTCCTAAGCCTTAAGTCTTAAGCCTATTACGATAATTATGGCCTGCTTACATGAAGACATGAAGTAGCTAGAAAAAAGTTCCATTGATCTGGAGCAAGTTTCTACATTATCTAATCCTTAGGTGAACCATGGTGCTGATGCTAGTGTACAATAGGCTAGAGGCGTTTCTTTCGTGGGTGTAGTTCACTGGAAAATGACTTTGTTTAGAACTCAACTGAAATATGCCAATTCACGTGTAGCAATTTTTAATAGCTTCCAAAATGAAAGCTTTACTTAAATTTAACGTAAAAAGGTCTTCCATAAATAATAATTTTTCTTGATCTCCAAACTTGTATTTTGTTTATATGGGCATATATGTATGGTCCGCGTTTATTATTGTATATTTCTGTATCTCAATAATGCCATCACTGTTTGAAATGTACCACCAGTAACTTCAACGTCTGATGACTGCACGGTAAGATGACACAACTTTCTTTGATTATTCGCAAGAGATTGTATTCAGCTGGATGACGGTATCTTCCACCTCTCATTGTAGATCAATTTAGGAAGATTGAAAAAAAAAATTGCCATTTCCATATCGTCAGGATCTTTGATATCGAATTGTTCCCCACTAAGAGCTATTCATCACTCTCTTGATGAGCAATTGCTTGACAGTTTCAATGCAGTTTAAAGTGCTCCGTCCACATTCCTTACTTCTGAGTCAGAATTTCATAAACATGTTATTGTTTATGAAATTATATGCTTCTAAGTTGGCAGAAAGTCAACAGAGGAGAAAAATATAATTGATAAAATCATTCTATGTATCTTGCGTTTACTTTCAAAACTCAAAGAGCAGTTTACATTAGGGTGATCAGCTAGTATTTATTTTTATTTTTGTGGAAGCAATCGCTTAACTTCACATATCTTCCTCGTCACTGAGAAATAATAATTAACGAATAGTTTTTCATTTATGTGTAACATCCCTGTATTTAATTCCAAAAATACTATAATTTGTCGAATTGAATCTTTTTTATTGAATCTGCAATGCCAAAGATCACACTAACTTACATATATATATATATATATATATATATATGTAAGTTAGTGTGATCTTTGGCATTGCATTTCATTGGCCAGTGCTTCATCATTAGGAGGATATGATGATATTCCAGTTCTTAAACTGGAATGAACAACTTCGAATGCGCGTCTACTTTACATTGTATGCGTTTAATACTCGTCATGTGTCATTAACGCATGCGTCATATAGCATGCCATGAATTGTTGCGTGATTATTTCAAACTATACGGCACACGGTTGAACAGCGGCGGGCACACACAAATTGGTCGACGGGCGCCATGGTGCCCTCGGGCATAGGGTTGGGAACCCCTGCTCTAAATTGTCAATATACGACGCACTTATGTGCAGAACGTTTTGCGATCTGTCGTAGTGACATCCATAAACATGGTTAAATATTTCTATTTTCACTTTGTTACAATATAAAGGAAAAAACTAAAATAATGATATTTAAAGGATCGAATTCCATTATGCCTTCAAGAAATATTCCAGCTTTGCTTTTATCTCAGCGTCTAATATTATCATAGTTAATACGGTAGTATTATATTATTATCATAGTCACCATGGTAGTATCCAAGTTACTACCATTTGTCAGCCTTGACACGAATTTCAGAACAGTATCAGATGACTGATTGATGGTCATGACCAGTCAATGAAATAAATCAAACTTCTCTTAAAATGACTGATAAACATTTAAGAATTGATTTTTGAAAAAAAATGTAGGAAGAATGAGAAAGATAATACCAACGCCACTTAAATGACTAATACCAGTAAACGGATGGTTGGAAACAATAACTTTGCGATTAGTTGTTGGACAAAGTTTTAAATTTTATTCTCTTGTTTGGAAAGCAATTATTACGGAAATATGTTAAATGTATAGTGCATTGCATTTATATATCTTTATTTTAAGGCGAAACAAGTGGAAGCACTCTGGATAAATAAATTTCAATTGCTTCAAGTCTCTGCTAATGTTACAGTAAAGAAATTTTGTTATTTGTTGAAACTGTTTGAGATTTTGTTAGTTGTTGAACTAATTTGGACTAATCAGGCCAACAACTAATCGCAAAAGGAAAGAAGGGAAAACGAAAAAAGATTTTTTTTTTTCAGAACTCGTGATCTTATGTCTCATGACAATGTTCAACAACTACAACTTTATTAATTCATGGCACTTATTTGCTATAGAAGTGCTTTCAAACTCTTGTGCCTGGGGTTAATATAAAAAGTTATTACACACATATAAAATGGCGAAGGATGAATTATTACAGAAATAATATTTCTAATTTCATTTTCAAAGAAAAATTAGAATGAAGTCATTAAATATGATATTGGATCCTTATGAGAAAATCAGACTAACCTTGGTCATCGACATTCTTTCTATTACGTCGATCAACTGCAGTTCCAACTAGTGCCAAAATAATCAGCATTGATACTATCGATCTGAAATAGAGAATAAATTAGCGTTAAATAAGAATAAAACAGACAGAAGTTCAAGATAACTAGAAATCTCTCTCTCTCTCTCTCTTTATATATATATATATATATATATATATACTTGTGCTTTTAAACAGCAGTCTGAAGCAATTTTTTTAATCAAAGGTCCCGACTTCTTACATCCTACAAACTGAGAAAATAATGAATACACTGACAAAGAATATGATTAATGAGGGGAAAGTACGAAATTAACGCTCCCTGTCATTTTTTTTCTTTTGATTCGAGAGATACAAAAAGCCTTACACCTTACTAAGTGAACAGTAGTATAAAAAGTTCGACCACAGATGAGAGAACCCTCGACACTTCTGCGCATGGCAGAAGAAGGTGAATCCTTTCCGATAATAGGATAATCAATCCGTTTCGTGGGATGAGTGTTTATTATTACTCGTCGAAAATTTAGCTATTCTTTTATGAACATTCTAGTTTTTAAAGTAGTAACTATTTTGTTTGTATAACAGTTGGAAAATTTTACGTATAAAGAACAAGATTTCGTGTGTTGGTAACGAATTCGTACACCCCTTATTCTTTTCTCCCCTTCAACATGAATTGACTCTTCTTCGCCAGCTACGGTTCTCTCAAATGTGGACAGATTTGTTATACTCTTGTTCTACTGTAGTGAGTGTATACTGCAATCAGTCACACTGGCGCGGTGTAAAAGAATTAAAATTTTTTCCCACCTGTGTATCGAAGAATTTAATAAATATATGTGCAGTGTAGTTGTTGCTTGGAATTCCAGCAGAAACAGCTAAGGTCAATGCTTTATTTAAGTTCATTGTGTATGTCCTCATCAACTTTTATACCGCGGGTAAGCCTTGGAGTTTCTGTAGTAAAATTTCTGCCATCTTCAAATGGAGACCATCTCGGCATGGACACGTCAATATTATAACTCACTTTCCTTATAAGGAATCTTTTCATCCTTGATAGGATTCGAACCTGTCTTTCCGACCAATCAAAGGACAGGATCATCGATTGAGCTAATTCGTTGAAATAACACTCTTCTATGCTTATTAGTCACCATCCACCTTAAACTAAACTAAATGAAATCTTGTAGTGTCATACGTACAAATGTCGCAGTGCATTTTGATATGCAAAGTAGTCGAATGAAGAAATCTTTGTCAGCTTTAATACTACCAAACTCACACTCTTGTCTTATTTCTCAAAAGACAGTTCTCACTTCCCTTGACTTTGTCTTTGATAACACTACAATCCTACACAAGAAACCAAGAGTTTCTTCTTAGGCTGGTTTACACTTTTAACTTTTCCTGTCACAAACAGACACACGTCAGTTTGTATATATATTTATTATATATATATATATATATATATATACACATCTATCTATCTATTATTATTATTATTACTACAATTTGATAATACAATGATTTCTTTACTTTATAATTAAAATATATAATTCGACAAAATATAGTTTCTTGAAATTAAACACAGTGATGTTGCACGTAACTGAAAACCTGTTCGTTAATTCTTATTTCTCAGTTAGAAGGAAGATATGTGAAGTTAAGCGACTGCTTCTATAAAAATAAAAATCAGCTCATCATCTAAATGCAAATTACACTTTGAGTTTTGAAAGTAAACGCAAGTATACATAGAACGATTTGATCAATTATATTTTCTCCTCTGTTGACTTTCTGCCAACTTAGAAACATATAAACATGTTTATGAAATTCTTTTGGCACAAAGTTAGGAATGTGGATGGAGCACTTTTAATTGCATTGAAAATTTTCTCTCTTAGTAGGGAGTAATTCGATATCAAAGATCCAGACGAAATGGAGATGGGCGATTTTTTTTTCAATCTTCCTAAATTGATCTACGAGCGAGACTGAGAGGCGGTGGATATCGTCATCCCCGTGAAAAAAATCATTTGTGACTAATCAAAGAAGTTCATTTTTTCTTATAATGCAGTATTCAGATGTGGAAGTCATTGGCAATGCATTTCTAGATGGCATAATTGAGCTACAGAAGTGTACAATAAACCACGCGGTACATACATAACATTCACATATTCTCTGCACTGTAAACCAAATAAAAATATAAGTTCGGAGGTGCAGAAAGATTTTTTGTCTGAACTACACCCACGAAAGAAACGCCTCTGGCCTATTATACACTAGCATCAGCACCATGGTTCACCTAAGGATTAGATAACGTAGACATCGTGGGGAAGAAAAAGAAAAATTGAAAAATGTAAGCAGACCATAATTATCGGAACACTGCATGATATGCTAGTATTTTAACTTGTAGTAAAGGTATGTGACAAGAACACGTTTCTTATCTTTTGCCATTAATTGAATATATGCTAATTTTTATAAAGAAATGATAATCAATTGCTGTTCTTTGTTATGTATTGCTTAAAAACACACTGAGCTGAAATAAATATTGCAAACCTGCTCTCCAGTTTTGCCAAAGGAAAGAAACAGATAGAGCAAACATATATACTCGTGTAGTCCCTGTACAATGGATAGCAAATGCTAGTGGATAAGACAACAGATATAAAAATAGATAAATATCCCGCAAATTTAATTCGTTCTTGATATGAAAATAGACGGCCTGTATAACTAAATAAACTATAACATTATCAGACGATTGAATAATATATGCACGTAAACACAAGAGAGATATTTAATTAACCAAATATTTCGGTCTGGAAATAGCAGACCATCTTCAGTGGCACCACAAGAACAGTTTTAAAAAAATACAAGGTGGAATACTAACAATAGATCATTTAAAAATAGAACAAGCCGCGTGATGTTATATCACTAAGTGTTAAAGGGAATATTTTTAAACAGAGACATGATTGAAATAAAGATATTAATTAATATTATTAAATAACATAAAATTAATATGAATTAATGAGTTATCCTGATTAGACTTTCCCAGATTTTTGATATAGATATACAGTCATTTCGATTCAGGTTAGGAGGATGTTGTGGTTAGTTTCAATCCCGTGCTGAGCCAATCCAGATTTTTCAGGTTTGTTGTGATGAATGGAGGATTGATGTTCTTGGATTCTTTTTTCAAGAGAACGTCCAGTTTGTCCAAAAGAGGAGAGATCACAGTTGCAGGGAATTTCATAAACTCCAGGAAGAGATATAGTTGACCTTTAGATCCCGTTATAAATTTGAACGTTTATTCAAAGAAAGCGTAGAGGCCTTACTCCATCGTCCTAACCTGAATCGGAATGACTGTATATCTATATCAAAAATCTGGGAAAGTCTAATCAGGATAACTCATTAATTCATATTAATTTTATGTTATTTAATATTATTAATGAATATCTTTATTTCAATCATGTCTCTGCTTAAAAATATTCCCTTTAACACTTAGTGATATAACATCATGCGGTTTGTTCTATTTTTAAATGATCTATTGTTAGTATTTCACCTTGTATTTTTTAAAAACTGTTCTTGTAGTGCCACTGAAGATGGTCTGCTATTTCCAGACCGAAATATTTGGTTAATTAAATATCTTTCTTGTGTTTTCGTGCATATATTATTCAGTCTTTATGTCACAAGTATCCTTAAAACATCAAAGTTTAATCCTTCACTGGGAAAATGCCACCGAAATAACCGGTAAATTAGGAAACCTTTCAGTTATACAAGGAGGTTAGGAGCAAAGATCATTTTTTTTTAAAAAGTGTCGCGACAACAAGATTATTCCCAATTTCGCTAAGATTAAAGAAACTATAAAATCTCCTGGAGCTCATATTTACCGGAACACCAGTTTATCGTTAATTCGTAACCAACTTAAAGCTGCTAACCGTGATCTTGCTATTCACAGTCATCATATTTCTGATCTTCGCACCTATATTTCCACAAACGTGGATCCACATCTTTCACACATAGTTCTAAATGTGGCTAAACGTTCTACTCAACGAGCATATAATAAACTAAGTCAACATCTAAACGGAAAATATGAAGCTCTTTCGTCTAAACAATTCAAGCCCTTCAAAACTCCAGATAATTGGATTGTCAATATATCCGGACGTCCTCTAACTGATAGCGAAACCCTCATCCTGTCAAAAGGACATGATTTTTCTATTGTTCCTAATAAAATACCATATCTAGATTTTCTAGTTAACATTGATTAGCTTTATCAATCTCAGTCATCTCAGTCTCAGTCATCTAACTATCATTAGTTAGATGACTGAGATAAAGCTAATGCTCTTCGCCTAGAAGTCGCTTCTTCTCTACTTAAGGCCAAACTTCCTCCTCCCAACATATCTCTTTCTGAAATGAAATCTTTACAGTCCTTGAGAAAAAACAATCACTTTATTATCGCCAAAGCTGACAAGGGTAAAGCAACAGTAGTTATAGACTCAGCAAATTACAGAAGAAAACTTTCTCTTTTACTTCGAGATCGCTCCACATATCAAGAACTTCATTATAAACCAACCAACAGACAATTAAAGAAATTAAATTCTCTCTTAGATGAAGTCATCAGTTTAGATAGAGACACAATTGAAAGACTTAAAACTCATTTTGCAAGACGTCCTAGATTTTAGGGTCTTCCTAAAATACATAAGATTGACTTTCCTCTTTGTCCAATAGTAGATTGTATTGATTCTCCTACTCACCGTATAGCTAATATCTAGCTAAATTATTGAAATCTTCACATAGGCAACTCTAGTTCCTTTCTACAAAACTCCTCAGATTTCTTAGAAAAATTAACAAATGTCTCATACTATTAACATAAATATAATAAATTAACAACTATCTCTTGCAACCTACAGATCTTATGGTGACTTTGACATAGAATCTTTATATACAAATGTACCTCTCAAGGAGACTTTAAAATTACTTGCTGACATCTTTCCAGAAGACATTATAAAACTATTCGATTTCGTAATACACTCTGGATATTTCTTATGTTAAAACAAATTTTACAGCCAAGTAGAAGGAACGGCCATGGGAAGTCCTCTCTATCCTGCTTTAGCCAACTTTTATTTAGAACCTCTAGAAAAAGTCCTCTTCTCCTCTATTTTCCCTCAACCATCCTTTTGGGTAAGATATATAGATGACATCTTTACTGTATGGTTGAATAAGAAATAGTTTTTATCTTTTTTTTAAAATAGTATTAATTATTTTTATTTTATTTAAAGTTTATTATGGAAATAGAAGAAAACAACCAGTTATCTTTTTTAGACGTTCTTCTCATCCGGTCACCTTCAAATACTCTTACAACTACAGTTTACAGGAAACCAAAGTTCACAGGTCGTTATATTCTTAAAGAATTAGCCCATCATCCTTGTCAAAAAATAGGAATCATAAAATATCTAATCAGAAGAGCCCAAACTAATTGTTCTACTTCTAATTTTCAACAGAAAGAACTTTCTACTATCCAACAACACATGAAACTCAATGGCTTTTCCGAAAAGAGTACTCAACATCTTCTCGATTCTTATAATCCTCCACAAAACAACGAAGATTCAATACGCCGAGTTCCAATTCCATTCATCTCCGGGATTTCAGAATCTATCGCAAGAATTCTGAAGAAATATGAGTTAACAGCTACGTATTCACCTTAAAAATTATCTTCCATTTTCCTTCTCCTAAAGACAAACGCTCAACTATATCTCTTCCTGGAGTTTATCAAATTCCCAGCAACTTTGATCTCTCCTATTTTGGACAAACTGGACGTTCTCTTGAAAAAAGAATCCAAGAACGTCAATCCTCCATTCATCACAACAAACCTGAAAAATCTGGATTGGCTCAGCACGGGATTGACTAATAAAACGATTGTAATGTGAAGATCCCCCCCCACCCCCACAATCAAAACATTTTTTTTAAATAATACAGATGAATTTGAACTCGGAAAACAGTACTAAAAATAGTGTTAGGAGTATTTTGGCATTCGATGTAGAAACGATCAACAAGAAGTTACAAATAATCTGCAGAAAGAAATAGAATTCTATGCAGAGAACTACACACACACACACACCAGCCATCGAATAATAATTAAAAAAAACTTTTTTTTTCGTATAGGCATGCGACTCCCAATAGCGATCCTTTTCAATTCCCTGCGCATATATCGGTGAGAGATGGATCGGCTAGCAGCCTTCGTTAAATTCTTCAGTGAATTGCTGCACACAGGAAGCTCTGTTTCTCCGTGCAAGCCTCCTCAGACGACGATTGTCTCGTTCCTGACAGACTGTCTTAGGGCCACCGTTACTCCTATTAGACAAGCACTTTGGTTTGTTTATCCGATAATTAAACACCCGAGATATCTCGCCTTTTGAAAACCCAGCCCACATTTTAGAGCACGGGGAGAGATGAGCAGCACAAGAGTATGACAATAGGATAATGTCTAACTTCCCTGTGATAATTTATAGATATACAAAGTGCATTTGATAGAAGAGTTTTTACTAAATATGCACACGGGCATGCACAGAGACATACATAGACATACAGCGCCGAAATATTATGAACCTAGTAGCATGTTGGGCGTTTTTCGTTTGCCGAGATACTCGCTTACACCTGTCTTGGCATTGATTACAGTAGACCATGGAATGAGTGCGTCGCTATTGTGGATCACCTAAACAGAATAACGTCTTGAAGGTCACCAATTTGAACGATGTATTGGCGTTGATTAGACGATTTTATTTCCTCATGATCTCAAAAATGTTCGAGGGAATTCAAATCAAAAGAATTATTCTTCCAGGGAGGAGAACACATAAATGTGTACCTATGATCTTCGGACCATGTTTGCAAAATAAGAATCTTACTTCAGGAGGGATGTTGTCTTGCTGGTACAGGCCATGTGCCCACATTTGCACAATATCGGACAATATTTGAACCGAATCAATCCCTAGCTAATAATTAGCAGTCAATATGTGTTCAGTGGAGATGAGAGGACCAAGTGATGAATCCAGAACAATCTCCATATCAGGATACCGCCACCATCGGCCTGTTTCCGCAGGCGCTGTGTGGTCATAATGTTTGAGTTCATGAGTGTATATATAATTACTCATTAAATCTGAAATTAATTATAAGAATGTTGATTAATTTAAAGTATCACAGCTTATTGCAAGAGAGAGAGAGAGAGAGAGTTAAACGAATTCTTACAGGAAAATGATGTGAACAGGTTCTACTCTGATTGGTTCGTCTACGAAGCAGTGAGGCACATTTGCTCTTATGGATCCATTGATTTTCTTGACAACTGCAAATTAATGAAAATGCTTCGTTTAGAATTAGGATGAAACAAGGAGTAACTACTATCATTTCTCTTTTAGAGCAACTGTACATGATAATATTTATTGTACCTTACCATAGCATTTTAATGGTAAGTGAAATAGTATGGTAAGGCATCATGAACCTAGTGATAAGTATGTGGTCATTTCTTTCTCCACAGTGTATTATTTGATATTTAACTATCACAAAGAAATTATTTAAATTTACCAGTTCATTTTTTCTGTACTTCACAGAGCTACTCTACCGCTTGCAGCGTCTTCCTTTCTAGTAACTCGATGGATTTGCCATACTTTAATCCGAAAAGGTAGACTACTGTGACTACACGCATCGTAGGTATAGCTTAACATGAATTTGAATGGCGAGTATACAGTTCGCTTTGCAAGAATATCCACGTCACCAGTGTTTGTACGAAAGGTATATTGGAGACATGTACAACGAATTATTCCATTTTAACAGTGTAGATGTATCGACTTCTATCTGTTTATGGTCAAACATTGAAACATAATATCCCATAACCTTTTGAAACTTAACTAAACGATTTATACAGTTATCCGATTTATACAATTAAAATGCAACCTGTATAGTCAAACGCTATCATGTATTCATTATATATACCTTCACATATTTTTAAATCAGAGACTGCAAACTTCTTTATATCTTCCATAAGTCAAGTATGTGGAAAGAGAAGTTTATCTGTGTGCTGTTGTAGCCTATTTTCAGAGGTTGTCGACCTTTGGGGAAGGTTTTTGTTTACCTCTAGGAAAGAAGTCAACTCAACAAAATCGACAGCACAGCAAACGGACAAGAGATGGACACGAGTACATAGTGAGAGACGAACATCGACTTTATTATTTCCGAATGTTTGGGTCAAAAACAAAGCTGTCGCCTATTCCCTTTTGAGGAATGAAAAGTACGTTAACTGTTTTATTTAGTTTGGTATTTTAAATCGCTAAATATTTACATGAAATTTACTTTCCCAAAAATATATCACACCTCCTCGCGTAACTAGTATATTATTACCGATGATAGCATGTGTTGTACGACCAGAATCTGTTCTACAGGAAACATATTTCTGTCATAGAAATAAAACAAAACAAAAAAAAACCCTGTTCTCTCCTTACCTTACGAGATAGATTTACTTAAACTTCAAAAGTAGTTATTGAAGATTAATCGGATACGTACTCGGACACACATACACACACACACAAGCATTCTTGAAGATGGAGACCGCATGTGGATCCCTCTGTAACACCTTATAGTTTTGACTTGAAATCTGGCCGTCTAAATTGAGACCCTTTGTCTGATATTAAAAACCAAAATGTTAAAGACCCTAATTCCAAAACTATCATAAGTAATAAACCCCGATTCACAATTCTCTAGGAAAGTTTTTTCATAATTTCTTTGAGTTTATGAGCAATCGGAATTTGATATGAACAGCTTTTATCTGAACAACGATGTGTGTGCAACATATTTTGGACATTAAACGTACACTCCTAAATACGAAAAAGTCACAAATTTTCTGAAAATCTTCATAGATATTTTTATTGATACTTTCGTAATTCGATGTCCAACGGTCTCAGTAATGCAGTCCAGGGGACCAAGCGGTATTTTCTGATGAGTTCGATTCGAATTCCATTACTGATATGAGGACCTCAAGAGTTTTTAAATGAAGGTGAATTATCCTGTTTAATGCGGACGATTTCGGATGTGCAATACGTTTTGCGCATCATAAAAACAGTTTTTTAGTGAAGAATACGAAGGTTGTGAATGAGGTATTTTTGCTTGTTTGCTTGACTTATCAGTTCACTATAGTATACTGAAACCCATTTATTGCATGCATCATGTTTGAAAAAGTATGCGGACACTTGAATGTCTCATTTCATATTCTGGTTACTTTCACAAACCTCAATATAACATCGGCCCATTTTGGCCACGATTACAGACCTTTCTCTCTCAGAATCTCAGACCTTTCTCTCTCAGAAAGTGTCAGAATTTCCACTCAAGTTCGATAAACGAACACAACTTGGCCTCTTTCTACACCAAAATAGTATTCATTTCCGTGGTGCTCCTAAATGATTGCATTAGGAATGTTTCAACATTTCTTGCACTAAGAATGTCCACTGAAACAGCAAAAGAGATTTGAACCCCAGTTTCAGATGTTTCTGGTTTAGTAACGTCACATATAATTGAATTCCCTGAACGCGCTACTGTCGTACAATAACTACGCAGGAAAGGTTTGGTGCCATGCATTGTTAAGAAGGAAGAAGAACACTTTTTAATGTTTTATTGAAAAGCTGCAGGTTGTAAACCTTCGAGTAAAATATGTGGGGAGAGGCTGTTCCAGAGAATAGAGGAAGATGAAATGGCAGAGATTAAAAAGTTATTTCGGTGTGTTTGAATCTAGGCAATGAATGGATGTTGGTCAACAGCTGCATATGATCTATGGATTTAATGGAAAGTGTAGAAATGGTGGTCATCCAGCTCAGTGGAACAACACCCTGTAAAATATTTATAGAAAGGCACAAGACAGAATCAGAACATCTATGAAAATATGAATAGAGGGAGCAGTATTGACAGATGGATCATCTGCCCTATTCTGGATAACAACGAATATTTTGAAGATTGTTACACCACACTAAATGAGATTTAGTGTGGTGTAACACTAAGTACGGCAAGGTTTGGCGTTTTGGGGATTTGTGGAGGATTAGTAGAAGTAAAGGCGAGAATGGGGAGGTAGGCTTGCGAGGATAGGGTAAGATGAAGAGCTATCTATGTGATGTGCTTATGCTAGGAAAGGCAGATGTAAGCAAGCAGAACAACAAGAATCTGACCTTGTCAAGAAATTTCAGTATTATCAAAGTTAAAGGCAGTAAAGTGAGAATTATCTCTCTTGCGAGAGATAATTTTGGTCTCTGTTTTGCCTGCATAACTTCAATGCTGCCAATGCAGCATTGAAGGCGCAAAATTTAAGGCGCAAATTTAAAAGCTCTTGAATCTTGGATTGTTTTAATGTTTCAACGAAAATATAGGGAGTACTAATGGCGAAATCTGGAGAGAGGAAGTGGTTCACCATTACATGAATGAGAGAGACAAGAAAATGGCCATCTGTTACCCAGAGTGTCAGAATAACAATAAGCTCATTGTTTATTAAGTAATCCTTTATGTCCTGGTCTTATCGGATGCCCTTGAAATGTCAGAAGAGAACAACAGTCTCTCTCCCTCTCTCTCTCTAGCACTGTATATGGCCTAATTCCAGATACGATTTGACATATTAAGAGGGAGATGAATTATTTGCTATCTGTTTAGGAAACGCTGATATCTTGCTCTCAAGTTCGGTCCGATGTACTACTATCTGGCGTCTTCTGGATACGAGTAGTACACGGGACAGTGTACTAATAGCAGCTGACTAGAGAACTGCTTTGTTGCTATACTCTGCAATGGCGGGAGTGGAGTTCCTGTAATGTGTTTAGGATTTTATTGAAGTATTTGAATATGCAGGATGACGGTGTTCCATTGCTGAAAGAAATTTCTCTACCACCTAAAGGTCTTGTTTGCATTTCTTCCAACTATTGATAGTGTGCTTTTATGGCGACCGTACTCGTAAGCGAGCCGAAGACGTTTTATGGAAACTGGCGAGCTTGGTGTCATAGATACATTACTAAAGTCTGTGAACTCTAAACCGCATTCAGTTTACTAAGGCATGACTATACCTTGCAATATACCACGTGGATTTGTCACTAGGTTTGCAATATTGTCGATAATGTAAGTATAATGATTGTGACATAATGTATACCTTGAACAGACTGAAATTCTCAATTTAGGAATATTCTGTGTACTCAGTTGTTATAAAAATAACTAAAATAACTAACTTGCTTTTGCTGTCGTTTCAACATCTTCTCTTGAGCAGGCAGACGGAATGCACAATCCAAGCTGTAGGTCAACCCCGTGGAAAAGTGGCGACCATATTTTTAAACTGCTTATCATCTAGGAATAGAAAACATTATTATTATTATTATTATTATTATTATTATACGAACGGGCGCACGATGTTATCGATGCCCCCCCCCTTTTTTATAGTTTTAAATTGTTTCCAATTCCTGTTTTTAATTTGAAAGTGTTCCCAAGTAACTCTACTTGTCACACCGAAGACAGTGATATAAATTTCACCGAAATCGGCTAAGAAGAAACCAAATTTTGGAGTGTTGAAAAGTGAACAGAACAGAGAGGACCGTGGTCAACAACGAGAGAAGAACAAAGGACGTCGCATCTTTACTATCAGGCCACAATTGCTCAAGGGAAGAAAGGTGAGTCATGAAGTGTATCAAATGCCTGGAGGATTTATCGTCCAACGGAAATTAAATAACCTGTACGAAATGCAGTAGGATTCTACACTTAAAATGTGCCGGCTTTTCAGAAACAACCTGGCAACGTAAAACCAATGCAACACGCGAGGAATGGAAGTGAACTCTGCAGGAGGAACAAAGAAACGCACCTAAGGTAGCCACCTACGACGCAGCCGATTATACCGGAGGCAAAATCAGACGAACTGAACAGACAAAAAAATGCAGGTGAGTCCTATAACTTCGACTCTATAAATATATTAATAGAAAACGGTCAAGAGACTATAAACGCCAGCTTAGTAGACTTTGTGCAAGAACTCTTCGACAAACAGAACGAACAAATAACAAAAAAACTAGCGAATATGAAGATTTGGTCAAACATAATAATTTAGCAGTGATAGAAGTGTCGCAAACGGTAAAAGACGCCAAAATCAGCATTAACGCACTAAATGACAGGGAACACAATTTGATGAAAGAAACATCCGAACTCCGTCAAGAACTTCATTCTCTAAAACTACAATACGAACGTTTAAATCAGCAACAACATAAAGAAGATCTTATCATAAACGGTCTTCCTGAAACTGCACCTACAGAAAACCTCAGAGACGTAGTTTTAAAATCAGTCCATGCAATTGACATCCCTCTACAGCTTAACGACATTCAGACCGTAAATCGGATTCCTAGGAAGAGCAAAAAATAAGGCTTGCCACGACTTGCACCAGTCATAGTTCGTCTTACAAGCAAGCCCACGAGACAATCTCATAAAAGATAGCAGACAGAAAAAAACCAGTTGCCAAGGACTTGAAAGCATTGCAAAACAACACACCAATCTTCCTATCCGAACATTTAACATCATTCAACCAGAATCTGTTGTATCAGGCAAAAAAGATTAAAACAGAAAAAAATTACCAATTTTTGTGGATCAGAGATCCAAAACATTCTTGAGGAAGTCAAAAACTTCAAAACCGATACAAATTAAAAGCTCAGAAGACATAGAAAGGCTGCCACAGTTAAAGAAAAAAAAGTCTCCCAATTAGTTCAAAAAGAAGCCCACAATAAAAATGAATGTGAACTGCTAAGACAGATGCAATAACACCAAAACATACCGTCAATTTCACTTTGATCAGACCTTTCAGACCATTCATTTGACCTCCCAAACATCAGCCTACTTCCAACACAGCAATCAAATCAATAAAAAATACATATATCTAACCAGTGTCATCCTCAGATAAGCTCATTAAAAAGCTTCGAGGATGCAAGCTGAGACATGACATCTCAACTGAGATCAACAGAAAGGAAAAAAAAAGAATTATTTATTACATCGAAGTGATATAGTTACAGCGGTTAAAAACATTAAAAAGCAAAAATTATAAAACATACATAACTTACTGTTATAATATAAATGCTGTTAAAAAATTGTAACCTTATCCAATTGCAAACTATAAATTACCATCCAAAAGTAACTATTATTAACGCATTTTAGAATAAAAAACACGGAAAACTTTGTATGAAATTCACTGTAAAATAAAGATATGTACTATGTAAATATGTGTATATATGTAAATGCTATGTAAGATGATAAATAAAATGTTATTACACTAAAAATTTATTATTATTATTATTATTATTATTATTATTATTATTATTATTATTATTATTATTGTTATTATTAAGAGTGACCTCCAGGGAGCCAGAGACTCATCGAGGGAGGCCATATACTACACAAACCAACTATCATACTTATTCTTGAATTCATTCACACTGCTTGCACTCACAACATCCAAAGGCAATCCATTACAATCACGCACAACCCTCTGAGAGAAAAATCTAGCTCTCACCCCCTTCTTAGCGGCCTTCATTCTCAGCTTCCAAGGATGTCCTCTCGTCCATTCCTCACCCTCCATAAATTGAAAAATTCCATCAATTGAAATCCTGTATGACCCTTTCAGAAGTTTTTAAGTCTCAATCATACCACTCCCCCTCTTTCTCTTGTTTGCTAGTACTGCAGCCTACAAATTCTCAGTCTCTCTTCATAATCTGTATTCCACAATCCCAGTATAATTTTTGACATCCTCGTTTGTACCTCTTCACTGTATCAGAATCACCACAGAAAACCAGGATACCAGGTCTGCGCACAATAGTCCAAGTGAGGTCTTATCATGGGCTTGTAAAGAGGCAAAATGATTTCTTTGTCTTTACATGTCAAAGTTCGTTTCAGCATTGCCATTATTTTCTGAGATGTATTTATAATTTTTGTTATATGACTATTGAAGTTCAATTTCCTGTCTACTAAAACTCCAAGATCCCTAGCCGTTTCTCCAAGATCCGTTTCTTCAAGCTTAATCCTACCAATATAATACGACATTGAATATGTAATCACACCAAAGTGCATGATTTTACAAATATTAACATTGAAATGACAGCTGCCATTTTCACATGCCCACAATTTCATCCTGTTTAAAGCATTATGCATATCAGCAGCACTTCTGATTACCCTACATATCTGTGCATCATCAGCAAATAGCTGTATGTCACATGTCAAATCCTTCCCAATAACAATATCATTAATGTACAGATTGAAAAACAATGGACCAAGAACTGATCCTTGAGGCAAACCACTTACCTTGAATCTTGCAGATTCACACCACGCAATACCACGTTTTGATATCTATCAGTCAGCCATCCTCTTATCCATGCTAATAGTTTATAATCCAATCCCATATTCTCCAATTTACGCAACTGTATTTCATGCTGTTTTCTATCAGGAGCTTTAGCAAAATCCAAAAGTATCATGACGTATCCATTCCCCTTGTCTAGTTTAATGGTAACATTGTTATAGAATATGAGTAAGTTGCTAAAACAAGACCTTCCCTTAGTATACCTTTATTGAGCATCGCAAAGAGATTCTCTCAATCCATTTCGAAATGCGAGCTCTAACCAACTTTTTCAAAATCTTCACCACGACTTCCGAGATATTGATTGGTTGTAATTAAATACATTGGTCTTTGCACTACCCTTGTGCAATGGTATTATCATACATTCTTTCCATCTCTGAAGAATCTTCCTTGTTCTGAGACTCAAATTATATAACCTGGTCAAGGAAATAGCCAGTTCAGCTGAACATTCGTTTACCGTCCTTGCTGATATCCCATCATTTCCTATTGCAGAATTTTTATTCAGTTTGTGCAACAGAACTGATTTGTACAACAAGTCTAACTTCCTCATCATATACTTGAGTTTCCTCATACGGCGAAGATGTGGCGGTGAGTTCAGTGTTACATACACTAGACTGATAGCTTTTATCAAAATGGCTGCTCATTAGCTGAACAATCAGTTCTACACCCGCATACCATTCAGTAGAGTAATTCTTTCAAATTCTTTCTTTCTTTTACTTGCAGCATAACGATAGAATTCGTTTGAGTTGTCTTTAAGTTGCAGAACCAGTTTCTTTTCATACTCGGACTTAACTTTCCTTACAACACTTGTGACTCTTCTATCCTGGTGCTTATAATTATCATTACTGACATCATCCTTATGCACACGATATTCCTTTCACATCATCCTTTTCTTACGAATCTCTTGCTTAATAAGATTACACATCCATTTGACTCCTACCATATTTATTCTTCGAAATCTCGGGACACACTCTGATATCGCATCATTTAAGAATTGTTTAAATGCTTCCCATGCACTATCGATATTCTTCCCATCCAGCAACCGATCCCATACCACTGAATTCAGTATACACCTCAGTTGGTCACAATTTCCTGCTTTGTTGTTCAGCATGTAACCTTTTCAGAATGGAACATTCATAAACATAGCCAGTTCACAAGCGAGTACCGCATGATCACTGTCACCAACCGAAGGCAGAATAGTTACGTCTTTAACTGAACCCCCCCCCCCCATATTATAATCAGAAATAACACTCCTTGACCTCGAGTTCCTTCTGACATATGCTGCTTGAGGAAGTTGTTTTGCGATAGTTCAATAAATTCAGCTTCCATCTTCTCGTGCGATTTCATAGCTACCCAATCAGTGTTCGGATAATTAAAGTCTCCCATTATGACTACTCTTTTCAAAAAATAAATACATCCATTGTATTTATTTTTTGCATCCCTATTGGAGGTATTCATGACTGTAGTCCGTGTGTATTCACGGGGCCGGTTTGCCTACTTGTAGGATGAAAACCCCCCAGCTAAACTGGGGGAAAAAACCTTACTGCCCGCGCCCAAGACCTGCTAACTTGGCTATGGCTGAGGAAGATCATTGAGCTCCTCACGTCTCCGACGAAATCGAACCTAGGACACTCCTTCCTCAGGCATATGGTTGCGAAGCGCACAGACACTGGGCTAACCGCTCAAATTAAGTCAACTTGAAAACGTATTGCTGACATTAGAAGGCGTTCTGGATGCTGTAGTATTGTCAGTGACGTTCAAGCGGGCATGATCTCGTTCACGCCAAAGTTGAACAGCTGAAGGCAGGCTATAGCTAAGGTTAAGTATCAAGTATATAGTGCAAAGACATTGAACAGCACTATGGAGAACACAAAACTAGAGAGGTCTACAAACTTATAAGAAATGTCAACAGGAAGTGGCAAACAAGATCAGTAGCAATCAAAGATGAAAATGGTAAAGTATTGATGGGCAAGACAGAAATCATACACAGATGGACAAGATATTGCAGAGAACTATATAAAAATCAACTAAATGATACTGCAACAGAAGTAATCAAAGAACTAAAAGCAATCTCTCCACCAGAAGAGATCTTTGAAAATGACATCTTGGAAGAGGAAGTGAATAAGGCTATAAAACATCTCAAGAATAACAAGAGTCCTGGAAATGACAACATAATAGGTGAGATGCTAAAATATGGGGGGCGAATTAGTTGCAAAAGAAATACATAAGCTATGTAATGAAATATGGAGATCAGGATATGCCTCCGAAGAGTGGAAAAAATCGGTCTTGGTTGTTCCTCGTAAGAAAGGCAGTGCTTTAAAATGCATCAATTACAGAACTATTGCATTAATGAATCATGTTGGCAAAGTGCTGATGAAAATACTAACAGAACGCCTGAATAGGCATATGGAGGCACATCTTCCGGATGAACAAGCCGGATTTCAGCAAGATCGAAGTACAGCGCAACAAATACTCGCACTAAGACTAATAGCAGAGAAAGCTCGAAGAAAGAACAAAAAGATATATTGCTGTTAGTTGGACTTCCAAAAAGCATTTGATAATATTGACCAAAATATAACATGGGCTGTCTTGGAATCCTATGGTGTGGACAATAAATTGATCCGCCTGCTAAAAGATATAAACAGCCAAGAACAAGCAAAAATCAGAATAGCAGGTGAGACTGGAGATTGGTTTGCCACTAGTCAAGGTACAAGACAAGGGGACCCAATGTCACATATCATCACGCATCTGGGAAGACCCAATGCCTCCACCTTCTTCTTTAAAGAAGAAGGTGGAGGCATTTCAATAAATGGCATGAGAATAAACTACCTCTGCTTTGCAGATGACATCGTCCTGAATTGAAGAAGACGCAGCAAAGCTGGAACAGACATTGCAAACACTATACACAGAAGGAAAAAGATATGGACTAAATGTCAACTTTGAAAAAAATAAAGCAATGACATTCGGACAACAGGAGTTACTGAACAGAGTTAGAATAGACAGATTTCAACTGGAAAATGTGGAACACTTCACATATCTTGGATGCCACATGACGCATGACTTGGACTCCTAAAAAGAGATAAAAATTAGACTAGCCAGAGCAAGAACTATTTTAAAAGCCATGGACAAAATATGGAAAAGCCGAGCTATAAAGATGCAAACTAAACTGCCCATTGTAGAAACCTGTATCTTCAGCAGCATGCTCTATGGATGCGAGGCCTGGGTACTCCTGAGAGAATCTGAAAGGAGGATATTGGCATTTGAGAGGAAGTGCTATAGAAAGATCTTGAGAATAAGCTGGATACAGAAAGTGAACAATGAGGAAATCTACAGACGAATACAACCAAAAGAAAACTTGATCCAGAAAATAATCAAAAGGAAACTACGTTTATTTGGCCATATATGTAGAATGAATGATGAGAGAAAATTAAAAACGTTGCTGTTTGGAATGATTGAAGGAAAGAACAAAAGAGGAAGACCAAACAGAGAATGGGGCGATGACATCGTCAAATGGTGCGGAAACTCTATACACAAACTGAGTCATCTTGCACAAAACAGAATGCAATGGAAGAATCATATCAAGATGGCAGCAGACACCTACGGGCATTGGACCCATGGTTGTTGATGATGTTGATATAGTATTAAGATGGACACTTTCTGTTGATTACACAATTCTGAATTCTGAGTTCATCGTAGCATCTAAAAATGTTTTCTGATGTGTTCCAAATCACTGGATGAGTGACATAATCTTTAGGGCGAGCAACAACAACTATTAAGAACGTGATTAGATAGTCCACTGGTTCTAGTTCTGTCATATGTAATGTCTGGCTCTCAGATGTTCATCCATACGCAACTCAATGGATTTCTCTGTCTGACCAAAATGGTACACATTGCATTTACACTAAAGATGATAAACTTCTGGATACTTTAGGCTGTCATATTTTGGTTTCAGTGTACCGAATAAGGAAGGGAATTTGGAAAGAGGAGTAAAAGAAGTATGGATTTGAAATTTCTTGAGAATTTTAGTAACTTCGGTGAAACGGAGCTGATATACGGTAGAGATATAAAGCCTTTTACATCAGTACTATTTTCAATGTGGTGGGAAGGTTTACGAATAAACTGTTTGGTATAGCCGTGTTTCTGAAAGGTTATTATTATTTTACGGCATCTCTATGGAGTCCGGAGACTGATCGTGGGAGACCCAAATCAACCATCATAAATACAAATCCTATCATATTTCTCCTTGAATCCATTCACCGTCAGGGAACTCACCAATTTTGGCAATACATTCCGTTCGCTCACCATTCTAACGCAAAAAAAATCTGGTACGCACACCGCTACTAACCACACTCTTACACACTATGGATGGCTCCTAGTCTTCTATTTGTTATCATCATCATCATCATCAAATTCCTGACATGTACCCTTAAGAGGTGTACATGATATGATAGTACTACATGAAAAACTTATATCATTACTAACTTCTTATCTACAATTTTTCTCCAAATCAGTCTGTTACTTGTCAAGACGCCAACATTATCAGATCTTATATTTCTATCTTCTAAGGCACTTTTTACCGTATCAATCCACCAATCCACCTATATCTTGGTCTTCCTCTAGGTTTTTTACTGCCAACCTGGGAGAGAAAATTTGTTTTGCTAATTTTTCCTCTTCCATTCTGTTTAAGTGACCATACCACACGAGATTAGTTCTACTAACACATTCCTGGATGCTAACAGCGTCAAGTTCTTTCCTAACATCCTCGTTTTTAATAAGATAATCTTTCTAACCTAATCTTTCTCGGAACTCTCATATCTGTGGTCTCTAGTTTTTGGTCGTTGATATTTTCATTGCTTCTACCTATTTGCATTGTCTTTGTCTTGTTATTGCTGACCTTCATACCAAATCTCTCACAACAGTTATTCAATTTAGTCAGGGAATCTTATAGACTTGTAGCGGATTTATTTAGAAGTATAACATCATCCGCATAAAAATATAAAAAATTTTGGTATCAAGTTTAATACCACTTTCAACATCATGCATCCCCTTCTTGGAGATGTGTTTTGGCATTAAGGGTAAATATTAAGATTAGTGATCAGAGCTTATGCCACCTTTACCATGAGTTGATTTGGTCTTGCACTACCTGTACGATCAGCTAAACTTGCATCACTTGCAGGCGCAAACTTGACTTGTTTGTCTGTTTGCTTACTTGGGAAATGGAGTAAAACCAGGTTTAAAATTGCTTGGTATTTTTAACATTTACTATACCCAAGGTAAAATACTTTCTACATGTATATATATATATATATATATATATATATATATATATATATATAATGAATAACAGAAGGGAATGGTAATGTACATCCATATCTGACACCAGATTTAACATTAAACCATCTTCTTGTACTTCAATTCTAACGGCTGACTTATAACTGAAATAAAGCCTAGGTATTGCTTGATATAATGCCCCGTTGACACCACACAACTGTAGCGTATTGAATAGATTCTCTTTTGGCACCTTGTCATATGCCTTTTCCAAATCGACAAAACTTAAAAATAGAGATATTTCTTATATTCCCATGATTTCTCAATTATTTGTTGTAAAGTGAAAATCTGATCCTGACTGCCTCCCTTTGGACTGAGTCCAGCTTCCTCTTCACCAAACTTCCTTTCCACAATCTTTCTCAGCTATTTCTCAACTATGCTCGCATAAACTTTACCAGGAACACTCAGTAGAGAAATACCCCTGTAATTCTCATAATCAGAGTATGAGAGATCTACTCCAATCATTCGGAATTCGTCAATCTGTCTAGACCTTCTGAACTATGCAGTGCAGTGCAGGTACTGTGAGACTTTTATACCTACATACTTGAGCATTTATGTTCGCATATCATCTACTTCAGCTGCCTTTCCACATATCAGGCTTTTGATGGCTTTTTTTCTACTTACTCCAAGTATGGATATGTATTCCTGATTGCATGCCTGTTGAGTGTTGTTTACCACTGTGCTCTCATTGCACTTTTCATTTAGCACTTTTCCGAAGTAATTACTCCATACATGAAGGATATTTTTTTTCTTCAGTTTTCATATCACCTTTATCATCTCTAATTCCTTTTACAGCACTTATTCCTCCATTTCTGAGATTTTTCTACAACCTCCAGAATATCGTACAACCTTCCTGATATTTATTTTCTATATTCTTACCAAACGTCTTCCCATGATGTTTGTTTAGCTAGTTTTACACAGTTTATCTTTCTTACATTTGTAACTGTATTCTATAAGATCACAAGCTGACTTATTTGCCAGGAACTTTTGATACACATTCTCCTTTTCCTTCACTGCCTCTTTAACTTCCTGTATCCACCATGGAGTTCTGATTTTTTATCTTTTCAGACAACCTCACAATATAAAATTCAATTTTATCCTGCTCAATACTAAATGGTGATCACTTCCAATTTCAAATTTTCTGTACATTCTAGTGTCTTGCACTTGATGTTGATAGTGAGAAAATATCACTGTCCATCAATAAATCAATGAAACTTTTCTTATACTTTGTCAGTTCTCTCCATGTGAATTTGTGCACATTTGTATGTTGGAACATGGTGTTATTAATAACCAGTCCATGTCCTGAGCAGAAATCCAACAGATATTTGCCATTATTATTAGCTTTGCTCTTTTCGCTCCAAATTTCCCCTAAATATTTCTGCATGTCTGACAATCATTTCCTACTCTGCGATTTAGATCTCCAAAAAGGACCAAATTTTCCTTTTTCATTGTGTCAGTTGCTTTCTCTAAAGCCTCAAAAATTCCCCCACTTCTACCTTAGTAGAACCTTCGGCCTCGTATTTAATATTGAATACTATGGCTTCTCCTTCTTTCCTTTGATTGTCTTTGCCTGAATATAACATTTTGCATTTATTGCTCAGAAAGATCTAACCAGTTTTTGTTTTTTTTGTTCAGTCACCCCTATTATGTCGATTTGGTACTTATCCAATTCCTCAGCTAGCTCCGTTTCTTTGCCGTTCAGGCGTCTCATGTTAATAGTACCGATCTTGAACTCTGGTGATATAGAGTTGGGGTGTGTTTCAAGATTTGTTCCAGTAGCTGACTTTTCGCTGTTCGTCTTAGTTCCTTGGCAAAAACAACAGGGGCTTTGTTTAACCTGGCTACGCTCCAGCCGGCATGAAATTCTGTCATGGTGTACCATCATTTTATATTGTGGCTTAAGCCAATAAGAATAATATTTAGTCGGCTAAATCCCAAATTGCCAGCCCATCCTTGATCGGTCTGTATCCAGGTAGATACGCAACAGACTGCACCATGAGAAGGTGAGGATTGGACATTATGTCAGAAGCCCTGGTCAGTTCTTCGCATTCCTTTAAAGGCTATGTGGCGGTCTCCTTTCAGTTATAGAGCTTTGAACCTTAAGCATCCCGACTATTTTGTCGTATACTGCAAATTTTCACTTGCATCAATTTTATAATATCCCTTAATATGTAAGAGTTTTTATCATGTCCCCTCTTTTCCGTCTATCAACTAAACTTTGTAACCCACAAACCTTCATCCTATTCTCGTAGAGAGTATTTCACATATCTGTCACCATCTTGGTCACTGATCTCCGAATCTTTTCGACAACCTCCTGGGCCACAAGAAATCCAGGTTTCCAACTATGTGCACAGTAGTCAAGATGTAGCCGAATAAGTCGTTGTTATTAGAATACCTGTTAGCGTGTTTTTCAGCATCCAAGTAATTCGTTGAGCTATTTTACCAACTTTTGCAATATTCACTCTGAACTTGAGCTCTTTGCCACCATTATCCTCAAGTCTCTTATCAATTACCTGCAAATCAACACAATATGCAATCTTTTCAACCCTAAGTGAATAAGCTTACATTTTGAAAAAATTAAATTGATCATCATTTTCCTTTGCCCATAATGCGAATTTATTTAAATCATCCTAAAGGATATTTACATCACCTTTATTAACTATTGCACTCCCCAGTTTTGCATCATTAGCGAACAACTGACTATCCCCTCTTAAATCTTTTCTTTTGTCATTGATATACAAATTAAGGAGTAAGGGCCCTAGTACAGAACCATGAGGTACTCCACTAGTCACCATCATTCTCTTAGACTTCACCACACCATATACTACTCTCCGGTGACTGTCCATCAGTCACCCCTATTCATGCTAGGAGCCTCAAATTCGTTCCCCTCCTTTCCAGTTTTGGTAATAGTTTTCCGTGTGGTATTCTGTCAAATGCCTTGGCAAAGTGGAGCAGTGTCATGGTGACGCCATTACCTTTATTCATTTCTGCTGTCACTTTATTATCAAATGTGATTAATTTACTAAGACAGAGACCCATTGTTGTATTTTATCTTTCACCAACTTTTCCAATATTTCAACAACCACTCCCGATATATTAATTAGTCTGTAGTTATCTACATCTCTCTCTCGGAACCGCCTTTATGTTGTAAGAAGAAACTGTAGTTGTTTGATGAATTCTTATTATTCTTCACTAAGGAGGGAGCGAGCAGGTTTACCCAAAGTAGAAATAATGCCAAACTTTTGGAGCCAAACTTCATGCGCAATCACAAGATAATGATGTGATTGCGCATGAAGGTATTGTTGGTATGTGTGGGTTTTCTATAAATAGAGGTCTTCGGTTTCGTCTGACACATGAGTGAGCTTTACATCCAGAAAAATGAGAAAGAAGCGTTTACTTCCAATTCCGAAGTAATTTGCATTCTTGGGTGCTGATTGTTCAGATGGTTCAGGAAATCCTTGAAAGAATCTGGTCCGTGACTCCAAATTGAGAATAATCATCAATATACCTTTTCCATGACCTTCGCTTTAATAAGAAGAAATTGATTGTTTTTCTCGCAAAGTTTTCTGAAAATTTCTATTTTGACTTTTGTGTTTTTTAGTTCTCATTCAAAACTTTCAATCAGAAATGACGAAACTTACAGGATATATTACATCTATTTACTTGTTCTATGGGGTGGCCTTTCAGAACAATGTTCATATTTTTATAGATTGCTTTATCTGTCATTATCATTGTTTTCGCTCTCTGGATATTTTTAGTCCTAGTTTATCGCAGTTCTCCCTGATTTACTAACCATACTTTGCAGTTTATCTTCATACTCAATGAGTCAAAACTTATGCCATTTTTGTGCAATCATTCATCGAAAATGTTCCAAATATGATTACGACATAAATATTTTGAATTAAAATTTAGGGACGAAAATACCCACTTTCCTTAACTTTCTGTCTATTCTGGTTTTCATTAATTACATCTAGTCTGTCTATCCATTTTTATTTGTGAAAACCATGCAACTACCACAGGCCATTTACTTACTGAATGGTAAGGAGGTTCTATTTTGACCTGCGCTGACACTCCAGAGAATATATCTGGCTACGTTTGAGCGAGTAACAGGCCAAGGAAGAACAAGAAGCGACTCATCCATGGAACCTTATAGGAACAGGATGGCATCTTTTAATTAATTTCGAATTCAGTTTCCACAGTTGTCTTTGAAAAGATGGCGGGATAAAGACATCGATAGAATAGACCTGTCGAGTTGAGTGATGTATCTCTCGACCATTCGTTGACATAAATACATTCACAATCTGCTTTATGGATTCAGTAATATTAATCACTTCTAAATAGACTATATTTGTATTTATTTTTAGGCATATTGGAATACATGCAACTACGTTTCAGGTGCTATCAATTAAGAATGTGTCCAATGTTTGTACAAAGAAATTCCGACCAAGATAAAGAAAAATTCTAGTGAAAAGTCGAAGTTCTTAATTAGAAGAAACACACGTATAAACCACAGTGAAAATTATTTAATTGTAAATATTTCATCCTAAGTATCTTAGGACATCATCAGTACAGTATTTAAACAAAATTAGGAATAACATACAGTTAGGGCGCATGATTACAATAGAATCTCATGAAAACGTGCATAACGTGGGAAGTAGTACAAAAAAAAAAAACGTTAATTATTTAACACAATTTTGTATGATAATTTCCCATACTTTAGGAATAGTAAGAACGTCGTTGCGGTTTAAGTTTGGTCTGTGTAGTAGGGCTTCAGAACTTTCTTTGTATAAACGTTCATGTTTAAATAAAGATCTATGTAAAAGTTTAGCTTTTTCCCAATGGATCCTATGGTTTGGATTTTCAATTCCGTGTTGAGAGAGGCCAGATTTCTGCGGTTTAAGAAGACGAATATGGTCTTGATGTTCCGAGATGCGTTTCATAAGATAATTTGCATGAGCATGGAATCTCATAAACACCAGGTAACATCAAGGATGAGAATTTGTCCTTAGGAGAAGGTAATAAGTTGTAAATTTGGTTGATAGGTTTGTAAGTAGTGGCAAAATTGTATTTCTTCATAATTTTATAAAGACGTTCTGAGATGCCTTTAACGTAAGGTATGGGAATCCTATGCACTTTCTCCTGTCTGGTTTGATGTATGCAGAAGTGACTGATGATTTTTTGAGTTGTTTTGGGATTATATCCATTTAGGATGGCTGTATTTTTGATAGCTTCTAATTCCTGGTTACTTCACCTGGAAAGGTCAAATTTACAAGCAAGAGGAAGGAACAGCAATGGGATCTGCTTTATCACCAAACCTAGCAAATTTGTTTCTAGAACACCTTGAGGAAAAAATATTCACTTTTGAACCCAAACCAAAAATTTGGCTAAGATATGTCGATGACGTATTTGCAGTCTGGAATCATCCCGAACCTGAATTACAACTGTTTCTAGATAAAATTAACCTTCTTCATCATCGCATCAACTTTACGTTAGAAAAAGAATCTCCACAGGGTATCTCTTTTTTGGATTGACACATCAAAAGAAAAGAAGACGGTTCCATCGCCACGTCCGTCTTTCGCAAGCCTAAATTCTCAGGTCGCTACATTCACAATTCTTCTGTTCATCATCCATCTCAGAAATCTGGCATTATTAAATCACTAGTTTCCAGAGCACACAAATTCTGCTCCTCTGACGAATCTTTAAACCAGGAATTAGAAGTTATCAAAAATACAGCCATCCTAAATGGATATAATCCCAAAACAATTCAAAAAATCATCAGTCACTTCTGCATACATCAAACCAGACAGGAAGAAGTGCATAGGATTCCCATACCTTACTTTAAAGGCATCTCAGAACGTCTTTATAAAATTATGAAGAAATACAATTTTGCCACTACTTACAAACCTATCAACCAAATTTACAACTTATTACCTTCTCCTAAGGACAAATTCTCACCCTTGATGTTACCTGGTGTTTATGAGATTCCATGCTCATGCAAATTATCTTACTTTGGACAGGCAGGTAGGTCTGTTCAGAAACGCATCTCGGAACATCAAGACCACATTCGTCTTCTTAAACCGCAGAAATCTGGCCTCTCTCAACACGGAATTGAAAATCCAAACCATAGGATCCATTGGGAAAAGGCTAAACTTTTACACAGATCTTTATTTAAACATGAACGTTTATACAAAGAAAGTTCTGAAGCCCTACTACACAGACCAAACCTAAACCGCAACGACGTTCTTACTATTCCTAAAGTATGGGAAATTATCATACAAAACTGTGTTAAATAATTAACGTTTTATTTTTTTTTGTACTACTTTAGCACGTTTTCATGAGATTCTATTGTAATCATGCGCCCTAACTGTATGTTATTCCTAATTTTTGTTTAAATACTGTACTGATGATGTCCTAAGATACTTAGGATGAAATATTTACAATTAAATAATTTTCACTGTGGTTTATACGTGTGTTTCTTCTAATTATGAACGCACCACAGGTTTCGTTATTTAAAAAAGTCGAAGTTCTGAATCAGATTAATTGTATAATTCATTCAATTACTTTACATTCTGACATACAATAACAGGGAAACTAAAGTGTTTCAGAGAAAAATGTTCTATAGTGTTCTTATCATATGAACAATAGCTATCAAACTTGGAATAATTTTATAATAAAAATAAAAGCTATTCATTTATTTTATACTATTGTACATTAATACCGTGGATGGTGTCTTATGGTAAAAAAAAATAACGGAAACCAAACATTGGTCTAAAGATCAATCATGAAACTTTTACAAGACATTACATTCACGCCTCAAATAAGAACGGTGGTTGAATTTACATCGCGTAATGAAATTCATATTATTTCATCTTTCCTATTAGTTGTAGGAGTGATCTTACAACTATAGGAACGTATTGCAAATTAAAAAGGATTGCTTTACTATTGCCAGTCTGGTTATGGCCGCCTGGTTAACTTTAGCGCTTTTATTAGTAAAGAATTCTGCTGGAGGACTTGAGAGAATTTATGAAATTGATGACGGAGATAACCCCCAAGTCTTCTAGACAGGGCGTTTGGATTATAATAAAAATATAAAAGAATTAGTGGAAAATATTAATAAAAACTTAACTTACCGGGTCATTTGGTTTGGGATCATACAGTTTGCCCAAGCTAACATTCGGTATAAAAGGGGAATTATCAGGATTTATTGACAAGGTACAGTAGCGACCACGAAATTCTTCTTTGCCGTTTGGTTTTGGAAGTTTGATACTAATGCATTCATCGTACGATCCATAATGAGTTAAAGATCCGTCCAATAATCCCACAGGAACTTTTGCTGATGCATCTAGCACTGCAACATAATTCGAAATAAATAAATAAATACAAACGCGAACTAGTACAATAATATTCGTAAAACACATGAAATGAAATAAACTTATTATGACGAAGAATATCAGAATAGTGCATTCGATATCCTGTGGTTCCAGACATCCGTATTTCACAAGTCACAGGACAGATATCCAGGACGTTTCAGACATCCAGAATATTTTCAATTAAAACTCATATATAAAAATAAATATCCCCGCTGTAGGAAACAGAAGTATATATTAATTACGAGGAATAAGAGGTAATGATACGAACGCGTTTCACATGTGTACTGTGTTTAAAACGTGGATATGAGTTTAGTCTTCCGAATCGGAGCCAATTACCTTTCAAACACGAATGGCGTCATGAAGATTCTTGGATCGAAAAAATCTCCGTTTGAATCACGCTACACAGAACAACCCTATTATCCGTATCGATTATAGTATCCCATAATTTGCAATCGTAACTGTGTTGCAAACTGAATTGCTGAACTTGGATCGTCTGCATCGTAACAACGTACGAGTCATACAACTAGACGAGACCAATTAATTCACTTCCACTTATGAAACGAAAGAACCTTTAAATGGTGAAGCATACACTTTATTTCTTGAACATGAAGATTGGTGTGATTTGACCTGTTTGGATGAGATAAAGTGAACAGTCCTCACTGAGAAACAGGTATGATGACCTTGAACGCGTATGTACTTGGGGGGTAGAAAACTTGAATTATTCTGAGTGAAGGAAGTAAAAATTAGGTCATCATTCCTGGCAAGTAATGAATAGTAGACCATATAGACTCATGGAAAACGGAAATCGAAAACATGATTCTCTCAAGTAGGAGATCATAGCGTCCCCAGCTGTAGATGTCAGTTTCAGTGGCTTTAGATATGAACTGTAGCCGTTTCCATGGAGCTGCTGGCTCACAAGCCAAACAGCACTCTCCAAACAACAGTTGAGTTTCACTTGAGTTGTGTTGTGTAGATTTCGATGTATCATCACTGGGTGTCGTAGCCAGAAGTAGCGTAGACTTATTCGGGACAGTTCTGTGTTACCTACCCTGTGGACATTTTATTATGGAAACCATTCTCTGATCATCAATACCATAATATTCTACATCATACTTCCTGGAATGTGGCGATATAATATGAGGAAATGAGACAGCAAAGGTCAGACTGGGTAGCAAAAAGTCTCGACATGAATCTTATAGAACCCATTCGGGGAAGGAATGGGCCAAATGTACGATAATAGTGTACTGTGGTTTGGAATACTCAAAGTGTTGGTAAAAAGTTTTTATATGGGTCATTACCTACTATCTAGATCGGTTTCGTCCTTTGTTGGAGATTATAGGATACTAAGGCAATTGATTTGAAATCACGAGCCTTTATTTACAAGAATGGTTGTGAAGATTCTTCACGGGCAAACTTTGCTTACACTCGGATAAAGGATTAAACAAGAATATCATTTTTGGCAACTTTAAAATCTTTGTATATTTGTATAATAATGTATATATGCATGTGTGCTTGTCGAAATATACAACAGAAAGAGAGTTTTGGGGAAGTAAATATTGAAATTCCTATTTCGTTGAGTAGCATGATGAATAATTTATTCGATAGCACTTCTTATAGCATTGTGAATGCGCGTATACTTTAAATTGTTGGACGTTTCATTGTTTACATAATGTAGATTTCGAAGACCTTGATTAATAGTTATAGTCGTAACATTTTGATGCCATGGAGTGAAAATTGTAGTTTGTAAGACAATTAATTAATAAACTGAGCACTTGTTTAGCGTATGGTATGTTAGATGAAGGCACTATTATCACGAAATGCATTTCATTACTGGGAATGATGTATTTCATTTATAGAGTACACTTTATTATGTTCTTTAATAAAGAAAAGGTCTCGGAGCAAAAAGTGAATTCGCTTGGAAAACTGCATTTTTCGCCATTTCGCCTTAATTTCGATTTTAGATGAATTTCGCAAATGACTATAAAGACCTACAAATTTAGTTTGTTTCTCCGTAAGATTCTGCCTGTCAAAAATCTTCTGGTTTGACAGACTTTAGTGAAAATTAGTATTTACAATCTCTTCTGAAACGTGTCGAGTATCTTAAATATTCTTTAAATCAGAAGATTCTTTATGCATGATTAGAAAAAAAAGATACAAAATTAAATATTAAAATGATAATAAATAAATTTTCTCCAGTCAGTAAAAAAACGGCTCTTATATATGACGTCACTTTATAAGAATCTGTTTTATTATGACTGCCTTCGATCATTTCCTCTAGTTAACTGCATATCTGATTCTCAGTAACAAAACAAATAAAAAGGACTTACTTTTCACTGCCCAGGTTTTCATCTTTTTTAACGCACTTGAGAATTTCGCCAATGCCTGCATGCACGAATATGATACTTCTTCTTCAAGGAGTACTCTCATCAGCCTAGGAAATAATGACTTCGATGTTATATCTACTATATATTTTATAATTCCATGCATGATGTGTGCAGATAGATAAGTATCCATCCCGTTGAGAGTTTCTGAATAATTAATACTCGCATTTTGTTTTGTTCTATCAGGTACATCAGTTGTAAAATCTTGTACCTTTTCATCACTGTAAATCGGAATATTATTACAAAGTAAGCAGATAATACAAAAAGTCCACAAGGACTTCATCACTGAGAACTTTTTTGACGAAGCTGTGTAAAACGAATTCAGGGCACGTTGAAAGTGGCAAAACATCTGAATTGCTTACTCTTTCATAGACGGGAAAGGTCACGTGGTTTTGCGTGTGAATGCGATGTTTTTACTGGTTTTAAACTTGATCCTCCTATCGTTATCATGTACACGATCTCTTGATTTATGACAAGAATTAATAATGAGTGCAATCAACGAATTCAGAGGACAGCAAAAATGACTTTCGCTTAGATTATGTTTCGCATTTCTCTTTAGATATATAATAATAAATTAGTCATGGAGAGAGAGAGAGAGAGAGAGAGAGAGAGAGAGAGAGAGAGAGAATTACGAGTTAAGATGTGTGTGTGAGAGAGAGAGAATAGAGCGGGGAGTGAATTTTACACGAACACTGCGTTTAAAGAATTCAACGGACACTCCCATGAGCGCGTTGCATCGTGCCATGTAACGAGTCACGGGTTTGTAGTTGGTATAAACTAGAGGAATATATACGATAATACAAAATTAGTGCAACTGTGTCCGTGTGAAATAGCTAAGAAGGGAACTGATGGAGTTTGAATAGGATGCCATGTTGCAGGCTTATCAAATTGTTGACAAGTTGGTCATCCCAGGCCAACAGTCATTGATACCATACAGAGGTGGAAGCTCAGGGAGTGAACGGAAAGTTCTACCCGCAGTCGACGACTCACCACACTCACTCAACGTGACCATAGGATACTACAAAGGACAATACGTAAAAACTGCCATTTGTCGTTTGACATGTTGCATGCGGAGTTCCGGGCTTCGACTGAAAACGAATCTACACAAAAATATTCAGAACCGAGACTCACATGACGGGATGTGGAAGCTTGGAAACCTGTGTTATGAAGTGACGAATCACACTATACGTTCTACCGAACAGATAGACGGGTCTGGGTGTGGCGGATGCCCAGTGAACTTCCTTTATCAGAGTGCGTAACCCCAACTATGAAATTCGGAAGTGACGGTATGATGGTATGGTCCTGTTTTTCCTGGTTCGGTCTTGGACCTATTTATAATACCACGAACATTGAATTACGAGAGGTATCGGAACTTCTGGACAATGCAATGCTTCCTACGTTGTGGCATTTCTAGGGAATTGACCATTGTCTTTCAGCAATTGACCATTGTCTTTTTCAACAATGCACCATGTTTTAAGGCTGCTGCTGTAATTGCGTGGTTTTTGGACATGAACGTCGCTACACTTGATTGGCCTAATCTCAACTCTATTGACATCTGTGGACTGAACTAGTGAGGTCAAGGGACGTATGCCCCAAAACACTCCGGGGGCCTTATTATACGCCAATAAGAATGGTCGAATATCCCATTGATAGCTATTGTATGTTTTTGGAAAGTATGACCAGTAGGATTGCTGCAGTCATCGTAGCGTAAGGGGATCCTACATCGTATTAAGGTGGGCTCCATGGCTGTTTGTTTCTCACGCCATTGGTCCATTGATTTCTTTCCAATCAATGTATACGCATAACACAATATTGATATCCTGAGTGTAGGTTGGTCATCACACTGATAATTACTTATAAGCCTTCATTGTGAAGATTATAGTAACTACTATGGATTGAAATTGTAAAATTCTATTTTGGGATGAGAGTATAGAGCTAAGAGGGAAATGCACAGTTCTTTAGTGCTTCAAAAGACCCTCTTTGTTGAAGGAGAGGCTAAAAAATGAATCGTTATCCCTACTTCGGTCTGATCATTTTTCATCTCTACCTCAGTGCTTTGGTAGGATTTTCAAAAAATAAATGCAACTATTAGCATGTCTTACTTATAGGAATGCTATTTCATAATCAAATTCCAGATATGTTCTCTCGTAGGGTGTTATAGGATAGCATGAGAGTACTGCAAGGAACGTTGACATTTTTATTAACTTGTTTTACCGTCAGAACTGGAATATTGTCAGATGTTACATTTCAGTCTTCTTAGGTACTTCCTACGGAATCAATCTACCTAGATATATATCTTCATCCTGGCTTTTCCTGTTTTGCCTTCATATTTGCAGGAATTATTTTTATGTTAGCCTTTCCTCTTCAATTTTGTTTAAGTCACCATACCAACTTAGCTGTGCTCACGCATTCCTGAATTCTAAAATTGCCAAGTTCTTTCCTAATGCATATTATTTTGCCACTGACTCCAGCTGTTCACTCCCATAATTTTACTTCGAAGTGTCGTATCTACGGTTTCCAATTCTTACAGCTCTCAGATCCATAAGTTAAATTTGCTTTGCACACGGTCTGGTATACAGCGACTTTAGTGATTGTCTTTAGGGTTGGTTGCATTTCATCTCCGGTGTGAGATCATCTCCCTGCTTATTGGAGGCCTGAAGTGGCTTTTTCATGGAACATGAAAATGTTCCATGTTCGGTCTCTAGAGTAGAATTTCAGATTATGTAAAAATAAATAAAAGCAAAAAAATTATAAAATTAATACAAATAGACAAATTTTTTTTATTTCTTCTGGTAATTAACCATTCTAGGTTCAACTTCACATGACTGCAAGTCGCATACAATACACTATTCAGTTGAATACGTACAATACCAGCTTTTATTCCAGATATTTAATTTATCATCTTCACACAAATTGCACCTAAATAGCTGAAATGTTTTAGTTGTTCTGTAGCTTTCCCATTCAGGTTATGTTTTCAATGTTCCTGCCCATTTTCATGTTCTGTCTTTTTATTGCTGATTTTTCATTGCATATTTGTTACAGCGGTTATTCAATTTAGTTACAGAATTCAGCAGATGTGTGCTGAATTTATTAGAGTATGATATCATCTGCATAATGTAAAGAACTGAATTGAATACCTCCAAATTGAAATTAGTTTCTAGTGCTATTTTCCTTCATAATCTGATTCGCATAGTCTAGCACCTAATCATGTATCAAGATATTTTCCTGTACTTCATTCGATTCACTGAGAAGTGCCTTGGTAGACTGAAATGTAAGATACTACTACTACTAATAATAATAATTGTTGTTGTTTTTGTTGTATGGGTACTCCATGAAGTCTGAAGACTCATTTAGGAAGACCCAAACTATCCACATAATACCTACCGTACCTCTCCTTGAGCCGATAAAAATACAATAATAGCCTTGGGCAGCTGTCAAAGGGTGGCGAGTGGCTGCTTTCCAGTCTTCCAGAAAGTTAGTTAAAACTAAGCAGCATCTATCTACTCCGTTGGTGAATAGAAGGTGATGGCTATCGGATTTATATTTATATTTTCATCAATCAAAACAGTAACAGCCAAATAGGAGCTTGTAATTTACAGACAAATTGCTGATCTCCTGACTTCCAACTTAAATATAGACTATGTATTTCTCAATACAATTCCATTTCCATTCTATAATGGTAGAGTATTAAGAGCTGTTCTCATGGGGCTTTGTCATTTCTCTTTTCCAGATCTACAAAACTTAAAACAGATCCTCGTTATATTCCTATGATTTCTCAATATATTATTAAAGTTAAAATCGGATAGTGACAACCTATATTTGACCTTGAACACACGTTGTTATTTTCTGACAGGTGTAAGAAAGAGAGAGAGAGAGAGAGTCACATAAGTTATTAAAGGGTTTAATAAGATAGATATTGATGAACCTTTTTGGAGTACAGTGCAGGATGGGAGAGAATGAGGGGCAACCTCTGGAAATTGTGTAAGAGTGTGGTTAACAAGGGTGTTATGGACTGGGTTTTTTGCTTGGAGGGTAGAGAATGAGTTGCCAGATATGGTTGTAGGTGCGTCTTTAGTGAATGAGTTTAAGGAGAGATATGATGGGTATTGTGTGAATAATGGCTAGTGTGTCAATATAGGGTCTCCCGCGATGAGTCTTCCGATATTTTTATACACATGTGTATATATATATATATATATATATATCAGGAAAAAAATCAGCTAACGCCATTTTATTCCCTTATATAGGGAGTAGGCGAAGCCGTTTTAGCCCTATCTAACTTTTGGAGACTGAGTGGGCAGTTCAATCTCCACTGGTATCCAATCAGAGATAGATGGCCGAAGGCTATCATTAATTAAGCAGCCCACAGTGAAGAGACACGGCTCAACAAGTACCGCCATCTCGTGGTCCCTAACCCTAACACTCGTATTTAATGTCTGAAATAATGTGAGTTCTACGTTCGATTTTCTTGAGTTTATGGGACGAAAAACCGAGTTTCCGGGAGAAATAAACCCGCTTGCATGTGCCAGAGATCAATTAACTCGGAAACATGTGGAAAAAAGGCTTAGAAAAATTTCTTCTAGTCGCCGACTAGATTCGAAACCAAGAAGTCTTACTTCGTGCGGTCAAGCGCCGTGGTGTGCAAACGCCACATCCACTGAGCTGAGAGAGAGAGAGAGAGAGAGAGAGAGAGACAACTTTTGTTGTTATGAGGTGACAGCACATTCTGGTAAATAATGTTTTGTTGGTAACTACCATATTCAAACATGTTCAGCCAAAAGCATAACAATTCGTTACTCTATCCCCCCCACCCCCCACAGTTCCCTACGGATCTACTGTCCACTTCCAACGACCTCTGCAACACAATAAGGTGGAACCAATGCTATCTGAAAGCAGAGTCATGTTTTTATACAGCATTCAACCTACGAAAAGCGAAGCTATGCCGTGCACTTCGTAACTATGCCGTGTTCTGCCATAAAACTCTCCTGCATTAGATGTCCTAAACTTCTGACTGAGAGAATCCAGTGACGAATGACAAGGGAAACGTACATCCCCTTTTAGCACTCTCCTATTCCTTTCAGTCAGTTAATGTGTTCTGCTTGAGTGGTTTGCGTTGTCTTTTCATTATTACGATTTTAATGACCTCAGGCAGCGCAACTGTCGAATTGTGCTACAGCATTAAGAATTGATTTATGACATGTCAAAACTTGGTTATTAATGGAAGGTTTAATACAAAAGATTCTCTCTACTGCGCACGGGCATGTTTGAGAAAATCACATAATGCACATTGAGTGTCGTGCACATTTTCTCAACATTGGCAAAATATTGAGAAACTGTGCACGATACTCGAAATTCATGTGTTGGACAACCAGATCCTCAGATATAATCCCGGAAAATATCACACACACACACACACACACACACACACACACACACACACACACACACACACACACACACACACACACACACACACACACACACACACACACACACAATATGCAAACTTCGCTTTTGCATATCATGTTCCTGCCTGACACTTTTGTAGATACAGAGTGATTTTTTGCAACTCATTCTTCGTAGTTTATATTTGTCTCTTATTGCTTTTATATCACTTGGAAAACTGCCTTTGTTTGGAAAGATATGAGTTCGAATCTCGAGTAGTAAGCTACTGTTGGTTTCATTTACTGCACAAATATCTAAATCTATATTGTCAATTTATTATGTCTATTAAAGTGTATGTTTTTGTGACCAATTCGCCTGTTTTGCAGGCAAATCAGAAAAAAATCGAAGGACCAGGAGGAAATTTTAGCTTCCTCCAAATGAGACAGACTAAACCAGCTGAAAATCCTTTATAGAAATTTTTAGCGTCCTAGACAAGATTCAATCTCAGATCTTTTGCATTAGTGGGCATGTTTGACAGTGAACGCAGCTATCGCGTCTGCAGGGAACTCAGATATTTTTCTATCCTGCAAACACACTCAACGACTGTGTTTTCAAAAACTGTTACTGTCAAAAAAAAAAAAAAAAAAAAAAAAAGATCATGGTGTTCTCAGGAAGTATTGCATTGACATTTGAAAATTACGAATTAAATCAAAGCCTGGGCTTGGTTCGAACACATAAAAAGTGATACAATTGATACAATTGCTGTGAAGATGTTCAACCTTTCGAGAAAAGCTGCTGAAATTACCAAAGATAGCTTTAAAGTTGTTAGCTCACTTTTCCTGTAAGTCAGTCCTTTATATTTTGGTTTTATGGCGTTGTTTTTGTGGTGTTGTATTAATACCACAGCATTGGACTTCCAAAGCTTTTGGCACATGAAGGAGCTTGTTTTGGACGGAGAACAGTGGAAGACTGTTCTCCATGACGGATTCATCCCGTCTTGAAGACGGAAGAGAAGAAGAAGAAGAAGAAGAAGAAGAAGAATGAATACCACAAGTATAAGCTGAACAACATACCTGCTATTCATTTGACGGTTATTAACCTAAAATGTTTATAGCCTAAAATGTTGGGGCAAATTTATATTTTCCAAAGAGACAAATAATATTAAGAGATCAACACTTTCGTACTTGAAAGAAACAATACTAAAAAGTGCTACTCATTCTTCTAGATGGTATCTACCATCTAAAAGAATTATGAAAGCCAATTTAGGTAGATCGAGGGCTTTATGGGCCTGTAAGTAATATGGCATATTATTATTATTATTGTCCAGAAAGAGATGCTTGTCAACATTTTGCCTCTTACGAATACATTTCTATCACAAAATGTAATTCAATATTTCTAATCAACTATTATTCTTTTAAGACAAATTATATGTCTTTGAACTGTAAGAACAGTTCATCTCCAGCAAATCATTATATTCAAAAAATTATACTATTTAACCTCCCTTTTTATTCAGCGTACTGACTATATTATTTAATTAAATTATCGCGTTTGAAATACATTAATTATTATTACTACTGCGGTGTATGGAGGACATTTATTTATTTTTAGAGGTCACATCAGAAAAGATATAGGGCCCCATTATTTATATTTTAAATAGTCCTGATACTTTATTGATATAGTCCTCATACACTGTGTTTATATTTCATATACATTATTGTTCGTTATTGGTTTGGATTTCTCACAACGTTTGCAAATTACACATAATTTCAACTCATTTTGATAAGATCTTCCATGTAATTGAGTTCTATTATAATTCTATATTTGTGCACCTCGTTAATTGTTCAGCGCTTCTGAGAATTGAATGGATGAACTCTGCCAACACGTGGCTTTTGTTTCTCAACCGATATCGATGATGCAATTCACATTTTGAAAAGAAGGCAATTTAGGTCTTATACGGCGTTGATTGGGCTTTTCCTCCAGGAAACTTTGATTTTTTTTTTTTTAATCTGAAAGACACGTAAGTAATATGGTAAACGGGTCCTGTTTTTTAACACACTATTGTGAATGATCGTATGAGACTCTCAAGTGCCCTTTTTCTCTTGTTCAGTTCGAGTTATAATAGCTGAAGCGTATAAACTTTGTTTCTTTATATTGAATTTAAAACAGTATACTGATGACAACTCTGTTTTTCGATTTTCTTCAAGGACAGAAACATTTGTTTCTGTCCTTGAAGAAAATCGAAATTAAGATCATTCTTAACACACAGCTGTTATTTGTTGTTCAAGGATTCCTACCAGTCGTCCTTGAAAGAAGTAATGTATTGAGTAGACTAAGGATGTGTTAAAAAAGGCCTCTCTGTATCATATTTATTTATTAAAGTGATATCGCCTGATTAACATGCAATATTTTTTGCCGAATATTAAGATATCTGCCAATAGAGAAAAGTAAGGTTACATGAGTTGAATAAATTTGAAATGCGTAAGGAAAATCTGTCAAGGGTTTCCAGTAAGTCAGGTGATTGTGGGCGATAAAACTCACCTTCTTCCTAACTGAAGGTATGCAATCGGTTTCAATAGCAATCAATCATTTCAGGGAAAAAATCATTTCAGGGAACATAGAGCATCCTCAATCAACCGTGGATGACGTTAGTAAAATTTGGAAGCGAAATGAAACCACACAAAAAATGTGAGGCTGATCACGTCAACTGACTGAAAAGGAATTCGGTTGGTTGTTTAGCACTATGGCTAAAGCAGCTAAGGATATGAATCCAGTCTGTCATATCTGTACATTGTGCGTATTCTGCTAGCCAGTTTTGCTGATGAAAATCCGTAGTTTCTAGTCGAAAAACTCTGCCATCTTTTTACGAGATCGACTAACATATCTTCAGCCGAAATATCCTGATAAAGTTTCTGTGCACACTGACGGGATTTGAATCCAAATTTTTAGGTGGAAGGTGACTTGCGTCGCCAGATGTGAGGCCATCGATCCTCTTTATTGGAGGCCTGAAGTGGCTTAAAATTTCCGTATTTAGTCTCTAGAGCAGGGTTCGTTATGTAAAAAAATAAAAATAAATAAAACCACAAAAAATATAAAATCAATAAAACATTAGAACAGTAACATTACTATTGAACTCCATAGTCTCGATCGATGCGCATTGAATTACTATTGATACACTACCCTATACAATAGATGAATTTGATCAGAATTTGACAGCTGACTTTGAAGCCATGATATTGGGTTAAAAGGCAAATCAGATGGACATGATTGGATATGGAGGCTGCTTGGAAAACGCTATTTTTTAGAGTTCAAGACGCCATTTATTGAAAGTGACTGGTGGTTCATTTATTGGTATTAAATATCAAAAAGTTCGCTAAAAAAACCGAATAGCAGATCTATACAACCATTAATGCGTGTTAATTGGAGACAATTGTCTCCAGTTGTCTTACGACTAACGAAACTTGTTAGTCGTAAGACAACTGGAGTACTTGTTTAGAATTTTAAAAACAGTTCTCTAATAAACATGTGGTCACAAAACCGGCATATTTCTATTAATTTATCCTCCGTTTAAATGGTCGAATGAACCAAAATACCGATGTCCATTCTAACAACATTTGTGGAGAATGTACCCAGAAGGGTTATATCTGTAATTGACCTTGAAAGTTGTGGAGCGCTGTAGTGAGAGCTTTAAAAATAAAGGGCTTGTAAAATACTAAGTTGACAGATTAATTTTTTCTTTGAACATGATGTATTTGAAATGAAATGGCGAGCTCATTCTAATATTTTTTTAAAAAATGCAAATATGTTTTTATTATAAATGTAAATTTATATTTAATTATGAACAGTAAATCTAATCATTAATATTATTAATATTAATAAATCTAAAATTTACTGACATTTTTAACAGGTGCTTGCATAACGTCCTGTAACATTCACTAAGCTAGATGTGTACAGCGGATAGTTATTAATTTATTTTTATTTATTTATATGCTCATCCAGAAAATTTCTAAATCTATTGATTTACAAAGTAACATTAGCATTAGTACCGTTCAGTGTAAAGAGTTTCATAGTCAATACCGAAAACCATGGGAATTTTTCAAAACTCTCTTTAGGCCTCCAATAAGCAGAAATAATGGTCCCAAAACGACTGCTGAAATTCATTTACTAGCTAACTACAGCCGAAAATATCCGTGGTCACGGTGAAATTTGGAATCCCTGCATGTTGGTTGTGAAGAAGGTGTCTTCTGCACTGATAAGGCTGGCAATTCCAGATTTAGAATGTCCTTAGATGCGGTTGGGCATTTTTCTTTTCGCCTTTTTTTCTCTCCAAAAGAATTCGGTTATCATTATTATTTCAACATACAAGAAGCTGTAGAACCTACAGCAAATTAATGCCGTGTGTGAGCGGGGGTTATGAACGAAGGAATCTGTAGATGTACTTTCTTGAAGAGTTGAAGGCTGTAGTCTTTGGGAAATAATCCATGAGGAAGGCTCTTCAGGAGAATGGAGGTCAATGGAACATTTGGATGAAACTGCGGATAGGGATAAAATTTCCTTCGTTTGGATATTATTAAAAATTTTTAGAGAAGTGTTAGGACACCACTCCAAATACGAGAGCAGTATTCTAATGTTGGATGTATTTGTTATTTGCAATGATTTAGTAGATGAAAAAGTGTATAGTAGTATATTGTATGAAAACGAACTGTGAGTTTTTTCGAGGCCAAGAAAACGCTTTGGAGGCAAGGCGTTTTTTTTTTTTTTTTTTTGCCAGAAGAGGCTAGAGGTAAGTGACAGTTCAAGGATATTGAGTTCTTTATTGCAAGAAAAAACACGAATATCCTTTTGGAACTCTTCAAGGTGACTGAGTTTCATCCACTACAGTATTAATTCATAAAAATTAAAAAAAAAAAAGCTTAAAGATTAGAAAGACAATTAAATAGATTGTAGCAGTAGGCCAGCTATCAAAATACGGATAGAGATTGAGTTTTGTGAGAGAAGATTATTTGTATATATGACGAAGAATGTGAATGATATATACCCCTCAGAAATATGAAGAAAGAACAGTTACCATTACATTCGGGGAATGACCTAAGAGAAAACGTAACCCAATTACAAGGTCAGAAGACATAGGCGGAAACTTGCTCAGAAGATGTCTATGCCAGATCCCATAAACTGCCTTGGAAATGTCAAAGTATAACAGTACGTGGTTCCCTAATTCTTTCCGTGTCACATGTTCAGAGGTGAGTAATGAATGGGGAATCCACTCTGGTAGCCATTGATTACCCGTAATTTTTCTAGACGATGTTGATCACTTGACTATCGATGACCTTCTCGATCACTTTAAAGCACGAGGTGAGAGCAATGGGGCTATAGTTTGACGACCAATATCTTCTTTGTTTATTTGTTGAAATTAGCTAAATATGGACTTGATCATATAGAGGGGAAGGTAAGGTAAACTGTAATTGTTTGGAGTTCAGTCAAAAATAGATTTTTGTTTATGTATTTTTTGTAACATCCTTTTACATGGGAATTTGTAATACAGGTATTGTTTACAAATTTAAAAAAGAGAAAAATTGAGATTCTAAATTGCAAAATATAATTAAAAGCATTAATAAAGGTAGATTAAAGATTAGAAAGACATCTAAATAGATTTTAGTAGTACTTCAGCTATTTTTATATAATGTTTTCCCTCAGCTCTGCATATACTGAAAGTAGAAGAATTGGTTCAAACTGACAAACAATCCTTCATCCATCATATGAACTTACAAATGATTTCAACACCTCTTTCGTTTTAAAGTGCTTCCTACTAAACAAAAAACCCAATTACCGGGTTAAAATAATCCAAAACAAATAAAATAACCCATGAAGCATACAGATAAGTTGCGAGCTAGATTACTCAATGAGATATTTCTTTTATTCATTTTTCAAAAACAAATGATCGCAAGCGATCAGTTATGTTTGATGGGTTTGCTTGCATAGCTCTGTTTGGAAGTTTTTTTCCTTTCATATTCCCAAATATTGTTTGTGAAGACATGGTAATGAATTTGCTAAGAGATAGCCTTCTTAAAGAGCTGCCGCAACGCCAGTACAGTACCAAACTGTGTCAGAATTAAAAGCAAGTTCCACTCGGCCAAAGCCTATCGTATGTACAAACGGGCGAGTTTACCACTATTACGTGAACAGATTAACTCTACTCGTATGGAGCTCTCAAAAATAAATGCACCTATCAACGCAGTACGCGACGAACTGTTTGATGTTTTAAACTCGGAACTGTGGAATGTCCTCGACAGCATCTTCGACACAACGGCTAATAAAGAATTCATCAAAGAGTTAAAAACCGGCACCAGAAAAAATATGATACTGGAGAATTTCAAATTTTTTCTGATGCCGGCAATTATAACGAGATCTTGTCATTGTGAATTTATGATCGGTAATCCTAAAGGATGAAGCTGTTAATGTGGTATGTCGAGGACATAATTTTGCCGTTACTCTCAGGGCAAGTTTCGAAATCCAAAATAATGGCTTCCGTTTAACGAAGAATATACGACTTGCCGCCAGCAACAGCCAGTAACATTCGAGATCACGATGTTAACAATAACATTGTGATCCTACTAACTCTCAAAAGCGAACTGAAAACCTCTGCTGAATATACTTCTTCGAAAATAGACAAATTTCTATACACGATAATTGGGCTAACCGAAGAAATCAAAGAACTTAAAACTAAAAATACAGAACTCGAAAATTCCAATTTACAGTTACGACGCGAACTGAAATTAATTAATCAAGCTGTTGATTATCTCAGTCATCAAGCCGTAAACAGCAATTTGGAAAACGTAAGTGTCCCTGAAGAGCCGCATGAAGGCGTGTATGAAATAATAAGAAAATATTTCACAAAAACTTCAAATGATTTTAATGAAGAAGGACATCGAAGCAGCCCACAGAATCCATAATGCAAAAAAAAAAAAAAAAAAGGCAAAACATATTATTATAAAATTCAGGTCTGAGGAGACGAGGCATAGATGGCTGGAAGGAAACAAGAACATAAAGTACAAAACAAGTACTAGATATATAAATAGTAATTTTAAAGACGGCAAAATATACTTAAATGAACACTTGTAAATGAATGAGCATTTGCTTTTATGTAGTAATTTGTCCTATCGGACAAAACCATAACCTCCCCTACTTCTGACAAACTGGACGCTCTGTGGAAAAAAGAAAAGATTATGAAAACACCAATCCTACATCATTAATGATAAATCTGATAAATCTGGTCTAGCGCACCAAGGAATTGACATGGGCCCCAGAATTTTGTTCGAGAAATAACACCTATAATCATTTATTTGTTCACTGTTCCAGCTTATTCAAATACTTCTGACGAGCCAGTACACCAGATCATTCCCAGTAATTCTCTCTTAGACTTTGCATTATCTGACGACTGAATATCCCAGAGACACACAGCAATAAAACAGTTATTGCGCTGTATTTCTAATCTCCTACTCTTAGTGCAAATATCGGTCTTGTTTAAAATGTCACAAACATGGATTTCAATTCACTTCCGCTTATCTTCGATAACATCCAGATCTTCTGAGTGTGATAAGAGCAGTTACCTTGAAAAGTCTATGCCGTGGTAATAAATAACATTATTTCTTTAAATAGTTCACTTCTGTTGTCTCGATTTGGTCTCCGAAGTTTTTCTTTATGTTCTATAATGAAGTCAGTGTTGAAGATAAGCAGCATACGAGTGCTACTAGCACACGAACTCACACATTCCAGAGTTTTGTGGATGTGCTAGTTGCTGAACGATCAGATGTTCACCATTTTCAATCTTCCTTCTCAAAATAGTGCGTTCCGTTCTTTCAGTCTTTTTCGATATTTCTTATTGTTATTCAGATATTATTTTTCGGTTTCGTCTTACATTTTTGAAACACCGGTCTGAGACCAGATTAAAACGACAAGAAGCAATGCACATCATACAAATTCGACCTCCCTGAACCTATTGTAGATCAGTAGATTTCAACTGACAGCCAGTGGTATTCACCAGTCCTCAAAGGTCTGCTACCTAAGGTCATGCCTTCATAAATCGCTCAACAACAACAATAGTTTCGGGAATAATGATATTCCACAATCCCGCTAAATGTTTTTGAAAAAAGAATCCAGTGGTCTCCAAATTCTGCAACAACACCAAATATCCTTGACACATTTTATGAGCAATAAAATGAAATCTTTGCATCACGAAGTGATTAAGAATGAGAAATGCAAAAACATCAGCAGTTTTAAGGTTGTAAATTTTGTATTTCGACATGAGCAATCAAATATTGTCAACTGTTTTGTTATTAAAGAAATGAATGAGACAAATAACCGGTAAATATTTACATATTCACGCCTTCGCCAAATAGTATCATCTGGGTTGAGTTATTTGAATTTGCGACAACTAGGGATATGATTAAGGGCAGTTTGTTATGTCAGTTAATCTTGTATGTTTATAGGCTGGTTTATCCTGTTCATGGGCCTAAAGAACTGGATTTTCTGAGAAGGAAAAAATACATCTCAGAAAATATCTCCATAAATGATCGAATAACTAACTTTCAGTTGAAACGTTCTTATAAAGGTCTTCTAATTTGCATCCTAGACGAGATTCGGACCTAAGTCTTTCCAAACAACCAGCCAACCAACTGATCAACCAACTAAAGAGCATAGTCGTTAGTTAATTAGCTTGTTTGAGAAACACTATTCTATGATTACTCAACAGTCACCTTCTGCGTTAAACATTGCTATGTTTAATAAAGAAATTGAAAACAAATGTTAAAACCACGTCGCCGTCAATATGGATAAAATACATCACTCTTCTACACTTCGTATCCATCATATATTTTAATGTAATATCAATGGTATTACAATTTTAATATGCACTTCGCATCCATGGTAATCTGGATGTATGTATACGTCTTTGCGGTTGGGTGGTTAAGTGTTTGTAATTTGACATTTTATCTGCTTTGTTTAAATTTTAGATGTATTTCGCAAACTGAGTGTAGAACTATTAAATTAATTTCTGACAATACAAAACTTAATCCAACTAGTTATCTGAGATGTTTTTTCAAAATCTTAATGTTACCATAATTTTATTTCAATTGCACCATTCTTAGTAGCACAATTCGGTCCAAGTATACAAGATTAGATATTACAAACTACAGTTGTACGTTGCCTTAACTTGCACTACTTAAAAGACATGAGCGCTGTCGAGGCGTCTGTATATTCGACTTTTATTAGTGCTGTTGATAAAGGTTTCATTGGCATGTCTGCCATTTTGAACTGAATTTTGTTATCAAATTTTGGACACTTTTAAAGTTCCTACTCATATTCGGCTTTCAAATAACGTTGTAACTTTAATAGTCTTTTTTTTTCTATCTATTACAAAATAGACTTTTTATCATTGCTTCTATCATTTCCCTCTCTCGATTGCATATTTGATTCCGAATAAAAAATAAAAACAGCCTTCCCTTATGCAATCCAAGTTCTCATCTGAAGTCACCTATCTGCAAATTTTATCAGCGATTGCATGCACAAAGAAGATACTTTTCCTTTAAATTTTATTCTCCATAGATTAGGAAATAATGTTTTTGATATTAGACTCATTACCTGTTGGGCAATCCTATTCATTACACCTGCACGTAGATACCTATCAGCGCCCTTGGAAACTGTTCTAGAACTGAAACGGCCTTTTATTTTGTTGTTTCTTCTATGACACTAGTTAACGCGTTTAACTTTGGATCGATTGGAATCGTAATATTTTACTAAAGTAGGTAGAGGAAAATTCCACTTAGAATCCATCACTGAAAATCTTCTGGCCACACTATCTAAAAGCGACAAATAAAGAAATTAAAATTCGCAAAAAATCGGGATTTTTATGCTTTCATACACTGGAATATCTGATGCTTGTGAGTGTGAATGTAAGGTTTTTATTGGCTTCGAACTCAGCTTTTCTTGTTTTTATGACAACAACAGTAATTTTTTACCACATCTTCGCAGTCAATACAGTTGACTGTGAGGATGTGGAAGCTTTTAAGCTGAAAACTGCTATAGTTAAAGGCAGTTCAAAACTCGTTATTATATCGATCGGACAAGCCAATCGGTATAATCTACCCTAATTATGACTTTTGCAAGATTACTAGTATTGCCGCTTATCGATAACTTAAGACGTTTATTATTTATTTCGTTCATACGTTGTATAAACCTCTAAACGTAAGATAAACAACATTGCATTTATTCAGTTGTCTGAAACCTCAACTGTCTACAGTCACGCAAAGCATCTGCTGGAAATTCCAACTTTTTAAAGAGAAAAACAGTAACCCCACCTATGTTATTAAATGGTCTATGCCTGTCGTCTGCAAATACAGTTCTATGTAATTCAATTCAAATAAACTAATGTTTCCTTTTACCAAATGTATCCCATACAATTAATAGTTCACATTAATTAATTGATTAATTTCCAAAGTACGGAGTGAATATTTCGTACATTTTTTCTAGATGACAATATAGTTACACATTTCATGTAATTCATTATTATTTATTATTATTATAATTATTATTATTGTTATTGCTTATTGTACGTGTAAATATTTTAACAGATCAACAAAAAAAAATAAATAAATACAAAAAAAAATCAGATAAGCTTACATATAAGCTTCGAGGATGAAAGCAAAAAAAATTAGTTCTCATCCAAGATGTATCATATGTAACCAAATGCATGTAATGTACGTATCACATGAAAACCAATGTATGTAATGTATATATTATATGTAAACCAATGTACGTAATGTAAATATCACATGCAAACAAATGTAAGTAATATATCATATGTAAACAAATGTATGTAATGTATATAATAACTGTAACAAATGTATCCAATGTAAAAAAAAAATTCTTTTAAATGTAAATCATGAGTTAACGCCGTATGTTTGTGAGAATAAGGAAATATAATATTTAGATTGCATATGTGTAAATACTGTTGTATAATCATACCTTTTCAAACTTGGAAAAAAAAAATAGTAAACTACAACATGTAATATTATACAACTTATGTAACTCTGAAGAACAATATAATTGTAAATTATTATTATGATTGTTACAAAAAAAAAACTGTTATCATCATTACTAATTAAATCTCATTATATGTAGCACAAAATGCTGAACCTTGTAAAATAATATACTGAATAGATGATCATTGTACATATGTAAATATTTGAAAGAACAATAAAAAAAAAATTATTATTAAGGAAAAAAATTAATATAAGCTCCTCAGATAAGCTCTGCTAAGCTTCGAGGAAGAAAATTATTAACTTGCAAGTATCTGTTATTCACAATTGTAATGTGTTATAAATATTATATATATATAATTATTACAACATCTATGTATGCAATTTATCTGACACATAAAAAAACAATAAATAAATAAAAAAAATTATTATTGTTATTATTATTATTATTATTATTATTATTATTATTATTATTATTATTATTATTATTATTATTATGTATATTTTATATTCAAAAATTATGTATAATCTTTATTGTAAATATTAGAAGAACATGTGTTCTAAATACATAATACAGAGGCAAAAAGTATTTTTAAAAATTTTAATTGAAATCCAATGTAGAAAATGTAGCACTTTGTGCTGAATTCTGTAAAACTATAAGTTGCAATGTCACTAAAGATGCTTATTGTACGTTTAAATATTTTAACAGATCAATAAAAAAAATATTAAAAATATATATATATATATTATTATATTTTATAATAGATTTCGTAGCTTCCCAACACAGCAAAAAAAAAAAAAAACAATAAATAATAACCAACTGGTGTCATCCTCAGATATGCTTACATATAAGCTTTGAGGATGAAAGCAGAGAAATTAGTTCTCATCCAAGATGTATCTATGTAACCAAATGCATGTAATGTACGTATCACATGTAAACCAAAGTATTTAATGTATGTATTATATGCAAACAAATGTATGTAAAGTAAGTATCATATGTACACAAATGTAAGTAATGTATCATATGTAAACAAATGTAAGTAATGTATCATATGTAATCAAATGTATGTAATAACAGTAACAAAAGTATGCATTATAGAGTGATTATATCCATTGATATTGTATATACAGAGTGTAAAATTGCAAAGAAACATCTGTAATAATCATCATTGTGAATATTATAATAATATACGTTGTAAACAGTTATTGTTATTATTATTAAAAAAAGTATTATTATTATTACTACTACTACTACGGGCGACTCCAAGGAGTCCTTAAATTCATCGACGGAGGCCCTAAACATCATATCCACACAACTCTTCGATATTCTAACAGTATCTATCTTACCTTGCCTTGAACTCATTCACTCTCATAGCACCCACAACAGACTCTGGCAGCTTATTCCACTCATTTACCACTCTAAAAGTAAAGAACCCAGCTCTAATACCCTTACTAACCACACTCTTGTCCAGCTTCCATAGATAATCCCTAGTCCTCCCACCAGTCCTGATCTCAAAAATATCCTCTGAATTAATCTTATAGAAACCCTTCAGTAATTTGAATATCTCAATCATATCTCCTCTTTTCCGCCTATCAACCAATTTGTGCAACCCACAAATCTTCAACCTGTTCTCAAAAGGTTCATTCCATAGACCTGCTATCATCTTGATCACTCGCCTCTGGATCCCCTCCACCTCCTCCCCATCAAGAAGGAACCTAGGTAACCAAATCTGGGCACAGTAGTCGAGAGAGGTCTTATCAAGGCTCGGTACAGAGGAACAATAACTTGCTTATCTCTGCTCATCAAAGTATTCTTCAGCATCCAAGTGATTTGATGAGCTGATTTAGCCACTTTTGCAATGTGCCCCTAAACTTCATCTCCCTATCCACCAACACTGCCAAGTCCCTGGCCTCATCAATCTCCTGGAGTACAGTTCCACCAATGTGGTATACTGCTGCTAATCGTTTCACCCCAAAATGCATAATTTTACATTTTGTCACATTAAATTGACATCCATTCCCCTTAGCCCAGACCTTCAATCTATCCAAATCATCCTGCAAGATTTTGACATCTTCTGCATTCACTATTGCCCTACTCAACTTTGCATCATCAGCGAACAAATGAACCGTTCTTCTTAGATCCTTCCCTATGTCCCTATATATTTATTTCCTCTATAGGTTTCGTACGTTATTAATAAATGAATCATGCCATTTTCTAAGAGTGACACTATTTATTCGTATTTTACTTCAATTGCACACGATAAATTTTATTTTAATAAACGAAAAAAAGCGAAATTAAGTAAGAATTTTAATATCTATGCAAAAGACCAAGTGTTATTCAAGTCTGTTCAAACAGAGGGATTACTATATGCGTGTTATATTTTAGCTGTTTAGGAAAGATGTAGGTTTAAATCCCATCAAAATCTTGAAGAAAGGAAGGAACCGTTATAAGACTTGAAAGAGATTTAAACCCACCTTTTTTAAAAATAAAAAAAAAACACATTACTTTTAGATGTATTTCGCAAACTGAGTGTAGGACTATTAAATTAATTTCTGACAATACAAAACTTAATCCAACTAGTTATCTGAGATGTTTTCTCAAAATCGTAATGTTATCATAATTTTATTTCAATTGCACCATTCTCAGTAGCACAATTCGGTCCAAGTATACAAGATTAGATATTAATCCCATCAACTACAGTACGTTGAACTGCAAAGGAAGGAACCGTTACTACAAGAAAACCTATTGCAAAGAGATTTGAAGATCCCAAAGTCTTCATTTCGGCGATATTTAATATGGGTTGCCTTAACTTGCACTACTTAAAAGACATGAGCGCTGTCGAGGCGTCTGTATATTCGACTTTTATTAGTGCTATTGATAAAGTTTTCACTGGCATGTCTGCCATTTTGAACTGAATTTTGTGTCAAATTTTGGACACTTTTAAAGTTCCTACTCATATTAGGCTTTCTGACGTTGTAACTTTAATAGGCTTTTTTTTTCTATCTATTACCAACTAGACTTTTTATCATTTGCTTCTATCATGTCTTTCGATTGCAAATTTGATTCCGAATAAAAAATAAAACAGCCTTCCCTTATGCAATCCAAGTTTTCATCTGAAGTCACCTATCTGCGACCATTCTCAGCGATTGAATGCACAAAGAAGATACTTTTCCCTTAAGTATACATAGATTAGGAAATAATGTTTTCGATAATAGACTCCTTACCTGTTGGGCATCGTACGTTGACACGTGCACTTAGATACCTATCAGCGCCCTTGAATAGCGTTACTACAATTGAAAACGGCCTTTTATTGCAAAATAATCAAATGAAGATCACTAGTTAACGTCTTTTACCTTTTGATCGATTCGGAATCGTGATATTTTACTAAAGTAGGTAGAGGAAAATTCCACTTAGAATCCATCAATGAAAATCTTCTGGCCACACTATCTTAAAAGCGACAAATAAAGAAATTAAAATTCGCAAAAAATGTCGAGGCGTCTGTATATTCGACTTTTATTAGTGCTATTGATAAAGTTTTCACTGGCATGTCTGCCATTTTGAACTGAATTTTGTTATCAAATTTTGGACACTTTTAAAGTTCCTACTCATATTAGGCTTTCAAATAACGTTGTAACTTTAATAGGCTTTTTTTTTCTATCTATTACAAAATAGACTTTTTATCATTTGCTTCTATCATTTCCCTCTTTCGATTGCATATTTGATTCCGAATAAAAAATAAAACAGCCTTCCCTTATGCAATCCAAGTTGTCATCTGAAGTCACCTATCTGCGAATTTTATCAGCGATTGAATGCACAAAGAAGATACTTTTCCCTTAAATTTTATTCTCCATAGATTAGGAAATAATGTTTTCGATAATAGACTCCTTACCTGTTGGGCATCGTATTCATTACACGTGCACTTAGATACCTATCAGCGCCCTTGAAAACTGTTCTAGAATTGAAACGGCCTTTTATTTTGTTGTTTATTGTATGACACTAGTTAACGCTTTTACCTTTTGATCGATTGGAATCGTGATATTTTACTAAAGTAGGTAGAGGAAAATTCCACTTAGAATCCATCAATGAAAATCTTCTGGCCACACTATCTAAAAGCGACAAATAAAGAAATTAAAATTCGCAAAAAATCGGGATTTTTATGCTTTCATACACTGGAATATCTGATGCTTGTGCGTGTGAATGTAAGGTTTTTATTGGCTTCGAACTCAGCTTTTCTTGCTTTTATGACAACAACAGTAATTTTTTACCACATCTTCGCAGTGAATACAATTGACTGTGAAGATGTGGAAGCTTTTAAGCTGAAAACTGCTATAGTTAAAGGCAGTTCAAAACTCGTTAGTTCACCGATCGGACAAGCCAATCGGTATAATCTACCCTAATTATGACTTTCGCAAGATTACTAGTATTGCCGCTTATCGATAACTTAAGAAGTTTATTATTTATTTCGTTCTTACGTTGTATAAACCTCTAAACGTAAGATAAACAACATTGCATTTATTCAGTTGTCTGAAACCTCAACTGTCTACAGTCACGCAAAGCATCTGCTGGAAATTCCCACTTTTTTAAAGAGAAAAACAGTAACACCACCTATATTATTAGATGGTCTATGCCTGTCGTCTGCAAATACAGTTCTACGTAATTCAATATTTCAAATACACTAATGTCTCTTTTTACCAAATGTATCCCGTTCAATTAATAGTTCACATTGATTAATTGATTAATTTCCAAAGTACGGAGTGAATATTTCGTATATTTTTTCTAGATGACAATATAGCTACAGCATTTCATGTAATTCATTATTATTATTATTATTATTATTATTATTATTATTATTATTATTATTATTTTGCTGGACAATATACACAGAACCACCGCCACAGAAACAATAAAACACAGCTTTGCCTGCGACCCCAAATCCCCTAAACAGTTGGCAAACAACTTTAATCAGCACTTCGTGAACTCTGTCCAAAAGCTACAAGAAACAACCTTTCCTCAAACATACGAACATTCTCCACTAGGTCCACGAGCAACCCAGTCGATGTGGTTCCCCACAGTAACAAAAGAAGAACTATCACTGGCTATTCAACAAATTAATCCTAACAAAGGACCGGGGATAGACGGAATCAGGCCAAAAGACATCAAGAAACACTCAACCGACCTACTTCCAGTTATACAAAAACTGTTAAATAAAATCTTCGAAACGGGACACATACCTGAAACACTGAAGACTGCATTAATCACACCCATACACAAACAGGGAAAAAGAAACATAATAAGTAATTACAGACCTATCGCCACGCTGCCTGTAATCAACCAAATCATGGAGCGCATAGTACATCAGAAACTCTCCACATACGTTGAAAAATTTCAAATCATACCCAAAACACAATATGGCTTTCAAAAAAATAAAGGAACAGCAACACTCCTGGAAGATTTCACAGATCTAATAAACGCTGCATTGGATAAAAACAGAATAACATTAGTGGTATTCATTGACCTAACAAAAGCATTTGACACACTAACACATAAAACCTTGTTAACGAAACTTACCCATATCGGAATTGGAGGTCGTCTACTCCAGTGGTTTAAAGCATACACAAAAAACAGAAAGCACATCACACGTATAGGATCAGCACACAGCAAAGAGGTACACGTAACCTATGGAGTACCGCAAGGAGCTGTCCTATCTCCCATTCTATTTAACATATACACACACGACATAAGCCAACTCCCCCTAAAAAGTAAAATCTTCCAGTATGCAGACGACACTGCCATAGTATCCATTCACAACACTGCAAAAATCGCTTACAAAAATATGCAACACGACATCAATCAAATCACTAACTGGTTAACCGAAAACGGCATATATATAAACCCTGGAAAAACAAAGCTAATGATATTCAAAAACCCCCAAACCCTGCCCATAGAAACTAAATATCTCACAATCAAACATTCATCCTCCTATACACAAAGTGCAGAACCTAAAATCACAACCATCACACAGGTGAAAACAACACGCTACCTTGGAGTTCACTTCGATGCAGATCAAAGTTGGAATAGCCATACAAACTACTTACATACCAAGCTTAGGATAATAGCAAGCAAACTATACAGATTAAAAGACATTGCCCCAACCCACATAAAAATACTAATCTATAAAGCATTATGTGAAAACATTTTAAGATATGCAATCACATCATACGCATTCTGCGCAGACTACAGACTTAACAGGCTACAATGGTTGCAAGATAAAATGATAAAACTGATATTCTGGGAACAACCCACTCTCATGCAGGAAGCATGGACAAAACACAAAATATTTAAGGCGAAACACTTACGCCACTACACAGTCATGTTAAAACACTACTACAGCCCAACATATAGAGTAACCAGAACAACATATCAAATAACAAGACCACAGTCAACAAACTACATAACATATAAGTACAACAATCACCACGGCAAAGCCACCCGAAACTTCTACGTACCTGACATGATAAACAAACTGCAGTTCGACAACAGAAACCTAGGAACATACAGAGAGCTGAAACAGGCACTATATAAATATTATAGCGAGAATGAAAATTAGAGCAATTCCTGTTTCTCTCTCCCCCACCACACATACACACACACACAAACCAAGACAAACCCCCCCCTCTCAAAAAACTACCACTACAAGAACACAAAGAAACAAACACACCATGTCAAAATCCAACCCTATTTGCACAAAAAAAAAAAAAAGTTAAACTGTAATAGCAGTCAAAGTCTTTCAAACGCGTACCAACAAACAGTAAAATCAACACCTGGCTTGTGACCACTATAGGAACACAACCATGAAACCACTACCCTCTGTCATCTATTATCTTCCTCAGATAAGCTCTGCTAAGCTTCGAGGAAGAAAATTACTAACTTGCAAGTATCTGTTATACACACTTGTAATGCGTTATAAATATTATATACATATAATTACTACAGCAACTATGTATGCAATTCATCTGAGACATAAAAAAAAAAAAAAAAAAAAAAATGCTGTATAATCCTTATATATTATTATTGTATGTAACTTATACTGAGACATAATAAAATGTAAAAAAAAAAAAAAAAATTATTATTATTGAATTGTGTGTGTATTGCTGCATTGTATCGTGAATTGTGTGCACATTGGTGCCAATCCATATTTAGCTAGTTTAAAAAAATGTATATTCATATTTATAAAATGTACTCTGCATTTTGTATATCGAATTTTCGTACTGTACAGAAAAGATAATATGTTTTTAATTGTGTGTGTGCAGATACTCTGTGTGATAGTAAACCTTATCATTTTCACTGTAAAAACAAATAAGTCGTTTATATAAAAAAAAAAAAAAAAAAAAAAAAAAATATTATTATTATTATTATTATTATATTCTAAATTCAAAAATTCTGTATAAACCTTATTGTAAATATTATTATTGTATGTAATTTATACTGAGACATAATGAAATGTTTAAAAAAAAAAAAAAAAATTATTATTATTATTATTATTACCACTAGTACTACGAGGGAGGCCCTAAACATCATGTCCACACAACTATTCGATATTCTAACAGTATCTATCATACCTTGCCTTGAACTCATTCACTGTCATAGCATCCACAACGGACTCTGGCAGCTTATTCCACTCATTTACCACTCTAAAAGTAAAGAACCCAGCTCTAACACGCTTACTAACCACACTCTTGTCCAGCTTCCATAGATAACCCCTAGTCCTCCCACCAGTCCTGATCTCAAAAATATCTTCTGAATTAATCTTATAGAAACCCTTCAGAAATTTGAATATCTCAATCATTATCTCCTCTTTTCCACCTATCAACCAATTTCTGCAACCCACAAATCTTCAACCTCTTCTCATAAGGTTCATTCCATAGACCTGCTATCATCTTGCTGACTCGCCTCTGGATCCTCTCAACCTCCTTCCCATCAAGAAGAAACCTAGGTTACCAAATCTTGGTACAGTAGTCGAGATGAGGTCTTATCAAGGCTCGGTACAGAGGAACAATAACTTGCTTATCTCTGCTCGTCAAAGTATTATTCAGCAACCATGTGATTTGATGAGCTGATTTAGCCACTTTTGCAATGTGCCCCCTAAACTTCATCTCCCTATCCACCAACACTACCAAGTCCCTGGCCTCATCAATCTCCTGGAGTACAGTTCCACCCATGTGGTATACTGCTGCTAATCGTTTCACCCCAAAATGCATAATTTTACATTTTGTCACATTAAATTGACATCCATTCTCCTTAGCCCAGACCTTCAATCTATCCAAATCATTCTGCAAGATTTTGACATCTTCTGCATTCACTATTGGCCTACCCAACTTTGCATCATCAGCGAACAAATGAACCGTTCTTCTTAGATTCTTCCCTATGTCCCTATATATTTATTTCCTCTATAGGTTTCGTACGTTATTAATAAATGAATCATGCCATTTTCTAAGAGTGACACTATTTATTCGTATTTCACTTCAATTGTACACGATAAATTTTATTTTAATAAACGAAAAAAAGCGAAATTAAGTAAGAATTTTAATATCTATGCAAAAGACCAAGTGTTATTCAAGTCTGTTCAACCAGAGGGATTACTATATTTGTCTTATATTTTAGCTGTTTTGGAAAGCTGGGGGGATTAAATCCCGTCAATGTCTTGAAGAAAGGAAGGAACCATTATAAGACATGAACGAGATTTAAACCCACTTTTTTTTTAAATATTACTTTTTATTGATGTACATGGTGCTATTAAGTTGTTTTGGCAATAATTCCACTAAATTAAATGCATAAATAAGTAGAATAATTAGAATGACATCAATGCAGGCAAATGCGTTTAAAATATGATCAGAGCGTTATTCCTACTGACACAGCACTCATCGGCAGCGTAATATCGATTTAGTGGATTTTGGTGTGATTAGATTAGTGTTCGCAAAACAAAAAAATACAAAAGAAATAGTGCATACGATTTTTATTAGTGTTCAGTTCCAATTTGGAAAATAACCTGATGGCCGTCTCAACAAATACTCTCACACGTGGCAACTGCAGATTGTAATCATTTCTCCTCAAAATCTTTTAGGACAAATGATTATAAAAGATGATTTTTTTGCAAGGAAAACTACGCTTTAATTTACCACGTCGTAATTTCAAAAAAAAAAAAAAAAAACTGAGTAGGAGTTATCCAGTTGGTTTTGTTCCAGGAGAGTCTGTGGATACCACAGAAAGTCTTGGGGATAGTACGCTAAAGGTATACGCAAGAGTACACTTGCAACCATTTCCTTTATGATTAGCAATTAATTTCTCTGATGTAAGAACTCCGTATTCTGTTCCATATGCTTAGCACTTGTTTGAATTGATTGTGTTCAGTTGCAGATTTGCGTGTTTCCAAGTGGATGCTTCAGTCCTTTCATTTCGTTTCATCACTTACATTCAACTGTGAATCAGTTCTGACTTCGCATTTGCTTGATTGGAAAGAAATACATGATAGTATTTCTTTCCCCAGAGTTTAATTTTGAATCAGATGCAGTGCATATAGCCTATGTGCCGTACTTATTGCTTCCATTTCCTCTTCATTAAGTATTATGATGTGATGTCACTAGCATATGCCATTTGGTCCCATTAGGATGATTCTAATGGATTCTCTTGCAGAGCATGATGCTATATATATTTTTTTTTCAAGAGCAAATTTTCGCATTGATTGTTCGCAGTGTTGAAGAGATATCTGATTAAGTATAAATCATCTTGGCTTATTCTTACTTCTACTGAATATGTTTTGTCGGGACACATTGAACACGAATTTCGAAGATAGATCAGCCCAAGCTCCCTTATTAGGGTTGAGGAACAGATAAATTATAAAACCCATTTACGTAAAGTTTCCATTGCAGAAAAGCTTCTTGCAGGATTTTTAGGAGGTGTAGTATCGATCCCAGAAGATATGGAAGAACTCTTATGTGGGTTCACACATCTATGCATGTTAGGAAGATAGGCTAAGATGGGCCGAATGGAAATTGGGTTTGGCAAAAATTTGCATGCGATTTTAATTACTTCTAAAGTGAATAATTTCCTAGGCTTCTAAGCTATAGCAGAAATTCTTTATTTATTTTTTTATTAATCTTTCAGTATTTCTTGGATGACCTTGTGAGCAGTGGCAGCTCGTGGCTTGAAATCGTGGGGGTGCTGCAACTTTCGAAATATACATGCACACTGTAAGTACAGCGTATACGTGTTTGGATAAAATATCAAAATTATGGTAAAAATTAAACAGAAATAATAAATAAACATGAAACAGTCTTGTTTATTATCGATAAAATTATACAGTTTGGTATAATTCAAAATTACTTAAAAATTAAATCTATTATCATAACCCCAATAATGTTCTAAAATAAAAACTGTAACAAATATTACGTCTTTAATTGTAATGTCCAAATATTTAAAGAGACGGAGTAAACACCTTAAGCACTACGAACACTCTGCCTGGCGCAAACTGCATATAAACAACAGTGGAACTGCGCGACGGACAGTGCCGCATTACACTGATAGCTCGCATCTCACTATGACGTGCATATGCTTGCGCGGGTAGCAATATGACACTGTGGTACACATAGTGCTGCTAGTGTCCTTCGCCCTCCTAAGTGCTACAAGATGGATTTTTATTATTTTTTATACAAAATCAGAGAAATTGTATAGGATTATTGATGATAAAATTAAATATTATAAGGAAATATAAATAAATAATAAATATGTTTATATATATATCGAGAAAAATTGGGGGGGTGGGGTGCTGCAGTTCCGCAGCGCCTATGCACGAGCCGCCCCTGCTTGTGAGTGGTTCTTGTGCAAGTGTATGTTATGGTGTAGTATAGCACTATTATAAAAGTAATTTTATTCAGATATTCTGTAGATATGCTGGTTTTTATGACTGAGATGCGTGTGCCATTGAAGTTTTATATTATTCCACTTCATGGCAGAATTACTGCAAGTGATTATTTGGACATTTTGGGTAATCAAGTGCACCCCATGATCCAAATGTTATTTCCAAACAATGCAGTATTTCAAGACGACAATGTCCCCATTCGCACATGTGACAAAACTGCTACATTATTAGGTGTATGGAAATTGACAGTTTCTAAGGTTATGTCGGCCTACACAGATCGCGGCAAGACCACATCATCCAGGAGAAACAGTAGGCGAAAACAAAAGAAAATAAAACATGAAGGAAAGAGATCGTCGGTCATTGAGAATGATTGTTTCGAAAAATCACAGAACTACTGCAGCACAAGTAAAGACAGAACTGAATATTCATCTTTCAGAACCTGCTTCCACAAATTGTCTGACGTGAGCTTCATAAATCCAATATTCACGGAAGAGCTGCAATTGCAAAATCTCCGATTACTGAGAAGAATGTTCAGATGCGTAAATGATGATGTCACGACCTTCAAATCGAGACATTAGACAACTCGAAATGTATGATATGGTCAGATGAGTCGACCCTCATGCTGTTTCTTACATCAGGACAAGTTTACGTTTGAAGAACACCCAAGGAAGTCTACCATCCGGAATGAGTGGTTTCAACAGTAAAGCACGGGGATCGGTTTTGAGATTGTGTCTAGGCACAATATCGTGGTATTCTGTTGGATCCATTATTACTTTACTTTTCATGGTAGAATCACTGCAAAAGATTATTTGGACATTTTGGGTAATCGAGTGAATCCCATGATTCATGTTATTTCCGAACAACAACAACAACAATAATGCTCCCCAAAAATAATGTCCCCACATTTACACAGCTTGGACTGTGGAGTCGTAGTTTGAAGAGTATGAAGGTGAACTTCAACATCTTTATTGGTTAGCACAATCACCGATTTGAACATTATGAACTATTCTAGTCAGTTTTGGAGATTAGAATAGGAAAGAAATTTCCAACATCTTTAACTCAACTTGAAGATGTTCTTCAAGAAGAATGATACAAAAATTACACCAACAACTCTTTATGCTTAGTAACTTTTCCATAAAGCAAAACGTTGCTGGTATGTGTGTGTAAAATTCTTTACCTCACATTGCTTGTTATCTATTTTTTTATATTGATCTCATACAGGAGAGGTCGAGAGACCTATAAGCACACGAGTGCCGTATGTCGGGTGCAGATGAAGACTGGGATAGAAGTTTCTTGATTTCTATCGGTAGAATAGACACAGTGCTGAAACGTTTCGATTTCAGCACTGTGAGTGCGTGAGAGAAAGGCTGAAGATCTGCAGGTTGTAGTTGTTTGGGAATACTTCGCCAGGAAGGCTGTTGCAGAAGACAGAAGGTGGGTGGAATAAAAGAGAAACAGGAGATGCATGTGGAGGAATAATGGTTGCTAAGTCACTGGAACAGTTACCATGGAAGCATTCGTAGAAAGACAGAGTGCTGAAACGTTGAGCGCGTGAGATAAAGGCTGAAGTAAATTTGAAAGAGAGAGATCATTAATGATCCCAATGCTCGCTACTTTAAGGCATCTGCGTTTCAGATGGCATAGGCTATCTGAAACGCAGATTCCTTAATGCCTAATTTACGAAATGTCCCATACTACTCTAGGTAGGAAGTAAAATATCTGCATCTTAAAGATATCAGATTGTATTTATATTCTTTCAATTCAGTGACAGTTTTTTTACAAAAAAAAAGGGTAAAAGTTTTGATCGTATTTTAAACGTAAGAATTGATATTTCGTTCTTTTTAAGTGGTTTTTCTTTAGTGAAGTTTGAACATAAACACTTGGAAGTAGTTATGTGAGATGCAGATCTTTGTATGTTGTTCTGTGAATTTAGTGGGTCAAATTTAGATAATTTGACCACTAACTTTTTGTAGTTTATATAGCACTTGCGAGAAAAACATTTTGCACACACTGTTATATTCATGTATACTACAAAAGTACACTAATTATGTTTAATTTGTAAATAAAAATGTGTTTGAATGTAACTTGTTGTCATTCAAACTAGTCTGCTTTTTAGCAAAATATTATTAAACTCTATTAGTTTTGATAAAATAATTAAACAAAAATATATTAATAGAGGATGTCATCGATATAATCTGTATATTTACAAACTGGATAAAACTAGTTTATAAAGTACTTTATTTTTATTTATTAATTTTTTATATAGCTAAATAATTGTCCGGACATCCCTGTTATTAGAAGTTATGGAACATTCCAGGTTTGTTAGTAATATAAAAACCGCTGTACAGATAGTATGGCAATACGACGTGAACTTAGTGACTTCGAGAGAGAGAGAGAGGTGTCATCGTAGACTGTCACATTGGTGACATGTCTATACGGGCCATTGCCGCTCAAGAGGAGCATCCAAAATCGACAGTTGATGATGTGATCAACAAATGGAGACGTTCCGGCATCAGTAATACAAGAAACTACTCAGTACGTCCGACGAAATTGACTGACAAGGACAGGAGGGTGTTAAAACGGGTGGCACGCAAAAACCGGCTACAATCGACAAAGCCCATCCGTGATGAGTTCCAGAGCACCAGTAACACCATGGTGATCACTAATACTGCACGATAAGAACTCCATTTACTGGGTTTCCACGGAAGAGCAGCGGCACACAAGCCGAACATCACAACAACGAACAAGGCGGCTCGTCTGGCCTGGTGTAAAGAGCGTGTGAACTGGACAATTAACTAGTGGAACACGGTACTGTGGAGCGATGAATCAAGGTTCACCTGTTTCCAGTCTGATGGCAGGTGGTGGGTGGAGGCGACCTGGTGAACGCTTGTTACCACAGGGTGTTGTACACACAGTAAAGTTTGGTGGTAGAGGAGTAATGGTGTAGGGTGCATTCAGCTGGTTTGGAGTCGGACCACTAGTCGTTGTCCGTGGTTCCATGAAAGTAGCTCAGTATCTTGATATTCTGGATAATCAGGTGCTGCCTACAGTGTGGAGATTTCATGAAACGGACTCGTGTTACTATCAAGTATTCTTCCCTGATTGCCAGCCGTTAGTGGTTTCGTCACTGTATACTCTGTAGATATGTACCAGTAACTCTCAGAAAGACGGCTAGAAATCATTGGTAAAATCCATCTTTTCACGGAGACTTGTCTTTTGACAAGATGTTACAATCGTTCCTTCTAATCGCGTAGCGTGACTGTAAAACCCACTTAGTGGGTGGATATCGAAAGTTTATCTGCTAACAGCGTTTAATAAGACTGATATTCCTCCGATCAGGTTAATGCGTTTGAAGCTATTGCTTCAGTTGACTGACCGACTTCTCACAATCAACTGGTAACCGTATACTTATGAGTGAGCATCGTGGATTTTGGTCTTGACGCGTGATGATAAGAGTAGGCACCGATCAGGAACTGGTCGTGATGTGGGCAAACTAGTTGTGGATGATTTATTGGAGGAATTGAACTAGAGTTTGAAATTTCTTTCTTTCGTTTTTTTTTTCATTGATGTCTCCATTGTTGGGTCTAGGGTATAGTTAAAGTCTCTAGAAGTCTAGAACTTATGCTTCCAACATTGTGGACTGGCTTCATCATGGTAGTTTTGATATGGGCATAGATTGGACGTAATGAAAATGCTACCAATAATAGTCTTTTTGAGGGATACCAACTGCGACTCCTCATCCAAGAACGTGTTTGTATCAGCAAAAGTGACAATTCTGTTGCATTAGGAAACACGGTTAATTGCATGTGTGTATACTGAGCTCAGTAAGTAATGACAGTGACCTAGATCCAATGTCATTTAGGAAACGAGGAAAATCTTTATAAGGACATTTTCATTTGAAGATCAGTTACCATAGGGCAAGATTTTCCCATCCTGAAACTTGGTTATTTTCATCCCACAAAATACAGCCAGACGTACGTACTCAATTGATAGATATCATGCATGATCATCGTAGCAGTTGCTTAATTGTAATTCTACACTTCACCCGTATGGACATTACTGGAACGTTTGATAGCCTTCTAGGCAAGAAATGTTCTCACGCGGAAGTAGAACCCACTGACCTTTGTCTGTTGCTGTCGTTAGTTCTTTTCGAGGTTTGCTGTTTGTTCAGTGAAACTTTGTTAGTCACAGTTCGTTGCAATGTAGGAAAAGGTGGAATCGAATGCATCTGGAATTCCAAAGCACACCTTCTAAACGTGACAGAGAAATATTTTATTAAAGAATTAAAACTGAAAAAACTGATTTGGTAGAGCGATAGATAGTAAGCCTAACTGAATTTAAAAATATCACACAAAATATTAAAGTTAAATCAAAATCTTCATTACGTTTGACTTCTTAAGCGACTGCTCATATAGATGCTATATAGGGGTTGCATGAGGGGGGGGTCGAGTTGTCAAAGACAGAGGGTGATTCTTTGAACAATTTTAAGCAAAAAGTTGGATTTTCTGAGCTTCTCAATAGTTTGTTTCGCTGTGTATTATTAGTTTGAACTGTTTGTGATGTAGTGAAAAGATGCCAAGTTTTCAAATGACAGTGACCTCCGCTTCATTTACAGTTTATGTAACGGCAATAAGAGCGCTTCCGTTTAAGAATACCGACAACGATTTTTCGACTGCATTATCAATAACCACGAAATTTTATTGATGTATACAGAAATTTGAAGAAATCTGGTAATTTGGCGTTGTATTTAAATTTGGTGTAACTGTAACTGCTTTTTAACCATTTTTTAACCAACAGGCTTTCAACGGGTTCAAATCCCGCTACAGACACGAATGTTTGTGATTGTTTTTAGGTGGAAGATGAATTTCACCGCTCGGTGTGAGACCACCTCACCGCTTATTAGAAGCCGGAGGTGGCTTGCCAAAAGTGTTTGGTCTCTAGAGCACGGATTCAAGACTTTGAAAGAAAAAAAAAAGAAATAAAAATGCAAATATATATATATAAGTATATGAAAATTAAACAGACAAACGAACAAACAAAAAACGCAATGTATATCAGTAGAAAAGGTTTCAAACATTACACCTACACTGCCTAACTTCGCTGTTGAGGTAAGAACACTCAAAGCTACACTTTTAATAGCTCTTCTGATTCGGAAAAGGACATAGCTTTCGGTTTGTTCCATATCACTAACTTGAAAGTTCACGTGCCAGTAAAAACGTTGTCTGCGATATTTCTAATAACTTTTGATGTCTGGCCTTATATAAAGCAGCCTTTCGCATAAACTAAGAGTGTTTAGTTCTTAGTCGAAGTCCTATCTTTGATCTTCTGGTTGACTTTTCCGCATCGCACTCGCAAATTTTCATTCAACATTCTGACCATGGTCATGGTGCTTTCAGATGATTCTGAGTGCATGCAGTCATTAAGAATAAATGAGCCACTGGTATGGCATTCTTTTTCACACCTTTTTAGAAATCCGAAAATTCTTTTTCACGTGCTGTTCAGAATAAAACGATTGTGCAGCTAACTCTTTGTCTATTTGTACACTACGGAGGTTTAAGTCACATGTTAAGACGAGAATATATATATATATATATATATATATATATATATATATATATATATATATATATATATATATATATATATATATATATATATATATATATATATATATATAATTATATATAAAATTTTGGACCATTCGTTTTTGGACAGGCGATCCAATGTGAAAATTGCCATTCAACAATCCGCAGTGGGCCAGCTTGGCTGATTATGGTCCAATCTTCCAAGTTGAATCAAACATACTAATTTGTCTGTCCAAATCAAAAAGACACCATTCTTTCAAGATCATAGAAGTCTATGCACCAGCAATAAGTCCTACTGATAAAGAAATTGAAGACTTCTATCATGATGGATCCCAATTTTACTTCTTCTTTGAGTGCCATCTCCTATCGAAGATCGACGACTACCATGGCAAATTCTGAGCGATCCTCAGCTACTCCGAGCAGTCCCTCAGAGCTCATGCCAGTCCATTGTCTGATGACTGCTGTCCAAGATTTTTCTGCTGTCCAAGATCGTCTTCCTTGTTCTCTTCTTCCATTTATCTTTCCTTCTAACTAATGGAAGTATCTTATATTTTTCATTACGAAGTAGGTGACCAAGATATGCAGATTGTCTTCTTTTTATCACATGATTTCTCCATTTGTTCCAGTACTTCTTGATTGGAGGTTTTGGCTGTCCATGGGATTTTTAACATTCGTCTGTATAACCACATCTCAAAGACTTCAAGTTTTTTTTTTTATTGATGTCGTCTTTTAGGTCCAAGTTTCTGCACCGCACAGCAGTACAGACCATATGTAGCATTTAACCATGCGTATATATACTATAAGTGCTACATTTAAATTGAGATTACGCAGTGTTGGTTTCATCAGGAGAACATTTTTTTTTGCCATTTTAATTCCAAGTTTTATTTCTATTTCTGGATTGCATTCTTCATTTAACCAGCATCCGAGATATTCAAATTTTGTCACTCTTTTTATTTGTTTCCCGTTTAAAGAATGTACTGAATTAAGAATTGCTTTCTTGCTTATGACCATGAATTTAGTTTTGCTGATATTTATTATTCTTAATCCCATTTTTTCATTCTCTTCGTTTACTAATTCCAGAAGATTTTGAAGATCCTGAATATTTCTAGCTAGAAGAATTGTGTCATCAGCATATCGGATGTTATTGATGATTTCACCGTTTACATTAATCCTTCCTTTCTTCCTTTTAAGATTTTTTTGAAATATGGCTTCTGAGTGTATGTTAAAAAAGAGAGGCAACAGCACACTTCCTTTCCTTATTCCTCGTTTGATGTTAATGGAGTCTGTAATAACGTCATCAACAACTTGAGCAAGTGCCTTTTAGTTCCAATATACTTTTTCTATGATCCTGATGCCTTTACCATCTAATTCGATCCTTTTTAATACTTCAATCATTTTAGTATGTTGGGCTCGAGAAAGCATTTCTCGAGTCTTCATCGACTCCGAGAAATGCTTTCTCGAAGTCGATGAAGCAAATGAATACTTCCTTATTTCAAATTTGAAATGGGAATATTTAAAGCTTGAATTGGTATACCACAATCAGATGAAAGTTCAATGGGAAATGTTGGATACTTCATGAAAGATGGTGGAGAAACAAGGCTAATAGAATTTATTATTATTATTATTATGTGACACTTCCATGGAGTCCAAAGACTCATCGAGGGAGAGCGTGCCAACAGCATCGAGCGATTGAACCCCATCCAACTACTAACCGCTCAAACTTCCTTAACTTTTGCATGAGCCATTAGTAGCAGAGGCTCTACCAATCGACCAACCGCTGCTCAGAAAATAAAATCTGTATATCGCGAATTCTTTTTTTTTCAAGAGAAAAAAAAAGCACATATAAAAAGTGGACATGGAAAAATCCAAATGAAAAACAAACTAACTAATGAATTGACTTTATCCTCAGCAATAAGAAAAACATCTTTGAGGACTGCTCTGCTATTAACACCTTCAACATTGGAAGTGACCATCGTATGGTACGCACTAAAATTCAAATGAACTGCCAAAAAAAAAGAAAGAAAGAAAGAAAAAATGTTTCGAAGATTAAAGCAAAACATAGACGTTCACAAATTCAACATTAAAAATAACTAAACAATATATTTAAAAATCATATTATAGATGGCAATGCTAATCAATCACAAAATAATGACATTATTATCCAAAATCTTTTGCAATGCTCACTTGAAATAGTACCACAGACTAGAAACAAGATAGCTTGTGAAGAAATTAAGAAAATGAAGCAAGCAGATAACCCACAGAATAAAATTGGATACACTGAACTGTGCAAAACAACCAGAAAACGTACGAAACGCAACAGTACGAAACCAACTACGGCTATCGCCACCTTTCAACGCGAGGCATAAAAGGTATCATGAATGTGAAGCAGATGTTTAAGGACTCTGCACTCTGTTTCTCCATGTAATCTCTGCGTATAAAATGTCGGCCATATGTGCAACAATGGAATTCAAAACCCCACTAACGCCAGGTCAGGTGTGTCCCAGATTCGCCCATTCGAAAGCTCACCTTTATCTGATATTGGACCAAACACATGATTCTGCATCTTAACACAACAGCTAACTTGCATATCCTCTTGGACGAACGAGAAATGGATAGAGATAAGTGAAATAATCTATTATCATACCGAATTTCATCCACCTGGTATCATTTACTAATACAATACGCCTTCTGTCCAAAAAAGAAATCGAACGTTTCGAAAATAGAAGAAACGAATGTCGCCACCTGTTGTATCTTTTTGTTGTCGAAAGCGGCAACCTTCATTAGTGTTGTGTCAACTGTTTATGACACTTGTTTCATTAGAAGTCGAGTTATAGTGTCAAGAGTGACAGTGTGTTTTGACGAACGGTGGGAAATGAGTTTCAACAGAGAGCTGCGATTGACTTTTGTATTAAACTTGGTAAACGTTTTACGGAAATGCATCAAATGCTTCAAAAAGCATACGGTGATGAATGGTTATCCGGTACTCAAGTTTACGAGTGGTTTAAGCGATTTTAAAGTGGTCGTGAGACGCTTGAGGACGAGAAGAAGCAGAGCCGTCCAAAAATTGGACTGAGCGAAGTTAACATCCAAAATGTGCTTGATTTCATCAAAGAAAACCCGAAATCGTCCGTGAGATTGATTGAAGATGAATTGCGGATTCCAAAATCAACTGTGCACAACATTTCGACCGAGCGTTTGGGCCTTCGTAAATTGAATTCGCGATTTGTTCCCCCACAAGTTGACCGACGACCAAAAAATGTATCCAATTGAACACTGCAGGAACCTCATTAAAATCGCTCGTAAGGACTAAAACTTCTTTGAAACGATCGTTACTGGTGACGTAACGTGGTATTTTGGGTATGAGCCCGAAACAAAGCGCCAGAGTACTGAGTGGAGACCACCAGAAGAGGGGCATCCGAAAAAAAGTCGCTTGGAGAAGTCAAAAGTAAAGACAATGCTGATGTATTTCTAGGATGTATGTCACTAATTATACCCAGATTCATCAGAAAGAAGTCTGAATTTAAGTGAAAAAATAAACTTAAAATATGATTTAAGAAAACATGGCATCGCTTTTTGTAGTTCGGATTCATCATGCCTTTTACTTTTAGACTAAATTGTGCGCAATGAGTATGAAAGAATGACTTTTTTTTATTAAGTAGTAGAACCGCTTTTAAATAAGTCAAAATTGTTACGTGCTCCAAAGCGAATTTTATTTAAGAGAATCTACTACTGTTAACTTGAAGCATGGATTCGGCTTGTTAGCTGATTCGATAATTTTAAATATCTTTCAGGGTCATCCAAATCAGTCTGAATCATTGAAATGTAGTTGGGTAATGTAGAGAGGCTTCATATTTGTATTCCTGCACTCTTCAGATAGCAAGTTAATTTCGTGGCTGGATCATTGATGCCCATCCAATGCGCATGTTTCGCAATGGTTTGTTATTGGAGTGTTATTCACACTATTTCACTGGAACAGCAAATGACTTCATGGTAATGTGTACCCTTGAACCAGGTTATTGGTTACATATAATAAACAGATTTAACGATCAATTATACTGTTGTTTTCTTGAAGGTTAAAAAGAAATTTCAAGTTCAAAATAAATGTTTTGCTTTCTCTGAATTTATAATTGTTTTGTTTTCATTCATTTATTTCTTTCTTTTACTTATAATTTGCAATTTAGATGAACTTTTGCTTATAATAATTTTTTTTTACTTATAATAAATTTGCAATTTATTTCGAAAGGCAAGTGTGAAGGTAGTTGCAAGATTTTTTATGCTTTAAAAAGATTGAGAAATAGTTCCCTAAAACCTATAACTCCAAACGAAGCTCATTTTTTTAAATAAACGACAATAGTTTACGGACACAAGAGCAAAGGTAAGGAGTTCTTGTAAATTTTAATAAGTTTACGTAGCTAATATTATCAAATATGCTTGATTAGAACACAGTGTTATTGGATTTAATGCAGTGAGTCTGGAGATAGGACTACATATAAATATGGATAAATAAAAAAGAATGTATAGTGGAAATACTTCAGAATGAAAACAAATTGAAGTATATCAAAGACAGATTGAAATAGTCAGTTCATACAAATAACTGGACAAATCATTACAAAGAACCATAAATCTTAACTAAGCACTTTACCAAACTACCTAAAAAGAAAGATCTGAATCACTGTGTACGCCCAACAATCAGTGGCGAATTCTCCATGCTTGCTATGCTTGCTGCGCAAGCTCATTAATTGAGAAAGAAATAATATTTATTTGTTAATAAATGCATGCATTTATAAGCATTCCATTCAGGCTTTTATTTTTGTAGACAGAAGACGTTTTAAGCTTGCGTGGTAATAATTGAGCTTTGCATTGTGTATCGAAGGCCGACGCTAGTCAAGCTACCTTGGCTACGTTTGTTTACATTTCTCTCGATTGCGAATGGCCATGTACAGTTTGAAGTGAGCGTAACCTTTTAACATTTTTATAATAGATTTGTGTATATACTGTATATTATATGGCAGGGTTTCCCAAAATGTGTTCCGCCGAAGGTGAAGAAGTGTTCCGCGAGAAGTTCCTGGAATTTGTCATTTTAGTTTTCTAAGCATTTTTCATGAATAAATATTTTATAGTGGAAATATTCTCAGGAGAATAATATTCGTAAATATGTCGAAAAGTTCACACCCAGAACGTCTAATAACATCTGTGTATCGTTAATTTTCACACATCGAAACCTTTCAACATTCGGGAAAGGGAATACCGCTGTTTATGACAGGTCATAAAAATTGCCTGCAAGCGGATTATAACAATGGATGGCGTATCCTCTGTTCTCAAAACTGACGGAATTGGTCAAATGTCAGTGACCAATCAGCAAGGAAGTGTAAAGAAAATAAATGATATCATTTGCTGACGATACGGCATTAGTATAAACCGAAACAACCCTTGAAGATCTAAAAAATCGGATTAATAGCGATATGTTAAAACTAAGTACAGTATATGGTTTAGCAACAACGGATTTAACATTAATACCGACAAAACGAGATATATGTACTTTACATTAACAGATAAATTAGATCACAGTATAACTATAAAATGGCATGAAAAGATATGTAGTGATATTCTAAATTGTAAATGTAACTTAATCAAAAAAAAAAAAAAAACCGTCATGTATTTGGGCCTCCATATCGATAGTAATTTGAAGTGGAACTCCCACACCACATTCTTAACAGATAAGTTTAGGTTCATAATTAACAGAATGTATTATGTTAAAAAATTTGTAAATGCAGCATTCTTAAGATGTTTATACTATTCCTGGGTAAATTCCTCACTGCAATATGGCATTACCTGTTGGGGTGGAGACTATTATAACAATCTGCTTCCATTAATAAGAATAGAAAATAGAATAATTAGAGCCATAACTACTATCGACTTCGCACACTCAACCAATGATCTGTACATCGTTCATAATATTCTACCATTTCAGAAACTATATCTCTAGGGTTGTCTGTTTATGTAAAAAGAAACACTGAAAGTTTCTTGGTATATAAAAAGTTTCTTGGTATATGAAAGTTTCTTGGTATATTTCTTGGACTATGGATTGCGCTGCGGTCGAAACACGCTGGAAGTACCTAAGGCTAACAAAGAAATTTTTCATAAATCTTTCGAGTACATAGCGACGAGTAGCTATAATAAACTTTCGAATGAAATTAAATCTATAACCTCAGAATATGTATTCAGAAAAAGATTGAGAGACTACCTTATGGGATTAAACAATGTTGACAATTACTTTAAACGTGTAGTGTAAGAGATCATTATAACTCACGTATCATATCCAATTAAGGTATTGATTTACAAATTGGTAACGATGTATGTACGATGTATGTAATTGTATGTACGATGTTAATTTAACGATGTTTATGTTCATTCAATTAGGTATTAAAATATCAACATGTACATTATTATAACTGGTAAGGGAGCCCTCTTAGATGCGGTTCCCAGACTCTCAGTGTCTGTTTTGAGCTAATTACTTTTCTAGTAATCAGTATGGCTACGGCCTTTGATTACACATAAATGAATAAACTAACTTACATTATCACTAAAACCAGTTACTTATCATAACTGTGAAACCATTCGAAATATATTATATTCTACTTGCATATATGAGAAAACTTTTTATTAACCATAATAAAATAATAGCCAAAATATATGTTAGTACCAACAGAATATGATAGTAATACTTGAATTTTATTTTGTAATATCGTACTGTGCATTGAATTGTGTTGGGAAATATTGTCATAATTATACAAGTTGAATAGTATAATATGTATAATTTGTATACGTGATGTGAATAATAAACTGTTAAAAAAATAAAAAAAATCTACTAAAATTGAAGATCAAGGTAGTGTGTATCCGGTTCTCAAATCTAGTAATACTGAATATTTTCTTCGCAAGTTCGTATTGTAGGGTGAAAGTTTCGAAACCGTAGTTCCGTGATTTTTTAAAAGTAGTAGGCCTGCAGATTTAAATTTTAATCTGAATAAGAGACAAGGGACTTTTGTTTAATTTTGGTATTAAGAAATCTCTTATTGAAGGTGTTTGTGACGCAACAGATAGTGAATCATCAACCACCAGCCAGCCTACAAAGCGATCTCCAGGATGTACAAGAGGAGAAGAAAACTACCAGCACACAAGAGAAAAAGTCTGCATTCACTCGTAAGTATTTATAATAATATAAATTTTTGGTGATCAGAATGGGATATGTCAATGAAAATCAACACAAATTAATTTAATGATGTTTATGTTTAATTGAAGGATTTGTGAAGTGTTCCGTCGTCGGAAAAGTTTGGGAAATCCTGTTGTATGGTATTAATTAATAAAATAGACTAGTTTCTACATATATTTTGTGCATTCATGACATACGTAACTTTTTTTTTTTTATTTCGTCGACATTTCTAAGCTACGTGGTTTGTCTGCGGGTTTTTTCAAATTGTTGAAATCTCTAAAAAAATTTGAAATATATTTATTAAAAAAAAACGCGTATAAGTGGAACCGCACAGTACAAACCAGCATTCTTCAAGGGTTAACTGCATACACACATACATACATAAAAACTGATGTACAGATAGTGGAAGCAGCATTTCATCGTTGCACTTGAATACAGGTGGGAACGCGACGTGAACTCAGTGACTTCGAGAGCGCTGTTATCGTGGGCTGTCTCATTGGTGGGTTGTCCATACATACCATTGCAGTTGAACTGGAGCATCCAAATCAACAGCTGGCGATGTGATCAACAAATGGAGAAGTTCCAGCATTACTAATACAATAAACCACCCACAGCGGCCGCCGAAATTGACTGACAGGAACAGGAGAGTGTTAAAACGGGTGGTACGCATAAACCGGCTTCAATCGACATAGACCATCCGTGATGAGTTCCAGAGCGCTAGTAACACCAAGAACTCCGTTTACTGGGTTTCCACGGAAGAGCAGGGGCACACAAGCCGAACATCACAACAACAAACAAGGCGGTTCGTCTGGCGTGGTGCAAAGAGCTTATGAACGCGACAATCGACCAGCGGAAAACGGAACTTTGGAGCCAGGAATCAAGGTTCACCTGTTTCCAGTCGGATGGCAGGGTGTGAGTATGCAGGCAGCCTGGGAAACGCGTGTTACCACAATGTGTTGTAACCAAAGTACAGTTTGGTGGTGGAGGAGTAATGGTGCGGAGTGCATTCAATTGGGTTTGAGTGGGACCACCGGGCATTGTCCGTGGTTCCATGAAGGCAGCTCAGTACCTTGATGTGCTGGATAATCAGGTGCTGCCTGCATCGTGGAGTTTTTATGGAACGGACCCGTATTACTATCAAGATGCCAATTCCCCATGCCACAGTAATTCATATATGATAGCATCAAAGCTTTATAAACAGAGATAATTTCCATAACTTCCTGGTCAACATGTTTTTCAACCAAGTGATCTAAGCCAATGAAAATTAATGCACACATGATTAAATATTTGACTTAGTTCGCTTCATATGTGGTTCAGAGTTCATTTCAGTGATATTTCTTTCTTTCTGGTGGTTGCAGCGTAAAGGAATTGTAACTGTCTTTAAGAAAGGAAAAAAAAGTTATACAATCTGGAATTATAAATCATATTAGGCATTGATTGCAATCTAATCATATTTCAGGAATTCATTAATTATAAAAAAAGGATTGACAAAATTAATTCACAGTGAAAGAGAAAAATAAAATAAACTATGCTTTGCGGTTATAATCAATGTGGGAATGTAATATTCTGATGAATCTATACGGTGGATTGAGTTATGTGTTTTTGTCCTTTTTTATACTTAATCGAACACAAAAGGTCACAATACTTATAGTGAACCAGTGCCGTATGTAGTCAAGAGGATAAGAAGAAAAGGTGATTAGATAAAGATAAAGAAACTGAAGATCGTGCAAGGATTTTTTAGTAGCTCATAAAATTTAATTTCCAGATAAACTCAAATTTACCCGCTAGCAAAACAAACGTGATAATTATTCCAACTGCATTCACGATACCATGCTTCTTCGAATATGAATTAGATCATATTAAGGTGGATGAGAGCTAATTCATATTCACTTGAAGTCGTTGTGAATGACATTTATAAAGAATATTACATGGAATTCGAAAGTTGTATACAATGGATATGTGAAACTCAATACATGTCAATGAGACTTTTTTTTGGAAAGGCCTGGGTTCAAATCCTGTATATGACGCAAAAAAAACTTTATTTAATTAAATTTGTTTTTCAAATGAAGGTAATTTAACTGATTACACACGGAGGTGGCAATGTTTTCTTCTCAAATCTTGGGTTTTGTATTTCGCAAAATCGCCAAACCAGCCAGAAGAATAACCTCGTATTAACACACAACAAGGCACTCTCATAGCTTTAGTTGTTTTTCCACTTTTTTATTGATAGCTACTTTGTCAAGTTCATAAATTTTATAATGCATTGAAAATTAGCATATATGATAATAAAAAGAAAATAACGTTAGGATATCCTGTGCATTTTGGTCGTTTCCTATTATTATAAGTATTCTATTCATCATCGTCACTTTTTCAATGTTAAGTCGTCATTTAACACTCGGGAGGTCGAGGTCGTAATTTTGCGGTGTAGGACGAGGTATATCTGAGAGATACATTCATTACGAGTATGTGCTAAAATGCAAAAAAAAAAAAAAAAAAGAACAGACACCGCAAATATAATTCATGATGGTACAAATTAACTGAATATTGAATCCAACATTATTTCATAGCCGAATATAGAAACTACAAGATTTTCGTGCCGAATATATAGAAACTAAAAGTGTCGGCGGAACAAGCATAAGTAGTGCAACGTTGGACAACTCGTAGCAAAAGGTGGGGCAAGCTACAGACCACCGTCCTCAGTATTTTCCATAAATGTAAAGCACATCTCCTAGAGGATATGTATGACAAAAATAAGCATTTGGCTCTCTATTTCAGTAATACATGACGGTTTATTTATTTTCAGTTACAATCTAGAAATTAATGAACAAAGAATAAAAAAAAAAAAAAAACCTAAACTATACTATACTGATATCGGAGGTCGCGGTATCTCTCAGATAACATTTATTATCAAACATTATCAAAAAAAAGTGCGGAATATCATTCGTAACATATGAATGCACAGCTACTCACGACCTTCAACCTATACAATAGATAGGTTAAAGAATATTCATGTTAACAATCAGCATGTATCTGTCAGATCAGATTCGATCTTCCGAGTGTTAACATTGCCTATTGACAGATGACGTGCAATACCCATGAGCATATGATGTCTGTGGTTATCAAGGGATTTTTTTTTTTTTGAAGTTATATTCGAGTTCTGATGTTGACGCTGTGTATAACATACGCTTCCTTGAATGATATGTAAAACTTTAAAACTAGGCCTAGTTTCTTAACTCTATTTCAGTGGAAAATCCCTAAAACTATTAATATCCTTAATAAAAACTGAAACTGAAAATTTTCCATACACCGGGCGTCATTCTTTCTTCAAGGTTTCTTACCAGACGTCCTTCAAAGAAGCGAATATCAACTAGTATTACAGATAATGCGTTACGAATTGGCCTGGGTCATGAATGTATTTCAGTAACTATATCACTTAATTAACATGAAACATTTCCGACGTAATTTTGAGGTTTCTGTCCATAGATAAATCTAATATTATTTCAGTGAGTGGTAAACACGACATGGGACAGGGACGAGCGGCTTTTTTTTCTTTTTTCAAAAATGCCTCTGAACCTTGAAAGGTTGTAAACATGATACACGTTAGTATCGTGTGTATGTGTTGATGTGTGTGTGTGGTGGTGGGGGGAGGGCGGCTAAGTAGAAACTGTTCTAGAGATAAAATATGCAATGTTTTCAAGCTATCGTGTTTACAATAAGTAGGCTGGTGTTTTCAACCTTGAGGTATTTTGTTATCGATTTGTGGTCGATCGCAAATATGCATTAGATATTTTAATCCTTAGCTCTTAGCCCTTCTACAGTACAAATACGAATGTTCTTTTACGTTGACAAGTTCTTGTAGGGGAATTACATACTCCGAAAGCCATGTGCCAAAGAGTAGGTACGAAAAGTTTTCCATCTACTATAGTCCTCGAATACAATACACGAAATATGCACATAGCGAATAAAACAATTGGAACCTGTCCATGAACGCACCAATTATTGAGACCAGAAAAAAAAAAAATTAAAAGATATATTACTTAAACGTAAGTTATATTTTTATATGGGATTTTAAGTACTTTGCTGTAATTTATAAACGATGTTTACCAGTACAAGACAATCAGTAAATTTTATTGTTATGTTTAAAACAATAAACAATAACAATCTCTTTATAAAAATCTTCTGTTTCGTATATTGTAAATCACATAATATGTAACGTAATATGATGATAAAATTTAATTGAGTGGTTAATTTTCTAATTAACATAGTATTATATGAGAACACAGTGCATGCATCTAACATAACATCACTGCACAGTATACGTAACTGTAGGCACTAGATGATCGCTTGGCGATGTTTTCTATCGTCGAATTCAAAGGTTTGGATTTTATATCTGTCGTATAAAGAAGAAGAAGCAGTGCTCCGTAGATCAGTTGGCATAAACGAGCCTTTTGGTTGGAAAGTCCTGGGTTCAAATCCCGTGTATGACGTCAGGAACCTTTATCAGGTCTTTTCAATAAAATGATGAGTTAGCCGGTCTCATACGGTTTTCTTCTATGAACTCTGGTTTTTCGTCCCTCAGAACAGGCACACCCGTCCCCAGAACACAGACGGATCTACAGTCAAAAAATGCAGGAGATTAATGATGTGCCGACTGCATTAATTCGTCGTGATCCCTAAACAGGGGAATCTACTCGTCGTAAGAGACGGAATTGTGTTTGTCTGTGCCTGCTTAGCAGAGCATTAGGGGATATCAAAGGGCGAAATTTCGTGTACCGTCATTTTCAAACTTTGATGCTTCAGAACCCAAAGAATCATCTTTTTCTTGAGTAATGAATATTTATAACTCTTGCATGTAGAAATTATAAACCTTATAAATAAATTTTTTAATTATTTAATAACCTGCTTTACTTATACATATTCATTAATATCATTAGAATAATTAATTATTATTTAATTACGATACTAATAACTAATAATTATTATTACTCTAATAAGAAATAAACGTTCATCACTTATAACTATTACGCTAACATTTGAGGTCGATATTACTTTTATGTTATATACAAAATCAATCCGATAATGCCTTTTATTCCTCAAATGTCTGTCATTTAACGCTATCTTTTCTGAAGACATTGTGGGGAACCAATCTCCATTCTTAATCGTCACTGACAGCTGGCCTACAGCTTTCGATGATTTCTTAGGAATTTGGGGAGGAGAGTGTTCGACAGATGTCGGTATTTCAGGGTTCCTAAATCTAATGCTATATATGTTCTCTGAAATAGTGTTTTGCGGTCGATTTTCTTGAGTTCTTGGTTAAAATCCTGAGCATGAAAAAAAAAAAAAAAAACGTTTAGCGGAGCAAAATATTCACTAACTAAATCGCGCTTGAGAAAAAAAAAAAAAAAAAACCACAACTGGAAAAATTCCTCTAGTTGACAACTAGAATCAAACTCATAAAGGTCTTTCTCCAGAAGTAGAAAGAAGTACAAAACTAAAATTAATTAAAAAAAAAAACTAATAGAACGAAAAAAAACGTCAATACTCTGAAACAAGTATTTTTATTGATTCACTTATTTAGTTTTTTATCCAAGGTAAAACAGGCAATCCGCCATTGCTTGCTAACCCGGGACTTTCTCTCCCCTCCATTCCAAAAATTGGCTGGTAAGGTGGTTAAGATCAGATTGCTGTTCACTGCGAGTAATCAACGCCCGATATTATCTGTACTCACCAATCCACTGGATGAATATTAGTTGCTTCTGCGCCGCCACGTGCTTTGATAAATTATAATTTAGTCATCTATTTTGATTATTGTAATTTATTGTTTCATTTTTACTTCAAACAGCATATACTTAAAGTGTCGTTTTTCAGAAAATTCTGTAAATCACAGGATATGATCGAATTCGAGGAGAATACTCTTACAAACACCCACTTTATCTGTGTTGTCTTAAAACTTATCAACTTCATCACATCAATAACAAACATCACTTCCTCATTCGTTATTGATGTGAGGAAATCGATAAGTTTTTTTAGAGAAACGATCACGTTGAAAGTGATTTTTTTAGAGAACACAGTAAAATTAAAAGTGATATAAGAAAAGTGTAGAAAACCGTATTTTTTTTACATGTGATATAAATCAAAATCCTAAAACAAATGCACTGATAACAACACATAGATTTTAATAATGAAAATATTTGTAGTTATATTCCTGTCCATAGTGTTTGTAAGAGGGCGCTGCATTTCAATCACGCTAATGAAAATATCAGTTTATGGCAATAATCTATCAACTGATTTCACTAAATCGTTCATTTCTCTAAATAATGTCGACATAATGGCCTTTATAATTGTAATTTATACGCAAAAATAACATACATAGGAAAACACGTTAATTCGTTTAAATCTGTGTTTTCTGATTTTTTATTTTTAATTTTTATTAATGGCATTGCATACAAGGCTATTTGTCTGCTGGAATATTCAGTTTATCTACATGTGAATTTTAAGCACAAATAACTGATAAATAACCTCAGTTCGTCCTTCATTGCTAGTAATTTATTTATTTATTTATTTATTGTGTTTTTTTTTTCGCTTTTAATTGGTATTTTCTTATCTCATGGGATATCGGAAGATTCCAAGAATGCGGCTTTACATGGATATTGCCTTGAATGCCTGCCGGTTTTGAAGTTGTTTAGAAAGCATAATGACCGGAGAGGGGGAGACTATTTATTTATTTATTTATTTATGTTTTTTAAACCGTGAGTGTGGAATAAACCGCTCACTAAAATATAATTTTTGATTAAAGCGAAATTGGGTCAAAGCAAATGCTTGATTCCCTGATTATTTTACAACCTTGTTATTCTTGTTAGATGCGTTTTCTTCACTCTCCTATTCGTTTCATTTTGTCCTTAGACACTAAAATCATATAACTCTGTTATTGGCGGGTTTCGTTCATATTTGAAGTTAGTAACATACATCGAGCCATCTCACTCGGGTTTGGATCTACAAAAAATCTGACGGTGAGGGGAAAGGGCCCATATTACCTCTCCTGTCATAAAATTACCAAAATTAACTTTATTATTTTTTTATTATAAGGATAAACGATTTGTATTTGCGTTAAGAAAATTAATAAGAAATAATAAAAAAATTATTTATGTTTGGTAAAAATTCCAAATTAAACAAAAATATATATAAAAAAGTTTATTTTATTTTTTACTTGACTGGCTATTTTGCTCGCGCTATCGATGCATTTAAAACGCACACGATTTCTATTTTGAGCATATTTTTGCACTAGATCTCTTCCATGATTTTGTAAATCCTGTACTGTCATTTTTGTCATTTCAGAAATCATTACGAAATACCAATTTATGTACAGGCTTCTTGTAGTTTGTCTAGTCACTACTTCTATAATTATGTTGTCAAAATCAAGGTCAGTTACTTGAGCAAAAAGCGTTAATTTGATGACATTCTAGCTTCATCTGCAATTCAAATTTTTCTTTTTGAACCCATTTTTCAGGAAGAATTTCCACTCTCATTCTTGTGGCAATTCTTTTTGCTTTTCCCTCCCAATCCTTGAGAGGTGTCTCTGCCATTCTTTGTAAGGTTTTCATAAAAAAAAAAAAAGTTATGACTAATTGATACATAAAGCACACGTTTTGTCTGAACACACACACACACACACACACACACACACACACACACACACACCACGGGTGGCCACTTTATTTATTAAGAACTCCTCCCTATTTAGCGTCTACTCTTCTGGGCTTTTCATGCAAAGGAGGGCCATAACCAGTCAAATCACAGCTTAGTTGCACAGTGATGGTAGTGGTCAGAACATCATCTTGAAGTGCTTAGTTAGTTGCTCATGTTATCATCTAAGAACAGGAAATGCGGCTTCAATAAGCACGTGATCACCAACACTGTACTTCTGACTGACTACTGAAAAAATGTTGACTTGTCTGACGAAACCCGGTTTGTACTGAATCTTACTGATGGAAGAACTGGATGGCGACAAGAGCATAAGCGCTTTCTACCAATTAGCAACAGCTCCGGCTAGTGTGTGGGGGCTGTTTGAGGGATATTTTCTTGACACACGTTAGAACCATATATATATATATATATATATATATATATATACATGACGTGTTCCACATCATGACACTTGAGGTCAAATAGTTGATGCTTAATATGCAGTTCGGATTACTGTAGGAAGGGGTTGGAATTAAAGTAGTTCTGATTATCTACTTTTCGCTATATCTTGTATTTTATTTAAAAATGACAGTTAACAATAAAATCATTTCACAATTGGTTTGATGGTAAAACATAGAAAGCGGAGAACTCTACATATTACCTACCAACGTAATAAAAATAGTAATTACAAAAACAGAAGAAAAAGTCACGGAAAAACTTTCTTTTTTTGATATTTTATTTGCGTGAATTTTCTATGCATATTTTGCCATTTATTTTTCAAATATGTTTGGCAAATTCAACGCATCTCCTCATGGCAAAATAGAAAACTACTCCCGAGGAATTTTGATTCCTTTTAAGGTAGAAAACTACAGTCTACAAGGCAGTGTTAACATCATTGAATAAATAATTTCGTGCACTGGCAAGGTATACAGAACCAGATTCGTGGAGCTACAGAAATCGATTCTGTAAAGATTCTGAGGCCACTTTTCTTTTACTTAAGTCTGTCTTTCCAACGTGTAATCATGAATTTTAATTCCTTCATATTTATGTTTACGACAACAGTGCATTCGGTTTAAGGTCTTTACACTTAACAAAATGCTAATGCTTCGAGTCACAATTGTAAGCACGTACTTTGAAGGATATAACATCTGAACCATACACTGGCCATTACATATCCCTTGGCAACACGGTAAAACATAAGCGGAAGCACAGAAACAAATTACGACATAATAAACACTTCCAAGATGTTTTTGTTTATTATTATTATTATTGTAACTGCTCAATGCTTTAAAGAAGATAGTGAACTCATTTCTCAAATTCCTAATCGAAATTAAAAGATAGGACAATACATGTTTAGTACTTTTCTTTATATCTACAGGTGTTCCATTAGTTTTAACAGGGCAAAGCAGGTGACTTGATATTTGCTTAAGCGACTACAACTAGCCACTTCCTTCCTTCATCTGTCAAAGTGACAAAGAAAACAGCAAAAATATTAGTTTAATATCTATTCATATTTAATTCAATAAAATAAAAAACAAAATTCGACTCAGAAGAAATCCCCAGCTCCATATATTGGTCAAGTAAAAAACTGTCAAAGACACTTTTATTTATACGAATACAAAAATCTTAACATCCTTAGTGTTATGTTAAGACTTTTAATCGATCCATTTCATTTCTGTTCAGGTTTTCTTCTTTTTTTTTATTACATCTCTTAGGATGTTTCGAAATTTGTCATTTTCCATTTCAATAAGATTGAAGATAATGTTTTTCACTTCAATGCTAATAAACCGAATCCTGTTTTCAAGGGCAACAAGATAGTTTGCTATTCTATCCTCTTTTCTTCCACTAAGTTCAACATGTTTATGAAAATTTTTTTATCTTGAACATCTTATATAGATGTAGTTATTTAAGACGGGCTTGGTTGATCAAGTGGTTCAAGATAATCACAAGTATCCATTACTACAGCGCAGTTCAAACCGCTGCTTGGAGAGCTGGTACATTAACCACTTCACCAAACAAGCCTGTCTTAAATAATTACATCTATATAAGATGATCAAGATAAGAAATTGTCATAAACATGTTGAGCATGTTGAACGACAGGCAATGAAATTCATCGCCTTGCATGAAACTATCGTCCCACTAATTGGAAGCTGAAGAGGCTTGAAAAAAAGTTCCATACTTGGCCGCTAGAGGTGGATATCAAAATTATTTTTACGTAAACCAAAAGATTATAAAAATGAAATAAAATATAAAAAATCAATAATTACAGGAAAATCCTTAGCCCGCCCTATTGGATTGCAACCATTCGTTGATGAGAGTAACATTAAAAATTTATATATTACATTACAAAAACCCTATAAACTACGTTGACAAAAGTATTTTGGCCTACTAAACTATGTTGACAAACACCTTACGTGCCATGCAATTGGATTCTACCACATGCAGATATTCAAGGAGTGTCTGCGTAAATCTTGTAATAAAATAGCCGGCCTGGTTGGCCGAGCAGTTAGCGTATCCGCTCTCCAGCCAAAAGGCTGTGGTTCGAATCCCGCCTGGGCATGGATGTTTGTGATTGTCTGTGGAAATACTAGTGGCGGTGGTAGGAGGTAGATGGCGTTAGTGTAGTTGTGGTTAGTTGTAGTTGGTGGATTGAGTTGTGGAGACAGAGAGATGTAGAGTAGGTGTCCTCCCTCGATGAGTCTTTCGACTCCATGGAGGTGTCACGTAATAATAATAATAATAATAATAATAATAATAAAAGGCGGGATGTGTTGCATGTTTTGCACTGAACTCGATGTTAAGATGCCATTTTCAACTGAACTGACAAAGTTCAGTGTCTGTCAGTATGGTAGTTGGTGTCACATCGGTAGTCTTTCTGTCCGTGACATTGCTACACCTCTCATTATACTGAAATCCATTGGTGTTTATGTCATTCGTAGATGGAAAGCTGATGGTACTACAACAGCAGGAAAACGACCTGGGAGACCACCGACATTCATTAACCAACATCGATGAGCTCTGTCTCGAAATGTTCTAGAATTTTACACATCATCAGCGGCGAACTTCGCAGTCAACCTGGAAAATGCTGTAGCATGTCTGTCAGCACCAGAACTGTTCGCAGAGAGTTGCATTCCTTAGATTACTTGTTCGCGGCAAAGCTGCTGTGAACAAGTCACACATCACTCCATCACGCAAAACGGTGTAAAAGATACCAGTCCCTGGACCGTAGAGATTGGAAAAGGATTCTGTGGACGATTAATCACGCTTCCAAATGTTTCACTCCGATGTTCGCGTTGGGATCTACAGATTACCCAGGGAAAGATTCAGGTAGTACCATCATTCCAACTGTCAAGTTTGGTGGAGGTTCCATAATGGTATAGGAGTTTTCAGTTGAATGGGTCTTGATCTATTGGTGGACGTGCTACGTCTGCTAGCTACCTGGACATCCTGGACTACTTCAGGCTTCCCACGCTGTGGAAGTACTTTGGCAGTGATCCTTGCATGTTTGAGCAAGACAATGTTCCATAACATACTGCACTGCATGTCCGAGACTGATTTCCACAAAACAATGTTGAAGTGTTTGATTGGCGAGCTCAGCGTCCAGACGGCAACCTCATCGAAGATCTTTGGAACAAATTAGAACACTGAATTCGATCCAGACCACAAAGGCCGTCAACAACATCAGCAATAAGAGTAACTTGTGTGCGATGAATGTTAGAATATGTTGTTTCAACGTATCAGAAATTGGTTGAGAGCATTTCTAGGACAGTTGCTGTCATTCAGTCCAAAGGTTGTCCCACTCGGAACCAGAAACGTAATTAAAACGCTTTTTTTTTTTTTTTTTTTTACCAAAACTATCTATTTTATTTTTGGCAACATAGTATATATATGTGGTCTTTATCTTGTATTTTGTTTTTAAATTTTTAAATCAACTATTCAAAATTTAAGTTAAATTCTCAATATTTACGTTAATAATATGTTTATAATTAGTATATTAACTCTACGTCTGTTATCACACGTGTGCTATTGGATTATGGACTGGAAGGGTTATAGATACTAAAGCAAGTTACAGGATACGAAAAATATTTCATCATCGGATATGTTTTTGAACAGCAATGTTGAAATCCTTTACATTACTTCTGATCACTGATGACTTATTTATTTTTCTGTCAATTTAAAGTTTTGTAATTTTAATTCAGGTAAACTGAAAACCAACAAGAATGATCAAGTCCAAAAGACACTTTCTTTTATTCAAGGTGTATTTTGTGTGGCATACGTATCGACAGTTGCAGCTTTATTATTTTATATTTCACGCCATTTTTTAAATTATTTATTATTATTTTTTTATCATCTTCATCTGTATATGAGTCCTAGAACAGGTTGTATAGTTCTAGTCGAAATTAGCAGCTGGAATTAGCTGGAAGAGTGAAATTGCACTTTATTTCAATGCATTTATCTGTAACTTGAGACTTGCTTAAATCATTGATTTTATTTTATTTATTGTTGTTGGTTGTCGTTATTGTTATTTATGTTCCCGTTTTATTTTATAGAAAATAACTATCCGGGAAGTCTCTCGCTTACATATATAGTTATGTTTAATAACTTCTGAGATATTATAGCTATTGTAAGTTATTGTAACCCTCTCTCTCTCTCTCTCTCTCTCTCTCTCTCTCTCTCTCTCTCTCTCTCTCCATCTACGCGAGCTGGAACACTAATTAGCTGGGAGCAGTGAAATTTTTATTTACGTATTCTGTTCTTTGATTTCCTTCAGATGTTACTTGCCAGAACCATTATCACAGATAAATGTAAACAGGTCGAGTATTTTTGCAGATTTTATCAGGTGTTTACGTTTTTCTCTGTTGCATGTTTATCAAAACTAAAATAATAAAAACAACAGAAAATGTTTCTTTACATGATCAGCTCCTAGACAGGAACATTGAAATCTATTACATCATCATCATCAGAGAGAGAGAGAGAGAGAGAGAGAGAGAGAGAGAGAGAGAGAGAGAGAAGAGAGAGAGAGAGAGAGCAATTCAGATTCTACCCAAGAATCTAAGAATAGCAAGTCAGGTAGCGTCGTAAAATATGGACTGTTCCAAGTAATGCTGTTTTTTTGTAGGTCACATGGAAGTGGGGTTCAACCGTTTTTACTACGCGAGCTACTTTTCTATAATACGTTATTAGGCGATCTACTCTCTTACATAGATCATGTTCCCCCAACCTGATATCTGATTACGCACAAATAAACAACTAAAAAAAAAAAAACACAACTAAAACTTTATTTGTGAATTTAAAAAATTTATTTATCACTTTTAATTATTTTAATACAACAACAAAAAAAACATATTGGAATAAAATATTTATTTCTCTATTTTGGAAAATCAAAGTTAGAAAAAAACAACAGATTGATTTACAAACTCACAAGTTACAGGAAATGCTGGTTAATTAAAAAAAAGTTAATGTGAAATTTGGCATTGTTTGGACCTCGCAATATTTTCATAGTGAAGTTGATATGAAGAAGTGGCCAATCGCATACAATCATCCAAATGATCATTTGTAATTTGGTTTCTTAATTGATTTTTTTATGATGGTCATATTTGAAAAAGCGGATTCTGACAAGTATGTCGATCCGAAACACGACAGAATTTTTCGCGCAATATCAGTTAATATTGGGAATTTTTCATGTGCATACTTGCAAATGACTTCATTGTTTATTGATTTTAAATGTAAACTATTCTGAATGTTTATTATCTCAAGTTCTACTTCAGCTTGGTTTACATCAAACAGCCCACTAATTTTATTTCAAATTTCTGTGATGTTCAAGTTTTCTTGAAATGGATTATTGATAAAAAACACAATCATTTCAGTTTTATTAAAATCTTTAAATCTTGAATTTATTTCTTCCTCAACTAATTCTATTTCACGAATAAATTCTTTTAAATCATAGCGAAGCATTTCTTGATTTTGTTCAAAAAATTTTAATAAATATGGGAGATATCTAAATTCGCGGTCATTTATATTTTTATTTAATAAAAGTAACCATTCTTGGAAATTTTTTTATTGAACTTAACATGTCAATTAAATTTTTATCTCCACCTTGTAACTCTAAATTTAAATTGCTTAATTTTGTAAAGAAATCTACTAAAAATGATAAGTGTAACAACCATCTTTTATCACTCAATTGTAGATAAATATCTCCTTTTTCATCAAGAAAATTTTTATATCGTTAATTAATACAAGAAATCTTTCTCAAAATTGACTTCTGCTGAGCCAGCGAACATTATTGTACAACAAAAGTTCCCTATCATCATCAGCCTGTAATTTAAATAACCGCCATTGCAAGGCTTTTCCACGAACAGAATTCACAATTTTAAATGTAATATCCGAAACATCTTTTAATACACAGTACTTGTTGGTGAATAATACAGTAGTACGTTAAAAAATTTGGGTATTTGTCATCGTTTTTACATAATGAAATGACCTATCATTGCAGTAGTAATAGACACAAGTTTAAAAAGCGGAAGTTTGTGTTGTTTCACAAATTCATCAAATGCCGAAAAAATGTCTTCTCCCCTAGTCCTTCCCAATAATGGTATAATTTTCAAAAGTTCTTCTTTACTTGAATAATCTTGAAATACCATGCGAATAAATACCATTAACTGAGCAATATCAGTGAAGTTCTTTAATTCATCAAACTGTAATGAAAACGCAACACACTGGTGAATGTCTGACATTAACCTTGCCTGGAAACCCTCTCCGGCAATTGGAACTCTTCCTTTCGGCAATTTGAAACCTTGTCTGCGGCCTAGAATTCTCTCTCTCTCTAGCGACGTCTCGAACCGAGAAGTTTCTTTCTGGAAGCGGGAAACTCCTCTCTCAAGCAACGTGGATCCGGGCAGTCTCTCTGACAGCGACTCTGGACCGGGCGGCCTCTTCTCCGACAGCAATTCTGGAACCAGGACCCTTCTGCTTGCTTCAGTCCCTTTTTATTAGGCCTCCTCTGAGACCTCGCTTGAAGTCTGACAACCCTCAAAGATTGAGTCCTTCATCTTAAGTTTCAAGTTCGGCACACCTTTTGTTCTCCTCCGCTTTCTTTTGATTGTAAGTTGCCGGCCATCAGAAAGTTGTTTGAATTCTTTCTGACTGACTTCGGAAATGTTTGCACTTAAAGACTGCAAGCCTTTCTCATACATGCAAGTTTCAATAACAATCTTTCTAATGCCGCCATGTACAGCTTCGGCAAAAAAACATTGCCTTTGTTTTAAACACTCTAACATATTCTTATTAAAGCAGTATATACAGTTAGCTTCAAAAGAGTTATTTACAAAAACATCTAATACCAACTATACCGAGACAAACAAAGTTAATTTTTTTACAATATTCACATAGAACTTAACCTAAGTAAAAAATCGATGTAATGTGCTTTGGAATATTTAATATTTAAGCTACAATCGAGTTTTTTACACTTTGCTTATAATCGTATTCACTCGGCTCGCTGTTTGACTTCCACTGATCCAAATTAATTCATTTACCCGAACTTATAAGAAAATTACCGATTTGACAATTTTAACGAAAAATAAACAAACAATAGCAATACACTTAAAGCGAATTAAAAATAATACAAAATGATGATAAATAAAATATTACGTTTTCAGTTTTAATTAAATTTGCAAGTAAGGAGGAATACACAAGAGATCGACCAAAAATCGCTCCGCGATGGACGGGTTGAACAACCCTGTCATATGGGATCACTTCGTTAATGTTTAATTGCTAGAAATAGTCGAAAAGCGTCTTTGAAATTGCGCCAAGTGTACCGATAACTATTGGGATGACTTTGGTGTGTTTAAGACACAGTTGGCCAACTTCGATTTGCCAGATCTCAATATTTAGTAATATTTTCCAATTGTTTGTTGTTAATGTTGTTATCACAGGTACTGCGATATCGATAATCCAAACTTGTCGATGTTCGATAATTGTGATGTCAGGTCTATTGTGTTCCAAATGCCGATCAGTTTGTATTCTAAAGTCCCAGAGAATTTTTGCTGTTTCGTTTTTCAATACTGTGTCTATTTTATGCTGCCACCAGTTATCAGAAGCAGGTGAGTCATATTTTTTGCATACGTGCCTATGAATTATTTTGACCACTTGATCATTGCGGTATTTATAATTAGTTTGAGCTATCTTGCTGCAGCACTGATTAAATGCTCTACAGTTTCATCTTTGTGATCGCATAATCTGCATTTGCTGTTATGAATGATGTTCAAAATGTTTGCTTTCATTGCATTGGCTTATAATTCTTGAGCTGCTGGAATGAATCGTTCTGTTTGTTTTTTAATATATCCATATTATAGCCATTACTACTCATTGGTCATGCCAATTTTTTTCTTCAGTGTCTCCCAGAAATGGCCATGCAAGTGTTTATATTTTCACCGCACATGCATTTATTCTACTGTTCTTTTTTTGTAATCGCATTTATTCCTTTTACTTTTAGAAGGCCTTGTGAAATGGCTGGGAGCATCTACTCAGTGCCACTGTGGACGTCATTTTTAAATTAATTTCTTCATCAACCGTCTGTCTCACTAGCGCCAGACCCCGTCCACCTGTTCTTCTTGGTAGATACAGTTGGTGAACATCATTTTCTGGATGTAATGCATGATGCGTTGTCATTAATTTTCGAATTTTGTGGTCCAGTTCTTCTTTTGTCCAATTTGCTATACCAGTTTATTATTGTTATTATTACCACACAATTAGCATAACACATCCATAGAACATTCCATTCGCCCACATTTTTCTTCGTGAAGAGTGGTGGGCGAATGGAATGTTCTATTATTCATATTATTCACTAAGTTTCACTAAGAATAAATCTCTAAACTATCTCTCTGGGACTCGTTTCCCTTTTCAAGCTCTGAAGATATTTGTTTTGTTTTAGCTGCGCCAGACAGAGCTTTAGGACAGAAAATTCTTGTCCAAAGAAACCTTCCCGGAGGTAAAGTGTTACCTAATCTTATTAAAAGAATTAAGTAGCTTAAAGTAATCTTAGCATACAGTCATATCCTAAATGCTCTTAACTTCCTTTATATTCCCCTTATGCATATGTCCGTGGATTTATGAGTGGTAAAATCAGCCTCATGTTCAGATAAAACTCAGGCTTACATAGAAAAACATGTTTATTAAGGGGTCAAAGAGATTATAATTAAGTTAACATGTTAAAGGCTAATCACATTTTTATCATTACTAAATCACTAGTTAAGCAAGTAAGAAATGTTCAAACTGACAAGTATGCTATTCACATTCCATGGGTAAATTAAATCCACACATAGCACAAACCAATAAGTCAACTTCTAAACTAAATTTTCTGTCATTTCACTCCTCCACATTAGATTGGGAACCACACAATCGTAAGTTCTCAGACTAACAGTCCAATACAGTCAATAAATCATTGCACATGGTCATTATAAAATTCTCTTTCCTCCCAGTCAAAATTCTTGTTCCTTCTTTCATCTAAAAGTAATTATTACATAGATAAAAGAAAAGGTTTTAGTACTTTACCACCTTGAAATGATGATATCGTGATTCCTTCGTCCGTCCTTTGTTTGGGGATATCTTTCTGCTACGGTAAGTTGCCTCCACGCGAAAGTCACGTGCTAGTCACAAATGGGGCATTTTTCTTTGTTTGCTGGACACACGCTCATCTCATGGTTTGCTGTCGTTAGCTCGACTGCCATCAAAGAGGAATCCTTTGCTATCTCACATCGTTAAAACCTTTACCGATGGCCCGAAATGGAAAACTGCCGTCATCTCGCGTATAGCCTTGTCTGACTCGCGTCAGTCAGCAACAGGGAAAGGTTACAGCTCGTCGTTGTCAAGCTTCCTTCCGATCATCAGCATCGCTGGTCCGCTCGAGAACACAGGAACAGGCAACAATAAGAAGGCAAAAAAAAAAAAAAAAAAAAAAACAAGAGAGAGAGCTTCAAACACGCCTGAACTCGCTTTTATCCTCCTTCATAGCGCCCACCTTCCGCCTTCGAATCTTATTCACGGTGCCTCCCTATTCGCTCTTACGAAGTGGCGTCACATTTCTGCTCCTCGATGAGCGCTCTTTTCGTGGAACGCGAATTCCATTCGCTTTACACGAACGCCTCTGCCTCGGGGTGTACGTCATCGGCGGAGGTCAGCAAGCAACCTTTGGACTTTTGTTAGCACCTAGAGACACGCTCTTGTATAGAGCACAATTTTACATTAAAGCTTTAAACAATATATTTAATGTTTAGACATGCAATTTTCTTCTAATTTTCATTTTCTAAAGAAAATGTGACATGTTCTCTCATATAATATCTTACTTTGCCAACAGTACAAGTATTTTCTTACTTAGTATTGTGTTTTAGTTAAATCTTGAATGAATGATTCTTTTCTTGAAAGAGTCCTCATTCAAGATCTCTCTCTTTCTCTCTCTCTCTCTCTCTCTATGTTCACTGGGCATCTACAGATGTCGTATGGTCACTCCAATGCTCGGTGATGTTCCACACCAGGCCTCGCCATGTAGTCCTGTTGTTTGCTTTTCTGGCAGCCTCAACTCTCTGAAGATCAGTCACTCTACACACGCCATCCATCCATCTCATTGATGGTCTACCCTTACCTATTTTTCCAGGAACATTACCTTCTATTACTGTTCTGAGAAGTCCTCCTTCCATCCTTTCTATGTGTCCAAAATATTTTAACTTTCTTCTGTCAATATCCTTAAGGAGCCTTAAAGTTCTGCTGATCTTTTCTAACACTCATTCATTTGTACGCCTTTCAGTATATGATATCCTCAACACCACATCTCAAAAGCAGATATCCGTTTCTTATCTGACTTCTTTAGGTTCCAAGTCTCGCATCCATAAGTCGCTGTTGGAAAAACAACATTTCTCTGACTGTTGTTTTAGCCATTCCTAACCTTTTTCTGAGATCTTCTGAACAGCAATTCTTCACATTAATAATGGATCCCAGGTACTCAAACTTGCTGACTTCCTCAGTTCTTTCTCCATTAAGATACATTTGTTTCTCAAGAGCTTCTCTCTTTGTTTTTCCTTTGAGAACTATGATCTTTGTCTTGCTAGAATTGAGTTGAAGTCCTCTGTTATTACTGATCTTGTTAACTTTGTCAAGAATTAGTCCTAGTTCTTCCATGTCATTACAAAGGAGTACTATATCATCAGCGTACCCCAGATTACTGATCAATCTACCTCCTATCGTAATTCCTGTCCTGAGCTCATCCAATGCTTCACGCATGATGTCCTCTGCATATATACTAAACAAGTGAGGAGAAAGTAAACATCGTTGTCTAACTCCTTTACCAACTTGAAGCCAGTCAGTCAATCCAACACTTGTTCTTACTGTGGCTTCTTGCTTCTTATACAAGTTGGCTATCAACCTGATGATAGTGTGTTGAGATCTAACAACAGTAAGTGTATCTGAGAGATACCGCAAACTGCGATGTCAGTATAGTATTGGTTTAGGTTTTTTTTTTTAATTTACCGTTGAAAATGGCTGGAAAATATATTGACAGATGTTCAAGAGATTCAGTGAATGTTACTCGAGTCTGATGATGAGAAAGATTGAGTTGAATACGAAAGTGATATTTGACAGTAAATTGTATCTGAGAGATACCGCGAACTCCGATGTCAGTATAGCATGTTTTTTTTTTATTTGGTTCTTTTTTTTCAATAATTTCTAGATTGTAACTAAAAATAAATAAACCATCATGTATTATATTTGTAGGGTTTTTTCTTTTTACACTTAATTGTGGTGAGGGAAGAAAATCCGAATTCACATAAACATGATGTTGAAAATTGTAGTAAACTGTTCAAAGCTTTTTTAGATATTGACACATATTCTTCTTTTATAGAAATCCAAAAGGCTTCAAGAGACAATTCGTTATGTTTAATCATCAATCCACGAAAATTGGATATAGCTGCCAGTTCTTCTTCTTCTGTTAATGTTAAACCAAAATCACTTGAAGTTCCCATAAATGGGTTTCTTATCCAATCGTATTGTTAAGTGTTAAGTCATGGAAAATAAGAACTCAGTTTTACTTCTAAACTTGTTAAATGTTCAACTATTATTGGAAGTGTTTCATTTATGCACGTGTTACTTACCAATGGAAACATTTCCAAATTACCTTCAACAGCTTTTCTTTTCCAAATCTGTAGTTTTCTCTGAAACGCTTTCATTTTGTCAGTGGATGTGAGAATATTTTCTTTTTCCCTTGCATGCTAGTATTCAAAATATTACGCTTCGGAAGTATATCGGCCAAACACTGTAACCTGGCAATCCAAAATTCGCACCGAAGGAGGTTACAAAAATGTAATTGTTTCATCTCTTCAAAAAACGCAACAAGTTCTTGTCATAGCTCGTGTACACGAGTAAGTACTTTCCCCATATGACAGCCACCTCACCTCAGTGTGTAAAAGCAGCTGTCTGTGTTGTGAATCCATATCGATACAAAGCTTTTCGAATAAACACGATTTGACAGGTCCTGTTTTAATAAAGTTTACCATCTGAACAACTTGATCTAAAACTTCTCTTAATTTTTCTCCAAATCTTTTTGCCATCAAGGCCTCCCTATGAAGAAAGCAGTGAGTTACGATAACATTCTCATTTTGTTTTTTACAAAAGATGTAAGGCCCTTAACACAGACTACCATGGAAGGGGCTCCATCTGTACAAATGCCTACACACGACTTCCATGTTAACTGCCATTTATCAAGATAGCTATTCAAAATGTTAAAAACGTCCTCACCTTTTGTAGACACACTTAATTCTTTGCAAAAAAAGGAACTGATTTACAATTTGATCTTCATTAATAAAACGGACGAATGCTAAGAGTTGCGCCTTGTTGGTAATGTCTGTTCACTCATCAACTTGCAATGCAAAATATGAATACTGAAGTTTACTGCATATACATTTTTCTCGATATCAGAAGACATTTCTATAATACGCCTGTGAACTGTATCGTTGGACAGAGGAACCTTGCTTATTTTCATTGCTGCTTCATTTCCTAGCATTGTCATGACCATTTTTTTGCATGCAAGCAAAATAAGTCATCATCATCATCAAATTCCTGCCATGTACCCTCAAGGGGTGTACAGGATATGATAGTACTACATGAAAAATTTACATCATTACTAACTTCTTATCTACAATTTTCCTCCAAATCAGTCTGTTACTTGTCAAGACTCCAACATTATCAGATCTTATATTTCTATCGTCTAAGGTACTTTGTACCGTGTCAATCCACCTATATCTTGGTCTTCCTCTGGGTCGTTTTCCTGCCAACCTGGCAGAGAACATTTGTTTCGCTAATCTTTCCTCGCCCATTCTGTTTAAGTGATCATACCACCTGAGATTAGCCCTGCTATCGCATTCCTTGATGCTGACAATATCAAGTTCTTTCCTAATATTCTCGTTTTTAATATGATATTGCCATTGAAGCCATCTGTTCAAGCCTCTAATCTTTCTCAGGACTCTCATATCTGCAGTCTCTAGTCTTTGGTCCAGTGTTTTACTTCTTACCCAGCTCTCAGATCTGACTGGTTTGATGTTAAAACTGGTTTGACTTGGAAGTTAAAACTGGTTTGAACTGTATACAACTAATTTAGTCTTCCGACTAATTTCTCTCTTATTCCATATGAATTTATTCAATTGACTTCCTACCATACCAGCTTTGTTGATTCTGTTGTCTATTTCCATATTTAATTTACCATCTTCAGTAAAAATCGTGCCTAAGTAGCTGAAATGTTTTACTTGTTCCACAGGTTCTCCATTCATAACACAGTTGACATTTTCAATGATTCTGTCTATTTTCATTGTCTTTGTCTTTTCATTGCTGACCTTCATACCATATCTATTACAACAGTTATTCAATATAGTCAGAGAATCTTGCAGATTTGTAGCGTATTTATTTAGAAGTATAACATCGTCCGCATAAAGCAAAGAGCTGACATTAACATCTCCAATTTTGATATCCTGTTTAATACCACTTTCCTTCATAATGTGATCCACATAGATAATGAATAACAGAGGGGATGATGTACATCCTAGTCTCACACCAGATTTAACATTAAACCAACTTCTTGTACTTCCTTCAATTCTAACTGCTGACTTACAACTCAAATAAAGAGTAAGTATTGCTTGATATAATGCCCCATTGGCCATATACATTAGCGTATTGAATAGCTTCTCTCTTGGCACCTTGTTATATACCTTTTCCAAATCGACAAAATTTAAATACAGATCTTTGTTATATTCCTATGATTTCTCCACTATTTGTCGTAAAGTGAAGATCTGATCCTGACAGCTTCTATTTGACCTGAATCCAGCTTCTTCTTCACCAAGCTTTTCTTCAACAATTCTTCTCAACCGTTTCTCAAGTATACTTGCATATATCTTACCAGGAACACTCAGTAGGGAAATACCTCTGTAATTCTCACATTCAGTTTTATTTCCCTTTTTATATATGGGTACTATGAGAGCTCTACTCCAATCATCGGGAATTCGTCCCTCTGTCCAGGCTTTCTGAACTACGCAGTGCAGCCACTGTAAGACTCTTATACCACCATACTTCAGCATTTCTGGTCGAATATCATCTATTCCTACTGCCTTTCCACATTTCAAGCCTTTGATGGCTTTTTCTACTTCAAGTATGGATATGTATTCCTGACTGCATGCCTGGTCAGTGTTTTTTATCACTGTGCTGTCATCACTGCTTGTTTCATTTAGCAAATTTTCAAAGTAATTACTCCATACTTCAAGGATATCTTTTTCACCCGTTTTCATTTCACCTTTATCATCTCTAACTCCTTTTACAGCACTCTTTCCTCCATTCCTAAGCTTCTTCAATAACCTCCAGAATATTTTGCCACCTTCTTGATATTTATTTTCTATGTTCTTTCCAAAGTCCTCCCATGACTTCTGTTTAGCTAGTTTTACACAGTGTTTAGCTTTCTTACATTTGTCTCTGTATTCTCTACGAGCACAAGCGAACTTATTTGCCAGGAACTTTTGATATGCGTGCTTCTTTTCCTTCACTGCCTCTTTAACTTCCTGTGTTCACCAGGGAGTTCTAATTTCTCTATCCTTGCAGACAACTTCACCACATGCCTCTCTAGTTGAATCAATCAGGGTTTTCTTCAAGGCTTGCACTGAATCTCCAAGGTTTGGTTCCTGTTCTTAAACTCTTTCATTTTTCCTTCAATAATCTTTGTGTATTTTAGTCTACAGTTCACATCTGAGAGCTGCTTAACTTTTATTCGCTTTAAAACTTTCTTACATGGCAAAATAAGTGTCTCATCTAAAGTATGATCTTTCATATTTTTTGCTATCAGTTCTGAGAAGTGATAAGAAGCGATTTGAGCTTTATCAGAAACAGTCATTATACTTTTAAAAGAATTTGCCGCTTTTGTTTGCATTCAAACAATCTCTTGAATAAACTTACAGATTTATCTTGTAAATTAGAGTGTAAAAAAAAATCAGCTAACACCTTTTTATTCCCGTATGCGGGGAGAAGGCGAGGCCATTTAGCCCTATCTAACTTTTAGAGACTGAGTGAACAGTTCAATCTCCACTGGTACCAATCAGAGATAGAGGGCCCAAGGCCATCACTAATTAAGCGGTACACAGTGAAGAGAGACGGCTCAAATGTGCCGCCATCTCGTGGTCCCTAACCCTAACACAATATATTTAACGTCTGAAATAATGTGGGTTCTACAGTCGATTTTCTTGAGTTTACGGGACGAAAAACCGAGTTTCCGGGAGGGAAACCCCCCCCCCTCCCCGTGCCAGAGATCGACTAACTCGGGAGCCGGTCGAAAAATGGCTTAGAAAAATTTCCTCTAGTCGCCGACTAGACTCGAAACCAAGTCTTCCTTCGTGCGTCCAAGCGCCGTGGTGTGCAAACGCCACATCCACTAAGCTACACCTAATTAAGTGAGGCTCTCACTTAATTAGGTGTATAGTTTTAAAATGTTTACTCAATTTACTAGGAAGCAATGATTCATTTGCCATTTTACATCCACATACTAAACATAGCGGCAAAGGATGATCTTCACTTCCGGTCCAAGTGAAACCAAAGCTTAAATAACTTTCATTATATTTGCGAGTAGGCCGCGATTTTGCTTTCTTACTTGCACTTAACTTTTGCTCACTTCCAGAAACTGATTCTTCAATATCACGCTTCTTTTTGAGAAATCTATCCATTTTATTTGGTTGTATTTATCTGAAAATAAGTAATATGCACCTAACATCCACTTCCAACGCTTTTAAAATAAGTAATATACACGACAAGAATAAACCATATTCTTACTATAATAAGCCAAAAGGATATTTTACCGGCGACATAAGTTAAGTCAAAGGGAGATGGTAAATCCCGTTTTATTTTATAGCCGGGTACGAAACTCGGATCGAAATCCATCGAATCCATAGAGTTTCATGCCGAAAAAACTATTGGTGAGCCCAAGTGTAAGTGATCATTTGGGTAGTACAACACCAGGGCAACTCCAAGCAAAGGTGGAGCAAGCTCCGTCACTAACCTTAATATTCTCTCATAATGTAAAACACAGCTCCTAAGAGATGTATATATATTATTTTACATTATGAGAAGAGGTCACCACCCAGACCGGTTTCAATCTTTTTAAATAAGTAAAGCCGTCTCTAAAAATGGGACGATTCCTAGGCCACTCAATTGTGGGCGAAAGACCGTCTATCTCAGCGGTGGCTCCACTCAGTGATGGCCTTCCACCTACCACCACCACCACCGAGCAGAACCGCTCATATTCCGAAGAAAAGCATTCACCGACAAAGCCCCTCAGCAGGTCGTGCCGGAGAACACTTTCCCCGGAGACTCAAATTGCTCCCTTAAGGCAAAAACCTTAAGAGAGCGAACTCATAATAGCCCCCCCACCGGTTTCAACCTTTTTTGAATGTAAAAGTGAAACTGGCTCTAAAAATAAGACGATCCTGAAAGAGCGCCCAACTCTGCGTTGTTCCACTCAATAACAGGCTCACCCCGCCACCGAGAACTTCTCAGTATTGGCTCTACCCAGTGGCAGGTTCACCCCACCACGAAGCCGAGCCATAATCTCAACAGTGGCCCCACTCAGAGACAGGCAAAAACCTACCCCCAAGCAGAGCCTCACGGAGCCCTCACCGGTTTCAACATTTTTTGAGGTCTCATCAGTGAGTAGGTAGACCTAGAATATCAAGGTTTGACAATTGACATTTATGTCTTTAGGGGTGAAGCAAAATGCTTTTCATATTCCACGCTATCTGTTGTGGTTACAGTGAGGGTAAAATTTATGAGCAGTATGCTCGCTCTGAATGGGTATGGAGATTATGCATCACTAAAGGAGGCTAATATAGCTTTTGGTCTTCTATATTTGAATATGTCCGTTGCCTCGTATGCTGCAGCTTGCTGAACCAAATCGTTGGGATGTGTGGACGTCTTTAGGAAAAACGTGGTTGCTAAGGATTGTAGAAAAGAGAAAATATAGGGAATATTTGTGTTTCCATGGAGTTGATTATTTCTAACATACCACGGGCCGTTCAGAATCATTCTCAAGCACTTGCTCTGCACTCGCTGTATTTTGATGATGTTAGCATTAGAGATGTGGCTCCAGGCCGGAGAAGCATAGATGATTATAGGACGAATTGTCATCTGGTATAGTTGCAATTTGATTCCGTTGCTGAGCTTGCTATTTCTATTAATTATCGGATTGATCTGAGCTGGATTTAGATGCCTTTGCGCATGCAGACTTGATGTGTTGGTTGAAAGATAGCTTTTTGTCGAGAATCACACCCAGGTAATTTGTTTCTGTCTGGTAGGGAATATCAGTATTGAATAGTAACACATCTCCTGCAGGAGACATTGGCCTTTTTGAGAAAAGAACGGCTGAGCTTTTCAGGTGGTTGACTTCCAATCTCCACTTGGAGAACCAACTATCCAGCTTTAGAGGTTTTTCCTGAAGCTTTCTTGTAATGAAATGGGGTCTGAGAGATCTGGTTAGTATTGCCGTATTGTCTGAATACAGGGCCAAAATGGAATGTGGGATGTCTGACATCTACACAGAAAACAGCAATGGAGCCAGTAGATATCCCTGCGGCACACCAGCAAAGATATGGCGCTGGGAGGATGTAGAACCATTGATGTTTACTTGCATTGATCTATTCTGAAGATATGAATGGATTAAATGAACCATTTTTAGTAAGGTACCGGCTGAGATAACTTTGTGCAGGAGTCCAAAATGCCAGATTTTGTCAAATGCTTTGGATAAGACTAGGAAAACAGCGCCTGTGCACTGGTGCCAGTTGTAGCTTGTGTTGCCTAAAACCAAACTGTTCTTTAGGGAGGATGTTTAGGCCATTTACTGAGGTTTGGAGTCGTGAGAGGATGACCTTCTCTGCAACCTTACCCAGATTGGAGATGAGACTGATTGGACGATAATTTTGCGGTAGGTGTGGGTCTTTGCCTGGTTTATGTATAGGAATTACATCAGCCAGTTTCCAGGTGGAAGGAAAATAGTGAAATCTTAAAATTGCATTTATTATACTGGTCAGGTGCACTACTGCTTTTCGGGGCAGAATTTTAATCACCCGATTAGTAATGCCGTCTGGCCCAGGAGCTTTTTTGTTCTTTAATTTTTTAATAATGTCATATATCTCAGCAGGTGATGTTCGTGCAATATGGTCAGTGCTGGTGATAGGAAGTTTGAGTGAGTGTCTGACCTTGCTGTGAATCTTATATATGTGGTCAAAGTCAAGGTTTCGATACGTAGGCCTGCATTGCTCCTCTAAGTTGTATGCTATAACTTCTGCTTTGTCTGCATCTGTGTGAGCAAGGCCCTGGTCAGAGAATATTGGGGGAAGGGATCTGTCTTTGTTTTTGATATTTTTCAGTAGTCCCCAGATGGAGTGATCAGAGGTGAAATGGAGATAACCTTTCATCCCATACTTGGTCCTATGAGCTTTGAGTGCATCTCTTACTGTCCCATTTAATCTGTTTAGATTTATTTTATCTTGTGGTGCACACGTGTTACGGAATCTTTTCCTAGCTCTGTTTTTGTCTCTGATCAAGTTCATGATGTCTTCAGGCAAACGATCTGGCTTGCGGGCAGATTTGTAGGAGGAAGCTACCTTTATAGCAGAATTAATTTGTTGTGAGATTTGTAACTGCAGTTTCTACTTCTTCTTTTGTGCGTATGTGAGGAACAGGTCCAATATAATCGTTGAGTGCTGCTGACAGTCTTTCCCATGCAATGTAGGAGTGAGAAGGAGGACACAGGTATTCTTGATTTCCCAGCTGTAGTAGAATTAGATTGTGATCGGATGATAGTTCATCCATAGATATGATGCTGTATTGAAGCTTAATATCCTGCAGGATAGCTATATCCAGGATGTCAGCAGTTCCGAACGTACTGAGATAAGTTGGTTCGGTGGGGCCTGCCACAACAGCGTTGCTTGATCCTAAGTAATTGGAAAGGATGCAACCATTCTTGTTTGTGGTTGTACAATTCCACACAGGATGCTTGGAATTCAGATCGCCGGCAATAATGGTGGGCTCTTTGATGCATAAGATGGCATTTAGATCATAGTGAAGTAGAGATTTTTGGGGAGGGTTGTAAGCTGAGTAGATTTTCAGTTTGCCAGTGGAGCTGGTGACTACTTCCACTCCTGTGATCTCAAGGTTAGTGGTTGAAGGATTGCTCACACAGTGGTGCTTAATGTAGTTTTTAATGAAGATGGCAGTGCCGCCGCCTCTGTAGAGTAGTCTGTCATTTCTGTATAGATGATAGCCCCTTATTGTAGGATTGTCTGAGGGTCTTAAATGAGTTTCACTGATTAAAATAACATCTGGTTGATACCTATATGTGAAGTCTCGGAGTTCCAGAAGTCTGTTTTTGAGGCCATTTGCGTTCCAAGCAACTATCTGAAGATATGCTGGAATGAGTTTGTTACTATTAATTTATGAGAGCTGTGAGGATGACCTGCGTTTCACGAAGAAATCTTTTAGTGGAGGTTTCAGTAGGGTTTGGTAGGCTGAAATTTTGTAGCATGTTTGCTAGTGAGACCGTGATAACAGCTGTTAGGTTTTTAGGTGCTGTTGGTTGATTTTGTTCTGGAATTGGTCTAATTGTACGGGTCACATCGCCATAATTTCTTGTTTGCTTTTGGGTGTCTCTCTTATTGGAGGTCTCCGACTGTGGCCGCTGAGTCTCCGGTTTTGATGGCTGGGCCTCTAGTGTTCTTGTACTGTAGGAGGAGGGCTGATTGATTGCCTCCATCCGTCTGTTCTTTGGGTGCTGAGTACATCCTTTGTAGTTCGCAGGATGAGGGCCACTGCAATTGGCACATTTGGCCGAGGTGGTCCTCGGCTTTGTGCAGGTATTGGTTGGGTGGCTGTCTCCACATTTTAAACATCTATATTCTGCTCTGCATAGATACTGGGCATGGCCAAACTTCTGGCACCTGTGGCACTGCCCAGAAGAAGATCTTTTACGGAGTGGTTCCGGTGTGACGATGAGACCACAGACTGTTTTTAAGTTGTAGATATCCTTGTATATTTTATGAATCTCAACAAGGACTAATGGCATGGAAGTCTTGTCTGCTTTGTACATTCTGCTGACCTTGACTGGAGGCAGATCCTGAAAATTTAGGTCAGCAGCTATTTCTGCTGTGTCAATGTCTTCACAGACACCACGAAGGACTACTTTTAAGTTTTTTTCGGAGCTGAGCGCAAAGGTATGATACTGGATGCCTCTGACGTCCAGTTCTTTGGTCAACCTTCTATAGTCTGTCACTGTTGCTGGCTGGATCTTTATGCCTTCATCCATGTTTTTGGCCTTAATGAAGCCAATATGCAAATTGGACATTGTGGATCTTAAAGCTGTCCACTTATGCTTTTCTCTAAGGATGATCGGAGGCACCTTTTCTTTGGGAGAAATAGCGGCGTCCGAACCCTGATCCCATTTTAGTATTGTCATTGTGCGGTTCATCTGTTGTTCTTCGCTTTTTGCGTGCACGCACTTCTACAAAGTCTGAAGGAATAGAAGGCACCGATTCTAAATGATCTTCAGCGACAACGTCTGAGACACATTCGGGGGGGAAACGTGTCATACAATTTCACTTTTCCCGGCCAATTATCACTCAGCAGCTTTCCTAGTCTGAGGAATTCCATGTATACTTCCTCGAATTTGGTCTCATTCAGAAGTTTTGCCATTTCAATAATTTAAAATGTGTTAAGACACAGATGGAGAAAGAGTAGAGATTTCTCAGGTGTCCCGAGCAGGTAAAGATAATCCTGTGGACTTTTGAGGGTTCACTAGCAAATCCCGTAGACACTCTTAGGTGTCTACCAGCAATAAAATGTCACTATAAGAAACAAACAAAGGCGATACTAGCGGCTGTAGGCTTAGCGTATCGCCCTTGTAATTACAAATGACTTACCTGGATAAAGCACTATGGAAAATAAAGTGACTGTTTATGGTAGCAAGCAATTAACTACTATTACTAATGAATAAGCATAAATATAAATCGCTAAAAACATATCAATCAAATTCACAATTCATCATCAATAATACACGACACGAAACACACGAGCCGCCAATTATCAGAAAAACACTTCCATTATCATATCAAGGTTTTAAGTGAACCGAACTTACATATACCTGTAATATAGAATTGCTGAACTGGTGTACTTCTATAATGTTATTGTTATTACTACTATAATAAGCCAAAAGGCTATTATTTTTTTTTTACCGGCGACATAAGTTAAGTCAAAGGGAGATGGTAAATCCCGTTTTATTTTATAGGCGGGTACGAAACTCGGATCGAAATCCATCGAATCCATAGAGTTTCATGCCGATTTCGATCCGGGTTTCGTACCCGCCTATAAAATAAAACGGGATTTACCATCTCCCTTTGACTTAACTTATGTCGCCAGTAAAATAGCCTTTTGGCTTATTATAGTAGAAATAACAATATATGAGTACACCAGTTCAGCAATTCTATAATAGAGGTATATGTAAGTTCGGTTCACTTAAAACCTTGATATGCACCCCATCATATTACAACTAGGCACCATACAAGATTTAACAGAAAACACCACCACATTTATAAATTGGAAACAACTCCCTCAGCCTTCCGGAAAAACCTTGGTCCAATGCCGAAAATGTAGAAAAAGCAGAAGACTCTTGAAAAACAACTGCTGACAGCTATAACACAGGCAACAAATATAACCAAATGTACACCATCAAATAAACTCCCAGAGGATATAAAAGGTCTTATCCAAGAGAAAAACAGATTAAGAAGACAATATCAGAGAACAATGGACCCAGCTGATAAACAAGCAGTGGATAGAGCAACAAACCAGGTTCTATATGCCCTAAAGGACCACCGTAACCAACTCTGGAATAACAAAATTCATCAATTAAACACAGAGGATCAATCAATATGGAAAATTATGAAATCACTCCGTTCAAAGCGTTTTACATTTCCTTCAGTGAATCTGATGTTGTCTACAACGACGAGGAAAAATCTGAAGCATTTGCTGACAGTTTAGAAAAACAATGCAGCCTCAATTATATCAATACAGATATAAATTTCATAAGTAAAACTCACACCCAAGTGCGTAAAATAACTCAAAATGCCTCAATCAAATCCAATAACAAATCCGTGTCACCAACAGAAGTATATGAGATTTTAAGAAAACTAAATAACAAAAAGGCTCCGGGTCCAGATAGAATAACAAACAAGGTACTCAAGTTACTTCTCCCGCAAAAGGGTTATGCATCTAGTAGCCATCATTAATGCCATCTTCCGGCTAAATTATTTCCCAGATTATAATTAAACAGAACAATTCCCAGAATAATCTGGGAAATGTTCTGTTTTCCTAATTCCCAAACCTGGAAAAAATACACAGTTTCGTGAAAATTACAGGCCAATCAGCCTTCTTTCATGCATAGGTAAGATAGCCGAACGTGCTATTCTCACACGGGTTCAAGATGCAACAAATATCAACCATGTCTTTCAAGATGAACAATTCGGCTTTAGGAAATATCACTCCACAACTCTACAAATTTACAGAGTTATCGAACATATAACCGAAGGGTATGAATGGTACCAACACTCTGGCGCAGTTTTCCTGGACATCACTCAGGCATTTGATAAAGTGTGACACCACGGACTAATTTTTAAACTACACGAAGTTGGTATTCCATTACCACTAGTTCTACTTATCAAATCATATCTAAATAACAGAAAATTTAAAACAAAACTCAACGGTATCAGATCCAAAGAGAGGAGAATCACGGCCGGAGTCCCTCAAGGCTCTCTGCTATCTCCCCTACTCTTCTCCATATACATGGCAGATCTCTCCAAACTGTCTCCAGCTATCACCGCTCTGTATGCCGACGACATATCATTATAGCCAGATCCCTCTGTCCACACCTGGCCACAATCAAGCTGCAGAGAGCAGTCAATGAATTGGAGGATTGGTACACCAAGTGGCGTATCGCAATTAATCCAAACAAAAGCTCTGCAGTACTTTTCACCAGACGTAAAGCAGAACCGAATACAAGCATACAAATGTTTGGTAAAATCATCCCTTGGCGCAATTCTACCAAATATCTGGGAGTTCATCTTGATAGACGTCTAAACTTCAAGTCATATATAGATAATGTTGCCACTAAGGCAAGTCAGACTATAGCACAGCTATATCCTCTTTTGAATAGGAACAGCTTCCTAAGTATAAGCCACAAAATCCTTCTTTTCAAATCATCAGACCGCAGCTAACTTACGCCTCTCCAACCTGGGGTCACATGACTAAAAGAAACGTCAACAGATAATACAGAATAAATGCCTAAGAATGGCAATGCCCCATGGTTCATCTCATCACCTACAATAATCTCATCACCTACAATCTAAAATCCAGATGAAGGGATAAAGAGTCAAGGACTCAGTCCATCAACCAATTAAGTTCAACGTTCAAACCTTGATATTCCAGGCCTACCTCTGATGAGTTCCAGTACTAATACAGATTGCAGATACTGTTCATGAGCTAGTTTGTGAGGAGTGCCCGTTCCAGCGAAACTGAAAGAGAGCTGCATGTTCCAGTCCTGCTGCCAGAAGCTTCCAGCCTTGGTGAGACCTTTTTTAAGTTATTTTTGTCATTTCTTTTTGCCTTGTGTCTGCTTGTAGTCTTCTGCTTCTACCTAGTGTAGCAGGAGATTTCTGCAAACGGGGAACGCTTGGACTTGGTTTAAAGGTTTATCCACTTTTCCGGGATTTAATTCCTAATGAGATATTTTCCCTCTTCTAAATGACTTCATTTCTACCGCGAGTGAAGACCCTCGGTATAGAGGCAGGCGTCAACGTATCGAAGAGGACGCTAGCGAGAGCTCTCGCTGACATAGTAGGGGCACAAAAGATATTTGGTTTTACCCCCTTATTGAGCAGGTAGATACCAGGTAGTTGTGAAAGATATGGAAACCAATAATAAGTTAATGGCAGATGTAGAATGAGAAGGGAAAAAGATCTATCCCTTCGTAGTAGGAAGTCTACTGAAGACACTACGAATAGAAAGGTTCCCTGTAGAATATATCGAGAAAGGGAGTGAGATAATAAAAAAGGTTTTCTCAAAATGGGGAGACGCACGGGACGTCAAATTCACCAACGATGCCGACTACCCAGACTGGAAGACTGGCGAGGTGATCTTCCTTATGGAGATGACGGCTGAGGTCCCCAACTTTGTATTTTTAGGCTCTGCCAGGGTAGTAGTCAACTACCCTGGTGTACGAAAGCAATGTTTTCGGTGCGGATCACTCGAACACCTAGGCACAGACTGCCCCAAGAACAAATGCAGGAACTGCATGGCGGCAGGACATGCCCTAATTCAGTGTGAGGCACCTTGCCTGAAATGTGGAAATACAACCCACAAGGTAGACGTTTGTCCCAACAGGACACAAGCAGAACGAATAGGAGGTGCTATATTGCCAACCCCAACAACCACTCCAGTAAATAAACCTGAACCCACAAAACAGGACGATATTCCAGCTATAGGAAAAACAGCAGAGGAGCCTAAAACAACGGAGCCGGAAGACTTTCCAGTCATCCAACCCCCAGCTATCGTGGCAGTAACAACAGGAAATCAAGCCGCCACCACGAAAAACTCAGAATGGAAAAAAAAGAAAAAAAAAGAAACGTAACGCAAGGAAAACTCACATCGAGATGGAAGAGACCACCGATGAAAGCTCAGAAGTAGAAGAAATGGAAGCCAGCAACAACACAGAAAAAAGACCAATCAGCCCTGAAGGAGGAGAAACGAAGAGAACAAAACCAGATAACAGATGCTCAGAAGAAGTATCTGACTCTGAGGAAGAGGAAGAAAGGGAGATCAGAATAGAAAACCAATAAGAGACTGGGGAATCAAGAAAAGACAATATTACCCCAGCCGAGGAATCGGAGGAAGAATCCATCCCCGCCGTGGACACTCAAAGGGTTCTAATGCGCTTAATCCCAGAAGATTCCGAGGTGTCCCCCAAAGGGCAATAGACAAAATAGGGGCACCTATGCTCCTCCTCACAGGTCCTGAGACCATAAGTTTCGAATGGGGAGACTTATATAGAAAGATTAAGTGAACTAAACCCCGCACAGCTAAAAGGAATCCCTGAACTAAACGAAGAAACGGAAAGGAGGCTGTATAAAGCTCTTTACCAAATAATAAATGGCCGAGAAAAAACAGTAGCTTTTCAAATCTTACAGAAACATACAACAAAAAAAGAGTTAAGGGCAAACTAAAAACTTGTCCTCCTTTCAGGATCAACTAAACACTTAATTCTATTGTACAAATTATTGGTTCTCTAGTCCACTAAGGAGGGGGTAGACCTGAGAACGCGGCTTGCGAAGGCTTACGTCGAGGCGGTGCAGCTCCTTGTGGGCTGCATCGCTCCGGCAGGGTTTTTCCCTCAACTCTCGGTTCTCTGGTTGATAAAGTCCACCTCAATACGGATCCCGCTATCGCGGTTTTTTTTCAGTTGTAAGGCATAGTTTAAGAATAATCTAAGTTCCAAATTTTAACAAACATTTTTCTCTTTTTAGGGATTACGAGATGACGTCTCCAGACACCTAGATTAATCTAATCTAAAGTCATGTTTTTCGGATAAAGTGAAGTGTAAATTTTAAGTTTTGCTTTAGAACAGGTGTAAGGAGATTATGTTTTACAGACCTTTTAGCCACAACCTCTGGATTATACAGCTAAACAGGTTGATTAAGGCCTCTTTTTACCTCCTACTATCCTACTCTACCTTTCTTTAACTTCCCCTATTACAACCTGCTGACCCTCAGCAATCTTTATACGCCAGAGGCCGATGATGAAAGACATGAACTCCCATTCTACCTACTCACTGATGAGACCTCAAAAAAGGTTGAAACTGGTGGGGACTCTATGAGGCTCTGCTTGGGGATATGTTTTTGCATGTGTCTGAGTGGGACCACAGTTGAGATTATGGCTCTGCTTGGTGGTGGGGTGAGCCTGCCACTGGGAAGAGCCAATACTGAGAAGTTCTTCTCGGTGACGGAGTGAGCCTGTCATTGAGTGGAACAACGTTGGGCGATCTTTCGGGATGTCTTATTTTTAGAGCCCGTTTCACTTTTACATTCGAAAAACGTTGAAACCGGTCTGGGTAGTGACCTCTTCTCATAATGTAAAACAGTATATATATACATCTCTTAGGATCTGTGTTTTACATTATGAGAGAATATTAAGGTTAGTGACGGAGCTTGCTCCACCTTTGCTTGGAGTTGCCCTGGTGTTGTACTATACAAGTGATCACCACTTGGGCTCGCCGATAGTTTTTTCGGCATGAAACTCTATGGATTCGATGGATTTCGATCCGAGTTTCGTACCCGGCTATAAAATAAAACGGGATTTACCATCTCCCTTTGACTTAAACCATATTCTTGTTCTCTTTGCAAGAAAAACCGCTGTTAATTAACATAATAATGATGTGTTGACGAAAAGAGCGGTATCTCCGTAATGAAAACGTATAATAGAGTAACTATATTGATTTGTATATCTGGACACATATTTCTCTGGCATGGTGGGAGAGTTAATCGACCGTGAGCTGCGGTGATTAATATCCTTGGAGGGTAATGGATGGCAATGCTGTAGCCAATGAAGTTCTAACTGAGGCTCGGCAATTGCTGTTACCCTCCTGCCATGATCAGAGCTTTAATAGCTCAATAACGCCTTATCCCTACAATGTCCTCTACAGATAACGGGGAAGATGAAAAGCATTCTTGCTTCGCCCCTTTAAGCCAGTCCTTATAAGGATACGGACATATTTCTCTCGAATACCACAGGGCACACCCGGAAATATTCTAGGTCGCACCCTTTGAAAACCACTGACTTATAGTAACGACGATTCAATTAGGCTTAACAAAACGACAAGTTCGGACTACCTAAATCCAGGGAAATTTTTTGCTAATTATTGAAATCACTGATCAGTATTCCCCCACACTTGTATTCACAGACCAACAAATGCTGTCATAATACAAAACTGTGAAATGTTTATAAATAAGCACCAAAATTTACCAACGAAAAAACATAATACAACGTACGCCACCTATTTTTTAATATAACGGTTCAGTAAGTGATATTGTAACAATTTATCATACACTGAATAACCGAAGTCATCCGTTATATTCGTTGGTTTAGTTTTTTTTTTCCTTCATTTTTCTTTTCGCGTTTTTTCCTTCTTTTTTCCCTATATTGTTTCTTTTTTTTTATGTATACAAGACAATAGTTGTAGATTTTTTATGAAATTTTTTCTTTACTCATCAAAGATTTTTTTTTTTTATATTCTGCTTATCATTCCGTTATAGACATTACAAGGAAAGAAATGATTGCAAGAAAATCATAAAAGAATGTTTTTTTTTTTGTTTTTTAAATGCATTCTTTTACAATTACTATTTATGTTCTATGGCTATTTTCAGCATATATATATATATATATATATATATATATATATATATATGCTGAAAATAGCATATATATATATATATATATGCTTTTATATATATATATATATACAAGAATATACAAATATACAAAAATCTTGTATATATATATATATACATATATACAAGATTTTGTTTCACTTAATTTCGCCAATAAAATCATTTATTATTATTATTATATATAATAAAAATTATTATTATTATTATTATTATTATTATGCGTTGTAAATACATAATATAGATGCAAAACATTATTATTAAAAATTTTAATTGAAATCCAATTTAGAAAATGCAGCACTTAGTGCCGAATTCTGTAAAATTAAAAGTTGCAATGTCACTCAAGATGTTTATTTTATGTGTAAATATTTTAGCAATCAATAAAAAATTATTATATTATAAAAAATTATTATTATTATTATTATTATTAAAGACTTCATCGAGTCAAATGGCTCATCGCGAAAGGTCCCACTGTCACACACACCGTTTATCATACTGCACCTTAAATATGTTCGCTATCTGCACGCTCATCATACTCTCGGGCAATGCATTCCAATCTCCATGCAAAAAACCTGCTCCTCACCTCCTTGCTCTCGCCTTCATTATACAGCTTCCAGGGATGACCTCTTGTTTTCTCCTTATATTCACTCATTATATGCAACCAACTCACATTAATGTGGTGGAAACCATATTAAGAGCATATATATGCCTCGATCATATCCCGTCGCCTACTTCTATCCATCAATTCCTGCAATTTGCATTCCAGAGACCAGAAACAATAATAGTCAATCGTCTCTGGACCTTTTCCAATACTTCTTCATCTTTTTGAAAACCAGGTGACCAAATCTGTGCACATTAATCCATATGTGCTGATCAAAGCCTTATAAAAGGGACCCATAACATCCTTATTTCTACAAGTCAGTGTCGTCCGCATCATCATACCATAATACGCTGTGCTGTGTGCTTACAATTTTAGCAATATGCCTCCAAACGTTTAGGTCATTGTCCACAATCACTCCTGGATCTCTCATCCCTTCATCGGTGGATCTTGGAGAATATATTTCCACCGATTGTGTAATCTACAATACATTCCACCTTTTTTCCCCCCGAAGGGGACCCAGCTATACCCCAGGGGACTGGGTATCCATTTATCGCCTCTTACGATACGCAGGAGTGCGGTTGGAGTATTCTACTATCCCCCCTGTGCAACTTCTGTATAGATCTCCACATTCAGAGATCTTTCAGCAGTACCAAGCAGAGTAGCAATTTGGTCCTGCGAAATGATCATTTCACCCTTGTACATAAAATCTATTATCATTTTTAAATCTGTGTATTTTATATCATTAAGGATAACAACTGGATGCTTAAAGGAATTTTTAAGAAATAAAAGAACTGCAGATAGACAGCACTATTTTGTGCTTTAAGTCTCTTACCTTCAACTATTAAAGTCACATCTACAAAGGTTTCACTAGAAAGTAATTAATTAAATTAATACATTGATATGATGATTAAATAGATTTGCTGAGCTTCCTTCTTTATAGTTTAGTAACAACTTTTTAAAGTTAACCAGTAACAAGTTGTAAAAATATAAATAGTTCCTAGATTGTTATGTTGTCACCAGTAATGCAATGCTAATCGTTGTATACACGTAAATTAGGCCTAACCCGACGCATGTACGAAACTCTAATCAATGAAAAATAAAATCATATCAGATTAATTACTTTACTCACCATATTAATAACTTCATTTATCCTAAGAACTTCTCATCACACATACGCCATTAATATAATTCGAAACTTCTGAACAAACTAATAATGTAAGCATGAGAACTGAAAAATATTCGACATTAACTTATACGCCACCTGGATATCGAAAAAGACCAAAATATATTTCGTTTGCTTTACCAATAAAATAATTATAACGAAAGATAAACACTTCAAATTTCGTACGTATTACCAAAAGTAGCATATGCTTGAATGCTTATTATAATTCTTTATGTGCAATACGGTTTTATTTGTTAATAGTAGAATTTTCGATTGTCTGTTTGTAAGACAGTTATTCAAAGAGTTTTATAGAGTAGTGGTATTTTAAGTTAAATTCCAACGATTATTATTATTATTATTATTATTATTATTATTATTATTATTATTATTATGAAAGTATATCACACGTATCGGGTCAAAACGTTAATGTGGTGGAAACCATATTATAGCATGTGGAGTGCCACAGGGAGCTGTACTCTCCCCAACTCTATTCAACATTTACACACACGATATTAATCAGCTACCACACAAAGGTAAGATATTCCAATACGCAAACGATACAGCAAAACCACTATCCATCCATAATAACGCAAGCATAACTCAAACCAATATGCAACATGACATAAAGCTGATCATAGACTGGCTCACGAAAAACTCTACACCTAAACTCAGAAAAGACAAAATTAATGATATTCAGAAATCCACTGACTCGACCAGTTGATAACAAATATATAAACCATCCAACATCCACTTTCCAATATAAAAAATACACAGAACAGCAAAACCACTATCCATCCATAATAACGCAAGCATAACTCAAACCAATATGCAACATGACATAAAGCTGATCATAGACTGGCTCACGAAAAACTCTACACCTAAACTCAGAAAAGACAAAATTAATGATATTCAGAAATCCACTGACTCGACCAGTTGATAACAAATATATAACCATCCAACATCCACTTTCCAATATAAAAAACACACAGAACAGCAAAACCACTACAATCACTCAGGTTGAAACAATACGATACCTTGGAATTTACTTCGATGCAGATATGAACTGGAATAGCCACATAAACCATCTACGCAACAAACTCCGAACAATAAGTGACAAACTCTACAGGTTAAAAGACAGTTCCCACACGCGTAAACACACTACTATACAAAGCACTATGCCAAAATATACTAAGATACGCTATAACAACGTATGCTTTCTGTGCACCCTACAAATTAAATAGATTAATGTCGCTAGAGTACAAAATGACAAAACTGATCTTTTGGGAACAAAGAGAAAATCACGACCTTATAAACATTCCAATGTCAGAACACAAAATACTGACAGCAAAACATTTATGTCACTATGCAGCCTTGCTGAAACATTATTTCGATGCCAACTATAGGACAGTCAGAAATACTTACCGTATAACAAGACCTCAAACTACTAATTATATCACATATAAATACAATAATCACTACGGAAAGGCCACGCGAAACTTCTACATCCCAGACATGATGATAAAAAAAAATATTATTATTATTATTATTATTATCTAAGACCTTCAGCTAGTTAACTGAATAACAATTATTCAATGAATTTTAACCTATGATTTTGTATAGATTTTTATTATTTAAATGGCATAATAAAACCACTTGTACAGAATATGCCAGACACGACTCAACTGTTGTTCGCACAAGGGTTGGGTGAATTTTAGTGAATTTCGTTCGACCTTTGCATCTACCTTGCGTACTAATAGACATACACGAATTCATCTAACAGGTGCTAACGCATGTTGTGCAATTCAACTATAAAAATTACAAAATGAAAACAATATTTTAAACTCGCGATTTCACAAAATCAGAATAGACTTACGGATTTCTCTTTTGTCTCCAGTTGCCAATAATTATTCTTACATACGGGTTTCTGAAAAGTTTTCTTGAAGACAAACAACTTCATAGTTGAAGTGTTTGTCTTCAAGAGAGGTAAAATGGATGACCTCTGAGGGTAGTTTTCTAGTTAGATATCAGCAATTAACATGATTCTTAGAACTCATCAGTAGACTGCAGATATAAAAGTCTCCTGTTAGAAATATTATCAAGGTGCTAACAGAACGAAGCGCGGTTCACTTCGATAAAGACAATTGATTAATGATTTAGTTAATTATGTTGTATTTAGGTGTCGTGATTTCGATATGACACAATTCAGGAAAGGGGAGGAGCATAAGTGTGTTGGTAATAAATATTAAATGTTTGTGATTTGATAGTTGTTAAAAATTTCCCTATTTAATTATGAGGAAAGAAAATTTGTCATACTCTTCTGATTCATGCGTCGGTAACCAGTTAGTTGTTTACAGGAATATTTTACTTATTATTAAAAAAAAAAAAAACGAGATGCTAGATTGACTTTACGAAATATCACGATTGATTGAATAGTCAGTCCAAAAAGGATTAAATGTGATATAACTGTAGAGAAATAGGAAGCTAAAGGTATTTGGAGATCTCTCTGAGATTTCAGAGAGAATATGTGAGGGAGAAAATGCAGATGAACCTTTGGATCCGTGAGACGTTGAACAACTATTGGTCGGAAGCATCAACTTAAATGCTCAGGCTCAGTTTTGAAAACAAAATGGATGATGAAGCTATAAACAGAATTAGTAACAGCTGGACGAGAGTAAAGACAGGTTAGTGACATTGCCACCTGTATTCACCGGCTTATCTGAAGACTCAATGTAAACTTTGACGAGTTCAAATACAAATTTAAACATTGTGTATGTTAACTATTACAACAAACCAAGAATTTTATCGATATTTTTCCTACTTGTATACCTTTACTGAAAATGAACTGTTTAAAGCCATATATATATATATATATATATATACATATATATATATATATATATATATATATATATATATATATATATATATATATATATATATATATATATATTAAGCAGACAGTTAAGTTTGCGCCTGAAATTAGTTCAAGTATAAAGGTGGTGCAACACCAGGGCAACTCATGGTAAAGGTGGGTAAAGCTCTGATAACTATTCTTAGTATTTTCCATAATGTAAAGCGCATCTCACTAAGAGATGTATACTGCAATACATATGGTTGGGGGTCATTACCCAGACCGGTTTCAACCTTTTTTGAGGTCCCCTCAGTGAGTAGCTAGACCCTAAATACCAAGGTTTTAGTAATACAGAGCCTTATCAACTTTACCTATACAAGTTGCTACAAGGAACTGAGGAGACCTCAAAAAAGGTTGAAACCGGTCTGGGTAGTGACCCCACCCATAATATATTGCAGTATACATCTCTTAGTGAGATGTGCTTTACATTATAGAAAATACTAAGAATAGTGATCAGAGCTTTACCCACCTTTACAATGAGTTGCCCTGGTGTTGCACCACCTTTAGACTTGAACCACGTTCAGGCGCAAACTTAACTGTTTGGTTACTTGGGATTAGGAGTAAAATAACCAAGTTTATAAAATTACTTGGTAACCCTAATATACATTATTCCCAAGGTAAAAAAAACTAATTTACATTTATATATATGGCTAAAATCAAAGTTTATAAAATTAAACTAATTTAAGGAATCAAAAATATGAAAGGCTGTTTAGTTGTCCACTCGATCTAAATGTTTGAGAATAGCAGTTTGTTCGATAATTGTGTGCATTTTTAGCATTACTACATTTTTATCGTATTTCTTGTAGATAGTAATATTTAGCTGACATAGGTTTTAACTCTCGTTTTCTGAATGGTTCCAGATTGTAAGAATTAAGAGAACACTAATAAATGAAAGTTATTCCAAACAACAAAAAGATAAAAGGGAATGGAATAGATTAAAAAAAAAACTGGTTTAGTGAGTTTTAAGGTGAACTTAACTGTACAAGGGTTACACATCTACTTTGTATTTTTATAGTTTTAGACAAAAATGCAGTATTTAGTCAAGGTAAATGGCTTATTGGTTCGCTTGAGCAACTGGTGGTTATTGTCAGAGGTTAGTGGGTTATTACGCTGCTTTCTATTGTAAGTTATGAGCAACAGGAACTAATTTGTAATGCGTGAGCATTACAAATATCGACAAGACGAAGTAATGAAAATAGAGTATGGTATGTTGTCTCATTTATCTTCTCAAAGGCCATTCAGATCCTGTAATTACATTGCACTTAATAGTTTCGTCTTGTCTCGACGTTCTCACCTCCAAGAGAGGAAATCTATTTAGATGGCTGAGCCTAGCATTTTGTATTGCTCCACCCTCCCTTTTACACACCTTCCTATCGCTCATTCTGTCCTTCCAGTGTAACACGTGCTTGATATTCAAAGTATTCATTTCTATAGAACTGACACTGCATATTTATTGCAATAGAGTTTTAAATGTCAAAATGATATTCCGAGTTCATTCTGGAAATCCTCCTTTAGAATCTTCTACAAGAGTTTTTTTTTTCTTTTAAGAAAAAAGAAAAAGAAAAGAAAATATTTCTTTTCTTTTTTCTCAAATACATTAAATTGATTTTTTACTGAACAAATGTTTTGGCAAATACAAATGGTTCCTAAGAATAAAAACATAAGAATAAAAGCAGGAAGTATTTAAAAAAAAGACAAAAAAAAAATTAAAAGCCAGCGTACAAGTAAAAAGCAGTAAAAATCATAACAACCAAAAGTAACAAAAAACGTAAGAACAATAAAAAAGCAACAAAATCATAAAAACAAGACAATAACAAAAAACAAACCAAATCATGGAAATCGAATACAAGAACAAAAAGCAACAAAACGCAACAATTAAAGAAGCAACAAAGTCATCAAAACAAGAAAACCAACAACAAAAAAAAACAACCAAAATCATGAAAATTCGAATATACAACAACAAAAAGCAACAAAAAGCCACAACAATTAAACAAGTGAAAATCATAAAAAAAAGAAAACAACAAAAAACAACCAAAATCTTGAAAATTCGAATACAACAAGAACAAAAAGTAACAAAACACCACAACAATTAAACAAAATCATAAAAACAAGAAAACAACCAAAATCATGGAAACTCGAATACAACAACAGTAGCAACAGCAACAGAAAAGAAACAACAATAAAAAATATAATTACATTATCAGTAGTATCAGTGAACATGTCACGTTCAGGCCTCTCATAATGTTGTGGGTGATTTATTACAGACAATCGCCTGTTATCTTTAGAAAACTAGCACCACCCATGAAATATTCATGTGCGTACAACTTTTACTGTAACTATGACAAAGTTTACGTGGGATAAACCGGAAGAGATAGAAATGCTTTTCGACGAACACAGCGAAGTTTTACATCATCGGAATAGTAGACTAAGCCTTACTTCATGTGGAAGTAGAAGGCCATGAGATAGACTGCAATAACATCTACTTCCTATTCAGAGCAGATTAATGTTATGAGAACACATGTAAGGAATGGTGGAGGCCATTCTATCACATGAACCTGTTAGAACTATGGAAAGAAATTTCGTGATTTGTAGAAACCTTGTTCAAAGGCTATCACGGAGGCTAAAGGAGATCATATCTGAAATGGAAAGGAGGGGAAAAAAATCAGATACGACTGCATTGGTAATTCAATGTAACGCGTTCATAATGTGACGAAGATTCTATATAATGCATATTTATTAACTGCTCTTGGATATTTAATTCTTTCAGTTTATTGGTCTTGAAGACGCAGAAAAATTAAATAGTAGAACTGCATGTCTTATATTAAGTGCCACTATTAATTTATTTATTTTGAAGCGAATTATCTGCCTTGATCTTATTCTAATTTTTATAATTAAATTTAAATAATTTTTTTATAGTCAAAATGTTAAAGGTAATCCTATAATCTGGAAATTTACTGGACAAGGCAAGAAGTAGCCCCCCCCCCACACACACACACGAGAGGTAAAAACTAGGATTTGTAAACCGGAAATTCAGAAAAATGGACGGTAGAACTGATATTGTTTTAAAGAATACTATTTAGAGTTAGGAGCTCAATATGGCGAAAGTTGTCTTCCATTAATCTACGACCCATAGGAAAAAATGAATTTTACAAGTGATACAATGAAAGGTGAACATAAAAATAGTTTCTTCTTCTTGTTTGGACTCAGAAGACGCACTGGAATTTTTTTAAATATAAATACAGCGTAAATAAGTATTTTAGAAACAAAATATGATACATAAGTTATACTTTGTTTACGTAGAAATCATAGAGGAGCACCATCTTTGCTTAGATTTTATTTTATTGATGATCATATTATAATGCGTTTCATTGGCGTTTAATCACACACTCTGGTCTTTATCAAACTGGAATTACAAGTTTTGGGGCAAAATATTTTTTTTTTTATTTTTTTGTAGAAACGTGATATTTTCGTTAATATTAACATTAGCCTCCTTAAAGATGACCTTTAACACTCAACATAAGAAATTTCGAAAGGCGATAAGAATGCTGAATGATAACATCAGAAAGAGACCTGTTATTGATAGCGTTTTAGTAAACAGCTTACGCTGGCTTTGCATTATTTTTTTTTTCTTTCATCTGCGTCGTGGGAAGGTACTAGTGCTAATACGAAAACAATATTAAGGATTAATCATAGACTGCTTCGTATACAGTGTAACATTAAAAATAAGTTAATGCTATGGCGTATGTTATATACACCCAAGTTATATTTGTTCACTGAAGGTTAGGTTCATAAGCGATGTTATATTTTATTCTATCTGTAGATTTTCAATTATATAGTTTAATAAATGTAGTCTTTTTAATTTTTAAATTAATTATGAAATTATTTAGATTGAGTATTTTAAAATCAGGCTTTAATCTCTCTTTCTCTCTGTCCCTCAATTTTTATTGCCATTTATATTTTTTATGTTTTTCATTTATTTTGACATATCCCGGAATCCATACTCTAGAGAACAAACATGGAACCTTTGCAAGCCACTTCAGATCTGTCTCCAATAAGCGTGGCGATGGTATCATACCGGGCGATGAATCACAGACATAGCTATCTACCAATAATTGTCCAGACACCCCTGTTATTTGAAGTTATGGAACATTCCAGGTTTGCTAATAACATGAAAACCGGTGTACACATAGTAGGAAGCAGTATTTCATCGTGCCTACCAGTTGGCAACACTACTTGAACTCAGTGACTTCGAGAGAGGTGTTATCATGGGCTGTCACATTAGTGGCATGTCCATACGTGCCACTGCCGCTCAAGGGGAGCATCCAAAATCAACGGTTGCCGATATGAGCAGCAAATGGAGACGTTTTGGCATCATTAATGCAGACAAACACCCAGGGCGGCTCCCAAAAATGACTGACAGGGACAGGAGGGTGTTAAAACGGGTGGTACGCAGAAAACCAGATGCAATCGGTACAGACCATCCGTGATGAGTTCCATAGCGCCAGTAACACCATGGTAAGCACTACTACTATACGAAAAGAACTCCATTTAGTGGGTTTCTATGGAAGGCAGCGGCACACAAGCCGAACAACGAACAAAGACACGTCTGGTGTGATGCAGAGAGCGTGTGAACTGGACAATTGACCAGTAGAAAACGGTATTCTGGAGCAATGAATAAAGGTTCACCTGTTTCCAGTATGATAGCAGGTTGTGGATGTGGAGGCGATCTAGTGAACGCTTGTTACCATAGTGTGTGTATACACAGTTAAAGTTTGGTGTTGGAGGAGTAATGGCGTGGGGTGCATTCGGCTGGTTTGGAATTTGACCACTGGTCGTTGTCCGTGGTTTCATGAAGACAGCTCGATATTCTTAATAATCAGGTGCTACCTACATTGTGGAGTTTTTATGGAACGGACCTATCTTACTATCAAGACCACAATATCCCATGCCACAAAGCCGCAGCTGTTATGGAATGGTATGAAGAGATGAGTGATAAACGACTGCCCTGGCCTGCGTAGAGTCCTTCCCTCAACCCCCGTCGAACATCTGTGGGACGAATGGGAGCGGCGATTGAGGTCTAGATCAGCACGTCCTCGATCTGTCGCTGAACTCAGTGCTGTTTTGATAGAGGAATGGAGACAAATTCCACCTGATGTCTGCACACATGGTGAAAAGCCTCCCTGAAGGTGTGCAGAAGGTGATCAAAACCAAAGGTGGACTTACCCGATATTAGGATTAGCCTGCTGGTATCAATTGTAAATTGCTAAAGTGTTCGGACAATTATTGGTAGATAGTGTACATCTCAAGAAGGGATTCATTGCTACAGTTCCTATATAGGTTCGCCGTATCCTAGATTAGGTTCAGTTGTTACAGTCGAAGAGACAAATGTCACGATGTCTATAGGACTGCTCTATGGAGGGAGTTACTTCTCAATAGCACTTCATTGACAAAAAAGGTTGAGTAATTATTATTATGGTATATAACAAATCAATTGAACTAAAAATCCAGCATTTTTTTGTTGCATAACAAGGGAGAACAAGAATCCTCACATTATAATTCACTCAAAGGAATATCAACATTCATATTATTTTTGTATTATGAAATACCATTTTCTTACTGAAGTATCTTACTTTTTAAGCAATAACATCTTTTCTTTGTCGTTTCAGCTTCTTAACTAAACTAAGAGAACTAAATAGTTTGTCCCTGTTTTTTTTTTTTTCAGAAAATCCCGTTAAACAGATTGAACAGTGTAATTTTTTCAAGTCACTTCAGACTTCCTATAAGCAGGAGTGATCTCATACTAGGAGATCACCCCTATTTATAGGAGGGTTAAGACCAGAAGAGTTATTATAAGCTGGAGTAGTGAGGCACATGATGGGTTAAAATGGAAGAAACATGACTCGTCTAGCAGCGGAATCAAGATGAAGATGAAGATGATAGCAAGAAGCAAACTGTATATGAATGGATAGAAGAGATAAGCATATCATATCCGCTAAAATGATATCACTTAATGGTCATTTCAACGTACTAATTATAATTTCATCTTAACATCAATTTAAGTAGAATATGTATATTTAGTGTTTGCAAGATTCATGTCATAGCACAAACGATGGATTAAGTACTTTTCACATTTCTATACTTTATATAAAGAATTAAAAAGCATTTGAAGAAATAAAACTATTATGATTTATTACAGCTATTACTGTTTTTTTTTATTCTACAACTTTTTTTGGTTTAACCATGAAAACGAAAAAAAAAGGCAAATGTCTAATACATTTTAATTCGATGCTAATCGCTAGTCTGATATCCTGTGTGATTCTATTTCACTGTCCTTCATGCAATTTACCTCGAGGTTACCGCTTTATGTCAGTCACGTCTAAAATACATTAATTGTGTGAGTAAACATGTAAAATGACCTTAAGAAAGCCTAATTTCCAGGAAAGGTGAAAACAATCTGAAACTTTAATACTATTAAGTATTAAAACATACAAAAATGTGTAAAAAATAATAATATTAAAACTCCGTTACGTTTTTGTAACCAAATCTTTTGGAACTTAAGAAAAAAATCGAAATTGTCTAAAGAGCTAATGAGAAAACAGCCTACGAGTACAGCATCAGAAGTACTGGCCACTGAATTAAAAAAAAAAAAAAAATCGTGCAAGCCTTGGCAGCCCACATCGATCTCGTTCCTGACAGACTCTCTTAGGACCACAGGTACGCCTCTTAGATAAGCAATGCGGTTTATTTTTACACTGATTAAACACACGGGATATCTCACCTTTCGAGGAACATGTGGTGATGCACGCGATCAAGAATTTTGTATATGCGCTGTATAAGTGATGTTTACGTACATTCTGCATAAATGTTTCTAACTCAGGGGCCGATATCTGTATGAAAAAAAAAAAAAGATAAAGTGGGGTTTAATGTACAGCAAATAAACATGGTGCGAACTGCACCTCAATATTTTTGATAGCGTTCCATCACATATTTACGTGATGTCAAAGAGCCGTCCTAAAGCAGGAATACCGGCAATTCAGAAATCTTCCCAAACAGAAACTGCGAAAACAGATGAGCATTTAAAATCATTAGCCAGTCAATCTGAAACTCACAACTGAACATGTAATGCGATAGATTTAGGAATAAAAGTAAGTTTTTTTTTGTCAGAACTACAAAATTGGGCTTATTGGGCAGTAGTCTTCCCTTGATGCATGAAGTAAACTAATGAACGTATCTCACTTGCTCACACCCTAATTCTGCGTTCCATTCCATCTCGTAGATAGTCTGTTGGTTCAAGGGAGCTGTGTTGTCACTAAAATTCTTCTGATGATGTTCTCTTCAAATGATTGTTTTTGAAAAGAAGTCATGTTGTGAGGATCCTTACTTGGTTTAGGGAGATTAAAGGCGTAACATGTGGCACACAAAAACTGCACACTTATATACAGCATGAATACAACGCAGAAGTTATGAGTCTATATACTACGACCTTTTCCAGACATCGTCTTATCCAGACACATCTATCTGACAGGAAGATCGCACATAGAATGACTCGTCTCTTCATAAGATCGATTTCTATTGTTCCAGAGATGAGTCTTTTCCGAGATCTGGATTCATATGGGAGTTCTGTTACACTTTGGTTAAAATTTTTGTCAATTTCGTTTTTAAAAAAAAAATTCCCCAGAGTTAATCTAAGGCGGTATGGCCAAGGTGGCAGGAAAGAGACCCAGAGGAAGACCAATGTCTAAGTGGATTGATTCGGTCAGAAGTGCCTTAGAAGCACGAAATGTTAGATATGACAATATTGGAGTTCTCACAAGTACTAGATTGATTTGGAGGAAAATTGTTGATAGGAAATTAATAATAATATATTCTTAAACATGTAGTGTTGTCATAATAGCCTCAACACCCCTTGAGGGTACATATCAGAAAATTGATGATGATGATGATCAAAATGATTCCTTAATGGGAGTAAGCGACGCCATTTATCCCTAACTACCTGTTGAATATTAATGCATAGCTGAACTCCACCTTTTGCCAGATCGCAGAAGAGCTGGTTCAAACGATTTTCATTGGCACTTAGAGAGGTCAGTGCGACAAACAAATGACGCCATTTCGTGGCGTTACACACACACACACACACACACATTAGATTCTTCGAATACATTTTGAGTTATTACATAAACCCAAAATGTAATTAAAATAATTCTTATGCTGTTAACATAAGAATTATTTATTGTTTTTAGTTAAAGTAATGCTGATGGTAATCAACTTGTATAATCCCTTGGGCTGTAACGCTTCCTTCAGTTCCTTTGAGATCTTTGAAAACAGTTGTCGTGATCAACATAATAATTTTTTTCGGATCCATCATACTGGGTAAGAACCAAGTAATCAGAGGCCTAAGGATGATCTAATCTACCAGATATTTTTTAGAATTAAATTACTAATATAAGTTTAGATTTCGCAGTTAATTACGAATTTTTCCTCAGTACTCTAGGTTACAACGTTTCTTAGAGGAGGGGGGGGATACAAATACCGAAACAATTTTATAACATTACTCCAACAGCTACATTGCCCCGATTCGTTTCTTGACTTTTCATTCTACACAGCGTCAAGTTTGTCTAACCAGGTAACTTCTGTTTATTCTTGATATACAAATAGATGCGATGTCACCTCTGCTCCCAGTATTCATTTATATTAATTGCATAAAAATAAACCTTAACCGGAGTATCGTTACAGATATCTAAAGTTTGTTTTTCATCCTCAAGTTATAATATCTAAGAACGATGGTAAGCCGTTCCACATCGGTCAAACGCATCTTCTCTGGAGTTATTTGTTAATATTTTTTGTCCTAGTGAAAATACTCCTATACAAAGAACTAGAGTTAATTAAAAATGGCTTCGTAGGCATAGTTTTCGAAAAATTTGCATCACATATCTTTCACCTTTTAGACGTTGGTTTAGACACCTGGCTTTGAACCCCATCTAGGATGCGAAAGACCACCTTAACCAATCTCATAGCGATGTAACAGAATCGTGTCATTCCTGCTTACAGGAAACTAATCAGAATCGCATGCAAGTAATAGACTAGTAACCTTACAGCTTTAAGTTGTTTCGACCATAACGCCAAAGCAAGCAGTTGTTTAATCTCCAACTCAATATCATTCTTTTAATTTTCATTATAATTCCGTTATTTATGATCAATGGTAGTGAACCCTGAGACTCATTGGTGTCATTCCAAAATGCTAACATCATGAATCGATTAAAAAAAAGAAAATTTTCTGATGACTTGAAATGCTGTAATTACGTTACAAATGGAAGACATTGAACTGAGCAATATATAGCTATACTAAGTTATAAATCTGCCATTAAAACTGATTTAAGTACAAAAAGATAGTTTAATGAAAAATTATATATAAGGCAAGGGTATACGCTGTATCAACTACTATTTATCACCCATATATTACTCGATTCATAAGGATAACATTATGAAGAAAAATATATTAAACCTGATATCATAAAAAATACATCTAGGCACTTGATTTTATGCAAATGACGTCATACTCGCAAGTAAATCCACTGTGGGTTTCCAGACCAACTAAATGGAACAACTGCAACATAATTTGTATAAAACTCAACAATAAAAAGACCAAATTACGAAAATAAGCAGTGAAATGGAAAATAACTTCACCTGCATTCTAAATAGCAACCTGTGGAATTAGTAAAACACTTCAACAATTTAGGAAGAATTTAGTGAAAATAACAAATTACGTTTATTTATAGACAACAGATTCAACAAGGCTGATGAACTAGTTGAATTAATTTATATGCAAATCAGCTAATACAGAGAAGTATCAGTACACTTATACAAGAAAAATGTGTTATTATAATGATATTCAGGGGAAGGAAATTTCCCATCACAGTAGAAAACTAATAATCCAGTAAATTCAGAAGAAACGTTGATCGCCTTGATCACCACAAGAAATGTGCCAAGGCTGTTCATCGGAATATCTCAATAGCCTTGCAATCAAATCAGCTTTTCTATCTATAGAGCAACACGCAATTCATACAACCAGAATAATAAAAAAATAAAATATATAGGTTTAGTTAAAAAGAACTTTTAGATGTTATCTGCTTCTGTAATCTTGGGCTATAAATTGCATTGTTTGCATTAAAATATATATTATCTATCTTCAACGTCTTCTCTCTATATATAATACAAATGCTTATCACGGCTATTTCAGACAATAATATATAGTCTTATCGTTAATGACACGAGACGGAGACAGTTAAGTATGGGATCAATTAGAAAACAAAGTAAGATTTTGTCATACTCCTCATTATTATTATTAATATCATTAATATATCAAATTCCCTACACATACTAAACGACGACTGTAACACTCCATCGTCTGAAAATAATACTAGAGGAAGCTGTCATTGATCTGATAATAGCAAACAACGCTATTTTACCCCGCGTTTATGAATGGAAATGTGCAGTAGAGGAAAGCTGGTCTGATCATCGCATATTAAGTTTCATTATCAGTAACAAAAATTTAAACCGAATACACAACACAAACCATCGCATTAACATCAAGGACTTCACCAATAAAACCAACCTATTTTGTAAAAGAATTAAAAAGAGAATTTTCACGTTTACCTCAGAACATCACTTTAACGCGAACAGCGAGCAACTCAGCTTAGACAATAACCTAGCCATCTGGGCATCAGAACAAATCGATATCGACTTCCTTGTTTCTGGGCTTTCATCAGGTCTGATAAAATCTAACGACCAAACACTCAGAACAACCAAGAAGCTAACCATCGATGGAAGAAAATCAGTACCTTGGTGGAACGACGAATGGCAAAAATTCTGTACAGTTTCAATTGTATCGAATCCTTGGAATTGTACATATAAATTAGCAGCAAGCAAGAATAAGACAAAACCTATATTTCAGCTATCAAGAAAACAGACGGTATCTACACTAAAAACTTAGCAGAATTTGCAGCTATTATGAACAAGTTTATTCCTGATGACGATGAATCAACAGAAGAAGAAATCCTTTGTACAAAATTTACAGACAAAAAATGAAAACAAACGTGGACATTGCTAACGATGACTTATTTACAGCTAATGAAATTGAGTCACTATTAAGATCAATGGATGATCCAAGAAAAATTCCTGGAGAAGACGGAATAACCAGCGATATACTCCTAAGAGCATTTCTCGAATTTCCCGAATTCATAACAACAGTTTACAAACGAATGTCTAAAAAAAGAGGGCGATTTCCTGTAGTATGGGAACGCTCTAAAATTATACCCATAATCAGACCAGGAAAAGAAACATCTGACAAAATCAGCAAATACAGGCCAATCAGTCTAATAAACATTGCTGGTAAGGTGCTAAAAAACTTCTGATAAACCGAATAATGCAGCATGTCTACTCAAGAAACCTATTAAGAAGCAATCAATACGCATTTAGATCTCAGTCCAGCACAGTAGACGCTATTATGGAGGTGAAAGACTTCACAGAAGACAGTCTACAGAAAACGTACCACTCGATGCACAAGGAGCCTTCGAAGCTGGGCGAAGGCCAGCCATAATCAATCAAGAGATTTAAAATGTCAAAAAAACTTATCAATCTTAAAAAAAAAACGTTTTACAGAAAGAAGAGCAACCATGACATTATAAAGCATGCTGTAGCTAAAGAAGTCAAACGAGGCTAGCCGCAAGGTTCCTACTGTTGGCCAGGTTTCTGGAACATCCAGTACGACTCACTTTTAAGACTTCCTGTCACTGCTGGAACAAATGTCATAGCTTTCGCCGATGATAATGATTCGGGGACGAGACGGCTTATGGTTAGAAGTAACGGCCAACGAAAAACTCTTTGAAATCGCAGAGTAGGCACGGGAGAAGAAAGTTACCTTCGATAGCACCAAGACTAAAGTACAGTACTCCACATCTCACGCAAAAAATCAAAACAACCTGTAACGGTCTTCCTAAACGGGGAAGTTCTCGAGGTAGCCAGTGAGCTAAAATACCTATGTGTAATAATAGATGAAAGGTTTACCTTCGACAAGCACATCTCACATGCTGCCGAAAAAAGCTTACAATTAGTAAACCTTCTAGTAAAGTGGGCAAAGTGGGGATTAGACCAACCAACGAGCGCTGAAAATAATATATAAAGGAGCTATACTACCATTGATATCTTATGCTGCACCTGTCAGGAAACATTCACTAAACTCAAAGAAAATATAAGAATACAAGAATTCTCTCTTATACATGAAGTCGCTTCCGGAAAATATAACGAAAATTACAACATCGATCCATGTTGCTACAAACGTCCGCTTCACTACAGTAGGTGATCTCACCCAGAAAATAGAACACATATTAAGGAGAAGCCCTGAAAGTGACCAATTCCATATATAAACTGACAGAAGCAAAACCGAAGGGAACGTCAGTTGTTCTTTCATTGCATACAACAGACAGTCCCTTATACAAGAACGCTGCTCTAGGCTGCATCCTCTCTGTTCTAACAACCAAGCAGAACAACTTGCTATATTTCGTTCGCTTACGTATCTCCGGGAATTAGAACTCAACACCTATCATCAAAAGACAGCAAAAATTTACAGTGATAGCAGAAAAACTACAGACGGCAGAAAAAAACCAGAACAACCATATAGCGTTAATAAAACAGACAAGAAATCTGGTTCGAAATCTCACTCTAGAGGGGGTGGGAAATCAAGTTCTGCTGGGTGAACGCGCATACTGGAATAGCAGGAAACGAGAGAGCGGATCAGCTGGCTAAAGAAGCAGCTAGAAACGAACGGCTAGAAAGGTTTAATCACGCTACTAACGGGACATGGAAAACTAAGACACTACTTACACGGATTCCATATGCTGGAATCACCATCATGCATTTGTAATTCACACCTCCATCAGACTGTTGACCACATACTTTACGACTACCAGCTATTGAACTCCATCCGGATGCCGCTAATGCAACACGTCATCACTTCCGGAGACAAGTGGCCAATGCCAAAACAGAGACTTAACGAAAAGTACTACTCAGAATTAATTAAACTTGCCAATAAGATCAACTTCCAGTCGTTGTAATCTAACATAAATCATTGATATTGTATGAATTATATAGTGTAAATATATGTATATCTATAAAAAAAAAAGTATGTAAAGGTATATGTACATGTAGATGTAAAAATATAAATGTAAGCATGAATATTGATACAAAATTAGAAATATAAATGTTAATCGGTACTTGGAAGCTACATGTAATATAAGCATTGTATTGCAATGGAGCATGTAGGAATAAATTACCTCCTGGTAGGGCTACTATTGGGAGGAACACACACACACACACACACACACACTGCACTTTAACAGTAATATGAGTCACACTCTTTTACGTGCTTTGTGTTACTTATAGACTGTTAGTCAGAACTACCCATAAATCAAACAGTTTTTCTCAACACCGGAAGAAACTTAACTGCTATTGAGATACGCGGATTGTAAGAAAAACTGGAATACGATGTTAAGGATTTATTTCAAAATCAGAAGTAACAATGTCTGGAGTCGTTTTTTTTCCCGTCATTAGTTGGCACATTTCGAAACGTAATTTACAGAACTCGAAATTCTCCAATGCAGTACAGAATGATAGTTAACCTTTATCATGTAACACTTTCACCTGATCCAGTTCCAAGACAGAATAGTCTAAATTGTTTTTAAATTTCTTATAACTCCCACCTATGAAAGGTTTTGTAACCTTATAGTAAATTATTAGTACCGTGAGTGCCAAAAGATTTTCTGATTTTTAAGATAATCACTTTCATCCATGTTTACGACATCGTTTCAAATCCACAGCCAGTTTGTTGGAAAGAATACGCCAACCACTCGCCCAACCAGACCGGGATAGAGATTGACTATATAGGTTGCGAACCTCTATGAACTTAGGTATCGTAGGTAGGATAAGGATTGCAAAATCCTGACTACCTACTTTAAATACCAAAGATGGAACTCTTCAAATAGCTTCAGACTTCCAATGAAGACTGTAGATTCCATGAAGCATACAGAGCAATAACTGAGTTACTGCACTTGCCGGTAACAATAATTGGTTTCCAACACGTTTACATATATTTACATATATTTAAAGAATACCGATTTTTTGTAAATATATTTACATATATTTACAAAAAACCTTCATCGTAAACAGTTGCTCTCCCAATGCTACGATAATTGGTGACGTTGTGGATATCAGCATACTCCTAATCTCACCACTGTCTTAATAAACTTTTTTTAAATGTAACTTAAAGAAAGAAAGCCTATGGGTTAGTAAAATCCTTAGAAATCTTTGACATTTTCATTTCAAATAAATAATGGCTCTTTAACTTCATAATATTTTTGTTTTCAAATTTATTGACAATCAACCTACAAATTTGACGCCAATTTCTAAATAATTTATTTTCATTTAATTTTAACTCTCTAAGTATAGAGGGAACCGTTTCCAATGCTTTTTAATTTCTATTAATTGTTTTCTTGTTTTTAATTTTCATTTTTTATATGTACATATAAATACAATAATCTGCATGAATTTGATAACTAATTGGTAAATTGGTAAAGAGATAGCGCCAGCGGTGTATTCGCCAAGGAAACGTTATTTTTACTGTATGTTTTTACAGTATATTTTATGTGAAATATAAAAAAAAAACTAATGGTGGCATAGCTAATACACAATGGATCAAACACTATTGCTTAAATTTCTTGACTAAACCCAGTAAACTATTAATAAAATAATTTTTAAAATTAGTTCGATATCTCAATTTTATGAATATGTAAAAGTTTATTGTAAAAAGAATGTATTTCCACAGTTAAGCCTGAAAGGGGAGACCATGGGCGCCATCTTTTGACTAGTTGACCAACTATTAACTTCTTTTACAATTGTAGTTTTGAAAACTACAGAATAATTTCATTTCCTCAAGAGACGGCGCCACGTACTAGCCGTTTGGCGCCATCTCTTGAATAGTAGACCAACTAGTAATTAAGAACTTTTACAGTTTATTGCAAATTTGAAAACTACAGCGGTACAAACTAGATATAATTGCAACTACTCAAGAGACGGCGCTACGTGTACAGTAGAGATACGTGATAGATGTCACCTTAATCTAAACCGAGAATATTTATTGATTATTTAGAAATGAACAGTGGTTATTTAAAAAACAGTTTAGTTATATAATTAAAATATTAAGACTGGTCATTATGTATCATAATACAGCTCATTATAAACTGCATCGTATCAACTAAAATTATTATTTTACTTTGAATCCAAAGAGTATTAGCGACTGATAAATAATGTCTCTACCGAAAAACTGGACATCCTTCAAATTAAGTAAAACGAAGACGAAAATTTAACTATATTTTCATTGCTCATATTATAGGTAAATTACAAAACGATAATACAACAAAATTACCAAACAGAAAGTTTATATAACTGAACTCTCTGCATTAAAAAATGCAAAAAAAAAAAAAAAAAAGAAAAAAAAAAAGAAAAACTGAACTCAAGAAACTTCACGCGTCGACATATAATCTTAGTAAAATGTAACTGATCCAACAGTTGTATATGATTAACGATAAGAGGCGTTAAGCGACTAATATTGGAATTAATTTAAATGGAACAATCCGCAGATAATATTATTTAAAGGTACAAATTTTGACAGCATTTCATGGTCATCCTCATCTAGAAATAAAACACTAATGGTTTTAATTAAATAAATAAAAATAAAAATAAAATAAAGTAAATAAATGCCGTGTGTGTGTGTGGGGGGGGGGGGGGGCTGGAGTCAGGCGCAGAGTAATCTGTTGATATTCTTCTTAAAGAGTTGAAGGTTGTATCTTATATCGATATAATATATAATTAGATAGATGAAGGTACATATAACATGATATATTGAAGATTACAAGATGGAAAAGTGGTTCCATTTCTTCCCTGGTCTCTTCTGTTCTTTATTCTCCATTCTCAACTAAAAATGTATTACAACTACTGGAGATCAGCAGGTTCGAAAATCACTTAAAATACTCTAGAACCTCAGTCTTTCGTCAGTAACTTATCCTTGAATTTAAGCACCAAGTTTAAGTCCAAATTTTGGCTTATCTATGCGAAGGAGAAATCGGATTTGGATGATTTCGATGAGTGAAGATAGTATGAATCGCACCTAAAGGTACTAATGCGAGTACATTTCTTATTTAGGAGAGCCTCGAAATCTATCGAGTTACAGACAGTTACCTCACTCAAGTAGCTCTCCTCTCTTCGTTTATTCCGAAACTTACTAATGATATCGAAACACAGCACAAAGGACAATGCGAACGAGCTGGTGTTGTTGAACTGACTGTGATTGCGAAGGAAAGAAATCACCTGAGCTACTAAAAACCTAATTCCTATGCAGTTCCATGACTTAAATGCTAGAGTTGATTTATCCGGATGAAGCTCCTTTATCACAGCATGAAAATAGGACCAAAATTGCGCCTCACAAGAAGCTCCTCCCTCTATAAGCTTGTACCAAACATGTTTTAATTGATTTGTGATAACTTGACATTCTGTGTTCGTATTTTTGTGAGTACCGTCATAGCATTTGGACTTGAATATAACTCATTACATATCCAGCTGGTTGCTGTACATCAGATAAAGCTATTTGTCGCTTATTTCCACTTCTTGAATCATTACTTGCATATCCTTATTCTCACTGTCAACTGATTCTCAAAGCTCTGGAAACAAAATTAGGTTCAGGATCTGCATTAAGAATATGTTTTCAGTATTAACAATTGAACAGACATTTCGATAATTCTTTTGGTACGTGATATGATACTATTTCTTTATTTGCTCTTTGTAATTAATGTGAGCATGTTAGAGTTCATGTTGGTCACTTCGAAAGCTTGTAATCTTATCAATATGGAAGTTTTCTCTGCTGAATCAATGGATTAATAGTGAAAGATTCCACGAAGCCCACTGAAAATGTAAAAGGCAACCAGAGCGTTTAGGAGAAAGGATGGTTGACAATTAATCGGATTATTCTCTTCTGTACAACATCAAGCGCTTTCGGAAGATTGCCACCTATAACGTGTGAACATTATTCCAAGTTTGGGTTGATTTATGATTTATTTATTTATATATTTATTTATTTTTTTATGTTGAGCCCATACGCGAGAGGTTGGTAGATCAACCTGTAGTACATTAGTACCGTGTATGGATTGGGAAAGAAGGTACTTGTTCACACTAGATTTGAATGACTGTAGATTGTATTCCCTAGGGAACACATCAAGGGGAAGACTGTTCCATAGTATAGCGGTTGCAGGGAAGAAGAAGAACGAGGAAGAGGAGAAGAAACTTGTTCTGTGAGTTTCAAGGTGCACTGTAAAAGGATGTCCAGCAGCAGCACTTGTTTCCGATGAGCTTAGTACTAAGTGGGGGAATTATTGATGCTATTTCGGATGAACATTTTCCATAGAAATACTTGTAGAATACACAAATTGCTGAGACCTAACATCTACATGAAAGTGAGAGAGTGAGTTGGTAAGAGATGGGTCATTGATAAGTCTGATTGCTCTCCTCTGTATTGAGTGAAGTATTGGGGCCCTCTGTATTGGAGGCCCCATCCTATAAGTGAGAAGTACTCGATGGTTGGGCGGATTTGTGATTTGTATAAGGTTAACAGCTGTTCCGGGGTGAAGTAATGTCTTCAGAGAAAGAGAAATCCTAGTTTTTTAGAAGCTGAGGATGCAATGGTTGTTATGTGTTTATACCAGGAGAGGCTTGATATCAGGGTAATTCCAAGAAGAGAAATCTCAGATTGTCTGGAAATTTGGTTGTTGTCAAAAATAATACTGGGAGAATATGGGTCTTTTTTTATGAGAAATGAGTTATTTGCATTGAAATTGACTAGGCTATCTGAACCTTATTGGAGGATGACTTGGAGGTCTAAATTGAGGGCAGTGGTGGGTACTGATCTGTAGATTGAAGTGAATTGTATGGAGTAAGGTTTAGTAAATGAAAGGGAGGAGTGCAATCTACTGTCATCTGCAAAACTGTGTATTGGGTTGGAGGTAAGCTGAAGTAGGTCATTGATATATAGTAGGAAGAGAGTTGGTGAGAGGACAGAACCTTGATGAACACCAGCATTGGTTGAATCGTGAGAGGATAAGGTGCCATCCACCACCAACACGCACATAGTAAGCGTGCAGACAGAAAGCTGGCAATCCAATTACAGAGGTCTTGAGATAGACCAAACGATGGCAGCTTGTTTAGTAACCCCTTGTGCCAGACCCGGTCAAGCGCCTTGGAAATGTGAAGTCCAACCGCTTGCGATTCGCCAAACTTCTCCATGGCATTTGACCAGAGATGGGTGACACATGTGAGCAGATCTCCTGTTGATCGGTAGCGACGGAATCCATACTTGCGTTCGTTTATTAGATAGGTACCTTCAAGGCAATGTAGGAGTTGGGAATTGATTATTTTTTTTATTACTTTAGACAGGACTGAGGTGAGCGAGATGAGGCGGTAATTGGACGGTAGTGATTTGTCGCCCTTTTTGGGAATGGGTTGAATATAGACCAATTTCCAGGCTGTGGGATAGATACCAATTGAGTAAGACAGTATATATATGAGACATAGGACAGGAGACAGTTCTGGTGTGCAAACCTTCAGGACAATTGGAGGAATGCCATCAGTGCCAGGAGACATTTTTGTGTCTAATTCAGAGTATTGCTGATCTCTTTCCGGAAAAAGGATATAGTGGGCATTGTATGTTGGGTATCTGGAATGGTTGGCGGACAATTGCCATTGTCGATTGTGCGTGCATTGGAGGCAAATTCTGAGGCCAGGAGATTAGCCTTCTCTGTAGGAGATGATGCAATGGAGCCATCTGGATATGATAGTGATGGGAATACTGTTGGGAAGAAGTTATGTTCGATTGCTTTGGCGAGAAACCAAAAGGCTTGCCGTTTGGACAGGCCTCTAATTTCCCACTTTTTGCTCTTTCGCACTCTGTTTTCGAAACATTGATTTCTTTTTTGCATTTATTTCGGGCTTGGGTATAAGCTCGATGGTTTACTGGTATGTTTGGTTTTTTATTTGTACTGCCTTGGCACATCTTTTGGAAAGCCAGGGTTTAGTTAGGGAATGGCAGGTCAGAGTACTGTGGGGAATGTATGATTCCATGCCAGTGAGGATTACTTTGGTTATGCGTTCAGCGCATGCATTTGGATTGGAAGGTCGGAAGCAATAGTCTAACCATGGGAATGAGGCATAGAAGTTGCGGAGGTTGTCCCACCTGGCACCGTTATAATGCCAAACTACTCTTGTATGGGAGTGACTGTGTAGTTGCATGGGGCATCTGTTTGGCATCTAAAGTAGTTGTGTGAGGTCATTAGTGATGGCGAATGTTTCATCATCTCTGCCTGCAAGATCTGTACAGCTGGAGGAGGAAAGCCAGTTGATATTGTGGGCATTAAAATCTCCTACGAGGATTATATCGCTGTTGGAAAAGTGGGACTGGAGAAAGTCAAATTTTAAGGAGAGAAAATTAAAGAACTCAGAGTGTTGGTTACTTTTGAGGAGCGATAGAGAGAGCATATGAATTTGACTGAGTTGGGTAGGGATATTTTCAACCAGTGAAGATCAAAGTTGGGTGATTCCAGGTTGGGTGCTCTCTGGCAAGGTCATTTCGGAGCAGATGTATGCATAGACACCACCCTTGGGTAGAAAGAAGTTAAAGCGTGTGTAGTTTGGAAGGTTCAGATGAACAGTGCTGGAGGGAGATGAGATCTGAATTTCTGCCAGAAACAGTAGGTGGGATTTGGTAGACTGCATGTGTAGTGGACACTATTAAGGTTGGAGTTTAGGCCACGGATGCTAGTAAAGTAGATTTGTGGGATTTTTCTGAGTTATATGTTGACCGTAGGGGTCCTGCACGTTTTCTATGCAGTGCCTGCACACTGGTCATCATGGTGGCTGCTAGTGGCGTCACTTGGCCTTTGTACTAATTTAACTTGTCTATAGTCGATGGCCCAACTGTAGTCACTATTTTGACGTTTTTCTGCAAGTTGTCTTCGATGCTGGCGTCCTTGTTCCCTTTGTGCAAATGATAAATCTGGTGGAGGACTTATGCACTGGGGACAAGTGTCTTGGATCTTGTTGATGGTGCTATTAGTTTTGAGGTGCTTGTCGAAGTGTCGCAAGTCACTTTTACGACGCGTGGAAAGTTCGTTCCGTCCTTGCTCTTGTTTATGTGTCCGAAACAATGGCATCTGACGATATATTTAGGGTCGATGTCGCATTCTTCAACTAGTTTGATGATGTCTTCTTTTAGTGCTTTTTCGTTTTCTTTTGGAAACTTCAAAATGACGAAGTTGAAATTTTCGTTTTTTTTTTTGCCTCCATCGAGTCGTGCACCGCTGATGCGATTATTTCACGGAGTTCATTCGCGAGGAGGTGTGAACTTGCCTTGCACCGCTGATCGATTCCAGCTTGGTTTCTAGTGCGCGTATTTTGGAGGAAAGAGTTTCGTTCATAGCACTGATGTGCTGTTCGAGATTTTCAATTCGTTTGCCTAAGTTCAGGAGCAGTTTTACAGACGGGAGGCACAGCAAACAGAAATAAGGCTTGTTAAGGTCGATATATCTTGTGGCCGTTTCGTCCATTTTTACGCAAGAAGCGTGTAACCAGTGGCAGCATAACTCGCACATTATAGCTTTTTTTTTTTTTTTATCGCTGATATCGATTTTGCAGCTGCGGCACCTTGTGGGTTTGATAGCAATCGACGGCGCTACGCTGGCGAGACACGGTTGCTTGTTCGTCGTTGGCATTTGTTGCCGTCATCTTTGCTTCGTACGGTAGGCATAGAGGGCGCTTGGATGTGGACGATTTTTAGGTAGAAATATAACTGGTTTAATGCACTAAAAGGTTATCTGCTTCTTGGTACCCGTTAAGATTTCATTTTGGCTTTTAATTTGAATGGAAAACTCTTGCAGTAGCGATAAAATGCTGGAGCACTAGTTTATAGTAACTTACTATAAATAATATTATAGTGAAAATTCAGAAGAGGATTTATAGTACGATAAACAGTGAATCGAAAGAAGAAAAAGCCGACGAAACTTGTAAAAGACGAAAAGTAGTGTTTTGAGGGTTAAAGAACACTAATGTGACGCTAAAACGTAGGTGATTGTTAGGTGATTTGATGTAGGTGATTGGTAGTAGGGTTCTGTGTAGTAGTGGAGACGGAGAGGGTACAGTAGGTGTCCTCCTATTGTACACTCTCCATGTGTCACGAATAACAACAATAATAATTTTTATTTTATTTTTATTTATTTATTTTTTAATAATAATAATAATAATTCATTACATATGATACACACATTACATAGTTTTGATTACGTATGATACAACATTAGTTACATTTCTTTATATTTGATACATTCATGAATTCTGATAATAATGATTATAATTTTTTTTCGCAATAATAATTTATAACATATGATACAATATTACATGCATTTGATTACATATGATACTTTTATTTTTTTATTTTTTTATTTATTTTTATATATTTATTGTTTTTTTTATTTTTTATCTTCGATGAGATGAGATGTATTTTCTCAGCTTTCATCCTCGAAGCTTATTTATGAGCTTATCTGATGATGACACCAGTTATTATTTATTGGCTTATTTGCTGTCCTGGGAAGCTACGAAATCAAATCTATGTTTAATTAGCTTGATTTCCACTGCAGCCGTTGATTGAGAAATTCGCACGCACGCACGCGCGCGCGCGCGCACACACACACACACACACACACACACACACACACACACACACACACACACACACACACACACACACACACACACACACACACACACACACACACACACACACACACACACACACACACACACACACACACACACACACACACACAGGACAACTTGGGATGTCTTGATGTGTAGCTGGACTGGAAATCTGAAAGAATATATTTTGTTTCATTGCTTTTGTATGGTATTTTGGGTGCTTGTTTCTTGTTCGTAGTATGTCCTTAGAGCTCTTTTCAGGCTATTGTAGTTTGAAAGATTTCTGTATTCAAAAGGTAATTTGCTTATCATGTCTGGGATGTAGAAGTTTCGCGTGGCCTTTCCGTAGTGATTATTGTATTTATATGTGATATAATTAGTAGTCTGAGGTCTTGTTATACGGTATGTATTTCTGACTGTCCTGTAGTTGGCATCGAAATAATGTTTTAGCAAGGCTGCATAGCGACATAAATGTTTTGCTGTCAGTATTTTGTTCTGACATTGCAATGTATATAAGGTCGTGATTTTCTCTTTGTTCCCAAAAGATCAGTTTTGTCATTTTGTACTGTAACGACACTAATCTATTTAATTTGTAGGGTGCACAGAAAGCATACGTTGTTATAGCGTATCTTAGTATATTTTGGCATAGTGCTTTGTATGTTAGTGTTTTTAGGCGTATGGGAACTATGTCTTTTAATCTGTAGAGTTTGCCACTTATTGTTCGGAGTTTGTTGTGTAGATGTTTTATATGGCTATTCCAGTTCATATCTGCATCGAGGTAAATTCCAAGGTATCGTATTGTTTCAACCTGAGTGATTGTAGTGGTTTTGCTGTTCTGTGTGTTTTTTGTGTTGGAAAGTGGATGCTGGATGGTTATATATTTGTTATCAACTGGTCGAGTCAGTGGATTTCTGAATATCATTAATTTTTTATTCTCTGAGTTTAGGTGTATGGAGTTTTTGGTGAGCCAGTCTATGATCAGATTTATGTCATGTTGCATATTTGTTTGGGCTATGCTTTCGTTATTACGGATGGATATTATCGCTGTATCGTCTGCGTATTGGAAGATCTTTCCTTTGAGATGTAGCTGATTAATATCGTTCATATAAATGTTGAATAGAGTTGGGGAGAGAACAGCTCCCTGTGACACTCTACAGGTAATTGGTAGCTCCCTACTTCGGTTTGATCCGATACGTATGATATGCTTTCTATTTTGAAGGTAGTTTGTGAACCCCCTGTGTAGAGGCCCATCTATTCGAAGATTTCTCAGCTTTTCTAACAAGGTTTGATGTGTTAGTGTATCAAATGCTTTAGTTAGATCAATAAAGACTACCATGGCAATTTTGTTTTAGTCTAAGGAGGTATTAATTACGTCCGTAAGGTCTTCCAAGAAAATTCCAATAAAAAAAATAATAATAATATCTATAGAAATTTAATAAATTGTTAGTCAGTTGGCCAAGAGATGGCGCGCGTAGTGTTTTTTTTTTATTTTGTATGTTGCAAGTAGAATTTTATTTTTATCGTAGGGTTTTATTTATATTTGTATTTTATCTAAAATATGAAAAACGTTGGTAGTTAAGTACACAGTGGAAGAAATCCATCATTGCCTACTTCTCTGGAATAATTGCAAACCATTCATGAAGTAGTTTTCCAATTAATGCTGTATCTGTCTTTCTTGAAAATGTTAATTTTTATTGTAAAAGTACCGCATTCTTTAGCGAATTGAACAAATATATCAATGGCGCCATCTCTCGACCAGTTATCTAACTAGTAATTAAATATTTTCAGATTAATGCAGATTTGAACTACAAAAAATATATTTGCGTTTATTTAAATTATTTCTCAATGGAAATTTTTTTTATTCTCTATACAAAAAAGAAACTTAACAATTATCTTCTTTACCTAAAACAACGATTGTTGCTGATTTTTGGCCAGGAAAAAAAAATTGTGTTATTGAAATATTCAGATCAGCAACCGTGAATTAATACATCCGATTACACGCAAAATCGGATCGATTCAAATTTTCATATATTTTCAGAATTTTGAAATATTGAGATAATATATAATTAGCTAGATTTAGGAATATCAACTGAATATCAATTCTCTGCAAAACAAAATTTTGTTTATGGTCTCCAGAAAACACCAAAATTTGCAGATTTTGATCTACTACTCAGGTTTGCTTTGGTAACTGAGCTTCGAGAACTCACAGTATTATGAAAATAAAATTTTGCTTTGCTGAGAGAAATAAATTAATGGTGAAATAATCCAGAATTTTTTCTAGAAGTCTTATGAAAAAATGAATAGGCGTTTTTTTAGCTTTTTTGGCAATATCAGTTCTCGTCCATAACAGTGGCGTTATAAGACGAAACATTTTATTTTCCTAAACGTGTGAAGTATATGGATGTACAGTTTAACGAATGCCACAGTCATATTCTCGAATGAGTTGTGGTTCAGTAAAACTCTCATGAAAATGCCTACACAAAACACATAATGCAGAAACAGAAACCAATACGAGAAACGGAGTGAATCAGTTAGATAGGAGGAGGGATTTTCAATTAAGCGGATTGCCCTCTTCTGGACAACCGCGAGTACTTTTGAGGGAAAGTGTGGTTCCATAATATTTGAGCAGTGTTCCAAGGTTAGCTGGATGTGTGATTTGTTTGGAATAATTAGAAGTTGGAGGAATCATCATCATCATCATCATCACTGGCTCAACAGCTCAGTACGGGCCCTGGCATTCTTCAGAAACTTCTGCCAGCCTTCCTTATTCAACTCCTCCAATTTTTGACTCCTAAAACCTTAATATCTTGCCTCACTCCATCTTCCAATCTTAATTAAACATCTTCTTTACTATTCTATTGCTATTCATGCGTATAATGTATCCAGCCCACTTAATCTATTTATTTTTATGTACTTAATAATGTTGTTGTTGTTGTGGTTATAGCCCTTCGGCTGCTTAGGGGCAGTTATGTTCCCCACCATATAGGGAAATGACTATGAGCAAGGTGGTTTCCCCTTGCCTTCCTTGCTAAACTATATCCTATATATCCTGTAGCTCGTGTGTCCACGGGGAAGGTTTGTCTGCTTGCGGTATTAAAAACCCCAGATAAACTGGGGGGAAAACCCTGCTGTCCACGCCCACGACCGGCTAATTTGGCTATGGCTGAGGAAGATCCTTAAGCCCTTCACGTCGTCGACCGCAATCGAACCTAGGGCACTCCTTCCCCAGGAAGGAGTGCCCTAGGTTCGATACATATGGCTGCGAAGCCCAAAGCCAACAGGCTAACCGCGCACTTAAAAATGTTCGGCTCATTAAATAATTTGCTTAATCTGTTTAATTTGCTTTTCGTAGTTAAAGTTGGAGGAATAAGGTCTACCAATGAAGGCAATAAACCAACAGAACAAATGAGCGACAAAGACAAGGTTGGCCAATTTCGTAGGCCCAAGAGCATTTTTCAGATGTTTGCTTGCCTAAGATATATTCTAGAAAAGTTTATTACACGCATATACAAATACATATAATTCCATTCATTATTAGAGTAGAAAGCTTAGATTGTGAGTTCCTTCCTAAAAACCTTTTTTTTCTTCAAATTTCTGTTTCTTTTCACTGTTATTTTAAGCAACTAAGAGGTTGTATAATTTTCACATCTAATGATGAGAAACCAGTATTTCACCTTAGAAACTAATTTTAAAATACATTAATAAACACAGCATAGTACGACAGTGTAGCTTGTGGGGATTGCTAGATACTGGTGAGTAGCAGGATCTGGGGCAGCTCGTGCATATGCACTGCGGAACTGCAGCACCCCCAATTTTTCTCGATATATAAATATATTTATTAATTTATTTATATTTGCTTGTAATATTTAATTTTATCATCAACAATCCTATACAATTCTCTTGTTTTGTATAAAAATAATAAAAATCCATCTTGTAGCACTTAGGAGGGCGAAGGATGCTAGCAGCACTTTGTTTACCACAGTGTCATATTGCTACTCGCTCAAGCATATGCACGTCATAGTGAGATGCGAGCTATTAGCGTAATGCGGCCCTGTCCGTCGCGCAGTTCCACTGTTGTTTATATGCAGTTTGCGCCAGTAGTAGAGTATTCGTAGTGCTTATCGTGTTTACTCCGTTTGGACATTACATATATTTGGACATTACAATTAAATCCTTTAATTGTAATGTCCAAAAAGTGTAAATCAATTCCTTTAATTACAATTAAAGGAATGGATTTTATTTTAAAGTAATTTTGAATTATACCAAACGGTATAATTTTATCGATAATAAACAATATTTTTTCATGTTTAATTTTTTTTTTAATTTTTACCATAATTTTGATACAGTGTGTATGTATATTTCGAAAGTTGCACCCCCACGATTTCAAGCTACGAGCCGCTACTGAGTAGGATGTAATTAATGATTACATTATCTGGTTAGTATCTGTCAGGCAGAACAAAATGTCGTACGCATGACGTATTTTTTCTTCTGTTTATATCTATTTATATTATGTAAAAAATATTATATCTATTATATTTTATTTATGTTGTTATATGTATTTATAAAGGACCTTACGGAATGCCATTTGCAAGTTGGTAATACGGAAACCCAACTGCAAGTTGAGTTGTTCGGATGAGAGACAGCGTCGTGAGCGATAATGAACACTTAGTTTGAGGCTGAACAGGCTATGAATCTGATGCGTTTGTGTCAGTATAAGTGTGTGTGGCGGGTGATACATTAGCTCAAGTGTAGAGGTGATCTTCTTTGGAAATAGAAGTTCCTTCAAAGGTAATGGAAAGAGAGTAGTCTTTTTTTGGGAAAAATAAAATAGGATTGAATTGTAGTACCTTAGAAGTTTGAATTGTTCTGTTTGGCCCACTGCGATCTAATTTCAAGACACTGGTTATCGAAAACATATTTTCACATCTAATAAATTTTCACATCAGATAAACGCCTACGATTATCGTGCTCTAAAAGGCTTATCAAACGAAGAAGACCACTGGAGTGTGCCGTTCACAGAAAAGTATTAAGAGTTTAGTCAGTGATTAATGTACAAAAGAAACCAAGTAGATAAATGAATAGATATTTAGGCCCACAAATACTTGTCATTATCTGTACAATAAGTGCGGCATTGGTGGGAAAATCTAGGACAGGAAGCCATCTTCCCCAATAAGTAGTAAATGCATATAGGAAGTTGACAAGTACCTATAGTGGATGAAAATCAGACAAGGGTAAATCAGACAAGGAATGGTAATTTGGTGAGGATGCTTCTATACAAGACGAGAAATCTCCTGAAGGACGCAAGAGCGATCCTAAGAGATCTCCAATCCTTTCTCTGAACTTGTGTTGAAAGGTAGATGGTCATGATGATGGTATCTGCTATGGGGCGAAGGTATGGGATTCCATATTCTTATTCACAAATTAATTCGTGAGCTTAGGTGACAAAGAAGTTGGCTGTTTTTAGATCACCTTGATGATTTTTGAGAAATTAAATGAAAGAAATGGGACAGTAGTTCGATAGCTGACTTTCCTATTTCTTGTTTTTTGAATCGGATGAATATACTTATCGGCTGATTGCTTCCATACTTCAGGATAGATGACAGGTGAGAATGAAAGAAGAAATATCGAATCAATCAAGAATCGTGGGTGTGCGTTAATTGTGGAGCACACGTTTTGAGCACGTCTGGTGGAATATCACCACGGGAGATGTTGATTTCTTGGCTATTTAGGATTATCGTTAATTTCAGAGAAGAGAATAAGTGAACGCGTGGAGGGAGTTGTTATTGTCGGTATTGATGGAGGTAATTTGCGATGATCATTTATGCAGGTATTTTCACAGCTGTAGTAAGTTGCAGTTTAAGCTGAGTTCGAAGATGTTGAGGACAATCCGCAGTTTAGCAAACTTGAGTTCCTGTCTGACTTACCAAAATAAAAATAATAACCACAATGTATTTAGAGGAGAACTACTTCGGAAATGGTCAAAGATAATTTGGGGCTGATATTCTGTCGCTTAGACGGATCATTGCTAACAGTGATTATGTACGCATTCCTTCCAACGTGACGAACGGATGGTATGGAGTGTAAATCATATAATTCGAATACAAAGTTTAATACAACCGACATTCTCAAGTAACTTATTATCTACTACTTCGAAGATGCTGCAAGATATATATTGTTTACGGAAAGTGTAATAAAGGCATAACTTACTTTTGAACATCACATGATATTTACTCTATTGGTTGCACACAAATACATTTTGTGCATTTATTTATTTTTCAATAATCTGTTAGTTGGTTTATCTGAAAATAGTCCAGTCATTGTTGGATGAACATGGAATAAGACACTTTATTGTTATTCTTTTATATTTCAGCAGATTTTTTCCTCACATTGAAAACTTCCAACTCATAGACACAAATTAGTAGTTTCAAACAGTAATGTTGGAAAACCAAAAGATGCAAAATTACTAATTACATTTATCATATTATGAGGATGGAGTAAAACGCAACTCCAGAATGATAAGAACTGGTTTGACAGAATATTCTTTGTCTTACCATCAAGAATAATATGAATGCAAATCACGTTCATATAACTTCAGTTGTCTCGAAAGTACGTCTGCCGTATCTGTATACTCAGAAGAAAACCAAAAATACGGCAGTTAATTCCGAGAAATGTCGAGCATATTGACAACGAAGATAGATTTTGAATAAGGAAAAAAACTCAAGGACGCGGACATAGTAGACGAACTCTGATTCCTAATTTCGTTAGCTTGTCTTCAATAACGAGACATGTAGGAAAAGTATACTCCCTAAGTGTAATATGTAGAACCTTCAAAGAAGTTCTTCTTAACATGGATTTTAGGACAGGTGGCCTGCTCCGGTCTCATGCCATCTCTTTCTTGGTCTTCCGATTCTTCTTTTTCCACTTACTTTATATCTGTATAATATTATTTGGTAGTCTGCTGTTGTACATTATATTTAATAAATGTTCTATCCATTTTTGTTTATACTGTCTTATGTAGTAATTAATTGGTTTTATTTCAGGGTTTTTAATTCGGGGATTGTAAAATTTCTTCATTTGTTTTGTGGTCCCACTTGGTATATCCAGCCGATTTTCTGAGAAACTTCATTTCTGCTGTTTGAATTCGTTTTTCATTTTTCCTTTTCATGGTCCATGTTTTGCTTCCGTATAGTAGAGTTAGACTATATATATTGACAAGGCATTATATAGTCTGTTTCTGGTGTGTTTTTGTAGCAGGGATGGCTTAAATATATTATTTATTATACCATTTACTTTGACAAAGTTTGATATTTTGGTGTCTGTCTTTTTCTTCTTCGTATGATGAATCACATCCCAAGTATCTGAAAGTATTTACTTGTTCTAATATTTTATTATCTATCACTATTTTACTTTTTATTGGGTTTTATCTTTTGAATGCCATTATTTTTGTTTTTTTCTTTAGATATTGTCATATTATTTTGTTTTGAGATATCACTCAATCATTTTAATGATCTTTGTAAATCATCTCCTAATGTAGCTAATGTTCCAATCACTTATATACAGTTTATTTTCTTCATTGAAAGCCTATCGTTCGTTAGTGCGTAGGAGCTTTGAGCATTATATAGTTCGGAAGTTTCTTTGCGTCGTAGACGGGATTTGAACCCAGGTTATTCCAACTAAAGGGAATCGTCAATACTAACTAAGCTACGGAGGTTTATTGGATATTCTGTATAAAATATCAAATTCTTTTTTCAACTACCTTGTCAGTAAAACTTATCAGAATAACTGGCTCGTAATTTTCTGTTTTACGTGATTTAAGTTATGCAATAAAAATAAAATGCAAGCATTATTTATTTATTTTTGAGATTTCCTATCCCTGTCTTTGAAATTTGCATTAGTCTATCGTTACTGATTATACGATTAATTTAGATTTATATTCGTATGAAAAGCGCTTTCATAGATCAGTATATGACGAATAAATGGAGTAAATTTAATAATATTTAAACTAAATTAATAAAAACCCTTCTGCTACTTTTTTTTAGTTGGATTGAATGTCGTTTTCTACTGCATAAATTATCGAATTTCAAAGAACTGAGTTTATATGTGGAGAAGACTGCCCCTATCCTGATATCATCTTCAAGGTTACCATTGGAACCAGTGGCGTGCTTAACTAAAACCACCTGCTAAAAGTTGTTCTGCCTGCGGTGATGTTTTGACATGCTGTCTTTATCTGTTTCTAATGTGTATTTAATGAGTTCTTTAGTTTCATACTGGTTTTGTTTATTGACGTGTGGATCAACAAGTGCCACTCTGACGTTACTAAATACATTACCAGTTAGAACTAAACTAAACAACTGATTGGACAGAGAAAATCCTTCATGTTCAGATATCTTTCATGAAACCAGTATTTCTCTTATTTATAGTTTCCTCAGGTGAATTCGGCTGAACCTTATAAGTGCTTCATCAGAACACTAAAGTTTTTTGGGCCTCGCGACGCATTCAAATCGATCTGAAAAACACAAGTTAAATTTTATGCCAAATTGGACATTGCCTTGTATGGCATTCCAAGAGAAGAATTTTATTTATTTATTTATTTAAAAACATCAAAATACTGTGGACGAATTCTCTCACTTAGGTTACTGACACTTGAATAGTTATATTATTGTCCTTATTTTGATGTGATATCCTTCTCACAGGACCGTGACCGTGCTGAATGTTGCTGGAATTGTCATGGTCTAATTCGCAATTATCGGACATGAAGACTGCAGATGGGGGAGGAAGGAAGGGAAGGAGATTATAATACAAATCTACAGACACAGGTTGAATGTAGGTGCTGTGAGAGATCCCGAAATGATTAAACAACAAATTGCCCACTAATCCTCCTCCTTAGAATGGTAGGAATAACTTGGCAGATTGATGCGAATATCTATTTTAGGGAAAATCAAAAAATAAAAGCAAAGATACAAAAAGAAGAACAAAACTTCGGAAACATCAGTGGTTGTTTTAGTATTGTAATAACTGGTGTCATCGACAGGAGTGTCCAGTTCATGGACACTCTATCGATGATTGTTGAAAGAGATATTTTAAATATCTCAATCGGAACACAACCCTTCCCGATGAATTTCTCAAAAGAATTTTCTAAGAATCATTTTGAAAGTATATTAGGAATGATCACATACCTCCATTTCTGTTGGTTGAACTTGGAATATGCTATCGACCATTGAAATCCATTATGCCTAATGTCAGCGCTCTCAGATTTCCAAAGAATGAGGTGCAGAACCGAAACACAAGCTTCACAATGACTTTCTTCACATTTTTTAAACTCAGAATAACCTTGCTGACAATTTTAAAAAATGGCTTAATCGTGACTATCTTGAAAAAAACAAAAAACAAAAATGATATCAGACTGCGGCAGTTATTGGAGCATCTGTCTGTTATCTATTGTAGGAACACTGTTGTGTGTGTTCTGACTGATCGACTGCATCCATCTGAAAAAAGAAAAAAAAATACTTCCAGAAATCCCATTCCGTGGAAAATTTAACATAATCTTCACTGCATGTCAACTGCAAGAAAACAAAATGTCGCGAACAAATGTTGCTCTTTCTCAATGACCTTGAACCATCAAAGTTTGAAAGATTGGCTATTTGTAGATCCATTCGCTGTGAATGAAATCGTACCTGAAGCAATGCTGTATTCCCAAGGAACCGTATTACACTTTGTTACATACGTTGAAACAGTTCTCGCACTGATGACAAACAACCTCCAGGAGTCAATATGGCCTACAGAATGGACCTAGAGCTATTTAACCTTAAAGAAGGATTTAAACAAAAAACATCACTTGCAACTCCAGTGTAATGAATGAAAATCTCTCTCTCTCTCCCTCTCTCTCTCTCTCTGTCTCTTCACGTAGCTTCCTCAGTGAGAGGGTGCAGCACCATTTCCTTCCAGTTCTCTCTGTTGGTGACTTTCCTTTTTTTTTCGGCATGAATCTGTCTATGATCTTATATCTTCCAGCCATGTCCTTCGTTTTTTTGCCTCTCCATCCTTTTACCATAATTTTTCCTTCTAAATCTGTTAGTGTCCTCTGTAATGCTGAACATCTCAGTACATGTCCTGCCAATCTCATCTTTCTCTGAATCATTTCCTGTAATAAAGATCTTTGTGTTCTCATTCTCTGTACGACACCTGTATTTGTCACATGTTCTGTCCATGAGATTTTCAGAGTTTTCCTATAGCACCACATTTCAAAGGCCATTATCTATTGTCGTAGTACTCTCTTCTTGAATATCCAGGTCTGACTTCCATATGCGAAAATTGGCCACACGAATGTTCTTATCATTCTTTTCTTTGTCTCGGTACCAAAGAACTTCTGAGAAGATCTTTATTTTTCCAGAATGTATCTTTAGCTATGGCTGTTGTTATTTTTATTTCTTTATCTTGCTTTCCATCTGCAGTGAAGTAGGTTCCTAAATATTTGTATTCTGTTGTATGTTCAATTTTCATATTGTTTATGAATATTTCTGGCTCGGATCTGTTTTCTTTTGGGATTTTCATCAATTTGGTCTTTTTGCATTTATATCTAATCCAAATTCTTTACCTTCTTTAGTTAGTAGCTGCAGTACTTTGATTAATTTGTTTCTGTTTTCTGCTATTAGAATGGTATCATCTGCACATCAAAGATTGTTGTATTTTATACCATTCATACTGATTCCTATATTTTGTTTTTCAATCTTTTTTATCACTCTCACTGTAAATATTAAATAGATTTGGTGAAAGGATGCAGCCCTGTCTAACTCCTCTTTTTATTTTCACCACAGAAGTCTTAGATTTAAACAGGTGCATTTTCTGTTTGGTGTGAATCATTTTTATAACCTTAAGTACATGGTGAAATAATAATCTCACCATAATCTTTTATAATAATTTTATAAATCAAATGTTCTAGTTTCAAGCAGCATTTGTGACTTTTTATATGTATACTTAAGCATAGATCGAAAGAATTTTCTTAAGTATGGACATAAAAAGACACAAATGCTTCACTAACCTGTTCATCCTGATTCAGGACCAGTGCCTGCCCCATTGAAATTTAGTGAATTTTAAGTATCAGCATTTAATATTTGCCGTATCCTGGCTACCATCTCAGAAAATTCTGCCATTGATGAGGAAGTTGGCTTTGTTTAAGCACTATTGAAACTGTTGGAACGGTTGGAAGAAAGTTTAGTATTTGATGACTGCGACCAAAATAAAGAAGCTTTGCCCCTTATTATAATATATTCTCATCCCTTATATAAATGTCATTAGGTTCTCATGTATAAACAACTTAACATCGCTTTGCATCCACGGTTATTTGTTTGTTCTCAGATTCAAACTACTGAGCACGTACCAGAATACCTGAATTTGTCCTTGAATTTTAAGTTCTGCTTTTTTTATTTGTTTTTAACCGGCATTTCTCATATTCCTTATAGGCAACTTGAAAGGCAACAAAAATCACAACATGACATGAATATATATATATATATCCCCCTGTCATTTTATATCCTTTAAATTAATATTATTAAAAAATTATTATTTTAACAAATATTAATTTTTGAAAGTAGCAAAAGCTATTATCACATGCATGGTATTAGTACTTACTAAATTTATTTTGTTATAATGTACACCGATCTAGATTTATTCTGATAATTAAGTATTATGACGTTATTATACAGTCGTGACATTTGTACAAGGACAACAGAGATTCGCATTGGTCACACTATAATCAAAATACGTGGAAATATAAGTGGTAGCTTAACGAATGAGGAAATAATTTACGTAATTCTAAAAGGATGCATTTAATAATGGCATTCTTCTATGGTAATTGCATACATTATCATAGTACTTAAACCGAGATCAGACTTCACATGATTTTTTTTTTCCCACTTTGTCATAAAATAGTTGATGTTGTGGATGACATTGAAAAAGGTTGTAAAAGAGTAATATAGAAGCAATCAGAGATATCTTCAGTTTTCACAAAGATAATGTGAAAATTGAAGATAAAGATGTTGGTGTCAGTATCGGTAAAATTATTCAGTCAAGTATACATCAATGCTGGAGATAACGTCCAATACTGAAATGGTGGAAAGGCAGCTGGATTACAATACATTCGACTAGAAATGCTCAAATATGGAGGTATAAAAAGGTTTACAGTGGCTGCAAATTTAGAAAACATAGTGAGAAGGTCGAATTCCAGGATTCATTTAATTTTTTTTTATAGATTCGTACATTTTACGGTACTCATCTACCAAATGGATGATACAATGAGAAAAACTGGGATGGTTAGGAGCCGGCTGATCAAATTTTAAGAATAAATTAGCTAAAACATTAAAGTAGGTGTACCTAAACAGTCTTTAAATTATTGTAACTTAGAGATAGGAGACGTAAGTCAAAAAAATAAAACAGTTGACGAAAGTTTGGAGAACCACAAAACACGAAGATTTTGAGGAAAACAAAAGAGCAGTACGAATAGATGCCATCAGATCAAAGATAGAATCATATTAAAAATGATGTTAAGAAGGAACTTGACCTTGTTGGCATTCAAGAACGTGTGAGTAGATCCAATCTAAAGTGGAACGGTCACTTAAAAATATGAATTCAGAACGAAAAAGGAGGTGTTGGAAGACAGGAAAAGGAGTCCGAGGAAGACTAAATAATCAAGGTAGGCTGATGCGATTCGAAACCATGGAAACCGAAATATAAGATGTAAGTTGCAGTCCTGATAAAAAAAAAATCTGAGGAAAATTGTGATAGGAAATTAGTAACAATGATATTCTGATGAGATAGTGGAGTATACTGTGATAGCATTGCATACAATCCTGTCAGTATGTCAGCATACCATACTATCATAGGATCTGATTATATAACAGTAGAATATACTGTGATCGGATAGGGTACTATGATAGGATCGAGATAATATCGTAGTACTTAGTCATGTACAAGATAATATGATAGTAGTATCTTGTACATGATTAAGTCTTATCGTATTATCATGAACATGATTAAGTACTATCATGTACAATTTCTGTACTACATTACATTTCATCCGCCCATTACGTAATTATCGTTAGCACTGTGAATTATTATTTTTTTATTTTGCCAATAAAAGCAATTTAATTAAAATTATTGACAGGAAATTAGTGTTAATAGTAGTGTGATAATATAAAATGCTATGATAGGATAGAAGATGATGGAAGAAGACACAGAATACTGTGATAGTACTTAATCATGTCGGTATTAATCATATACTGGCTGTTATAATATGAAATGTATGAGTTTATGGGTAGGGTTTCTTGATTTTATTTATATAATTATTATTTTTTTATCAAGTACAATAAGTTGCATTAAAAATAAATTGCTTCATGCTGTGGTCAATAGGAAAGAATAGGAATGAGGAGAAGGGATTTGTGTAAACATGCAGGAATTTTGGAAAGTGATGCATTTGACATTCCCTGAAAATTACACGAAGTAAATGAACTTGTTTCACTTTAAATCCATCCTAAGACTCTAAAGTTTAGTTGGTAAAGAAGAAGAAGCCTTTTAGCTATAGATTCAAATCGCGTCTAGGATCGCGTATGGGATTTTCAGCTGATAGTAAGTTATCCGGTCTCATACTAAGTTAGCAAGAATATTTCTTCTAGAGAAGGAGTATATTCACTTGCCAAAGCAGACAAAAAGTCACAGAATTTATCTGAAAACTATCACTCTTTCACTCCCCTACAAAATATTTCTCTGTTCACCGCTTCACCTTTGTGTAGCATTTGCATTATATCCCAGAAGCTAAGGGAAAATATCTTACGGGGGGGGACAGACCCAAGAGGATTAATACTTTTAAAAAATAACACATTCGTTATTAAGAGATGTAAATTTAGAGGTTCACATAAACTATTGCAACATTTAAGGGAGGCAGAATGAAACCGAACATGCTCATCCGACATTGAACGACATAAATGTGCAGTGCTTATTATAAACTGTACGGTAATATTTAATGAGAAAAATTTATTTAACAAGAAGCATCACAATAATGGTAATCAATCATTCCAATGCATTCTTAGATTGTTGGCGTTGAACTGAAAATCATTTTGACAAAAAATATTTCACATATTCTAATAAATTAATTACTGTATTATTTATTTCTACACACACACACACACACACACACACACACTGCTTGGCAAGATGTCAATGAAAACCACAGTGTGAGAGGAACAAGCAACCATGGCTCCCATCTTTAAATGTAGGATCTCCTTTCGATGCGGTAACTGGAGCAATCCTGCGAGACATACTTTCCAAAAGTGTACGATAGCGATCAATGGGAATTTTGGACCATTCTTCCTGTAAGCATGTAATAAGGTCCAGGACCTCACCCGACGTTCCAATTCATCCCACAGATCTTCAGTAGGGTTGAGATCAAAGCTCTGTGGATGGAAACCAGTCAAGTTTGATGACGTTCATGTCCACAAACCACGTAGTTACAGCAACAGCCTTAAGACACGGTGCATTGTCTTGTTGAAAGACAATGGTAAGTTCCTTGGAAACG